>NC_067240.1:25991071-26308035 GCF_019924925.1 Ctenopharyngodon idella
TTTAATGTTGCCTTAGGTCTCTTTACAGCCTTGATAAGATGAGATTTGTCTTATGGCACAGTGTTTAAAGTGTTGCTTTATGGTTAGCATTTTATCTGAGATATACATTTGATTCAATAATGATCTATTCAATAATCAAACCTTCTCTCATTCCAATTAAATGAAATAGTAAATGGAGTCAAATCACAAACACCGAACTCTTGCAAATAAGTAAAGTTCAAATTTAAATATTGCATATTTTTTAAATAAGAACTTCTATATTTTATTATACATTATATTATGTTACATTTATTTAATAAGAAACTATATTAAATAAAGAAAATTAGGTCTTATTTAGATTTTTTTTTATTTCCTTTTGTTCTTTATGATGGTAATTATGATGATAATTCTGCAATTAATTTCTGTAATTACTTTTATAATAACACTGTTGACCCATCCCTTACACCTTAACCCACTCTTAAACCTACCCATACCACCAAACCTGTCCCTAACCTTACACTGTAAAAAGTAATACGCTCTATCTACTCCATAAAATTTTGGCAACAGATTACAAGCAATATTATTAATTAAATTTAACAAATAGAATTGAGTTAGAATTAATCAAATTTATTCCTTAAATGTCAACCATTTAAAACAAGTAAAATTTAAGTAAAATTTAAGCAAAAATATCTGAATAACAGACAGACGTCAAAGATAAATTTAGAACTCTTAATTTTTAATTGCCAACATTGAAGATACCTGATGATAACAGAATCACTGAAGGAGAGAGAAACACATGAATTAATAGATGTTTAGATGTAGATGTTAATTTTATTTAAAATGTTTGGTCACCATTATGGTGATAAGTGTTCTGTTTAGTTGGGCAGTTTGACACTTTGTATTTTTTATGTCAGTTTGTGGTTTTTGTAATGGTGTTTGTTAATTTAAATGGTTGACTTTTAAGGAGTTAATTTAATTAATTCTAGCTCAACTCTTATATGTTGAATTTAATTAATAATATTGCTTGTAATCTGTTGCCACAATTTTATTGAGTAGATAGAGCGTATTACTTTGTACAGTGTACCCGTGTCCCACCTCAAAAGCAGCAAAAGAGTTTTGCAATACAATATAAACAAGTACATTGTACTAATTTTTTTATGTAAGTACATAGTAGTTAACTTAAGGCCACCTAATATAAAGCGGGACCCATTACAGTGAACGAGAATGAGAGTGAGGGAGAGTGTTTGATTGACAAAACTAGTTTGTTAAAAGTAGCATATGCTTAGCTGTCCTCTTTTTTCTGAACAAAACTGGAAGTAATTGGAGCTCTGTAGGCATGGGGGAATGTGGTATGGAAGCAGTATAGTACACAAAGCACTCATCTATGTAACGCGCTATGACAGCGCCTTAGATGAACTCTCCATTCTACATTATTTAATGAGTGGCCCTCTGTCACACATGGTTGCCCTGCCTGCCCAGGCAAGGATGCTAACCTGCACGATGCAGAGCCAATGCGCTCCCTGCTGAGAAAGAAAGAAAAGAGAAGTGTAGGAATGCAGAGGGACCCCTCGCTCATTGATTTGTCAGGTTTAAATTCAACAATAAGTGGTTCACCAATGCTTGATGAACATATACACATACATTGGGACCACACCTGCTCGCAAAAGTTGAATTATGTAACTGGTATCACATTGCAAACAAACACTGCCTTAATCAGAGTCATTCATTTATTATTTAATTCTGTTCATTCATGTAGTTGTAATTCATGGGTGGTTATTATGGTGATACGGTTATTATGGTAGTACTTCAACCACCAACTGTGTATTTTACCCAGAAATGGGTAACACGTCAGTTAAGATTAAATCAGATCTTTGTGGTCAGTTTGTTCAGACAGTCTACATATAATCATACATTGAATTTAGTCATAATGAAGAATAACCGGAGACTCGATTTACCTCATAAACTATTTTGGTAACACAGTATAGGGAAAACATATAAACTATTAACTATGACTTTTCCCTCGATAAACTCGTAATTTACTGCTTATTTATAGTTAATAAGGTAGTTGTTATGTTTAGGTATTGGATAGGATTGAGAATGTAGAACAAGGTCAAGACACTAATATGTGCTTAATAAGTACTAATAAATAGCCAATATTCTAGTAATATGCATGCTAATAAGCAACTAGTTAAAAGACCCTAAAATAAAGTGTTACCATTATTTAATTTTATTTCATAAATACATTTTTGTGCATTTCACAAATTATTCTTCATCAGATCTGAAAATATCATTCTGTTGGCTTTGAAGTGTTCATTAATCAATGATTTAATCATCCTTATGTCGTTTTAAACCTGTATGACTTTCTATGTTCTGCACAACACAAAATGAGATATTCTGAAGAATGTTGGTAATAAAATCGTTTTGGTGACCACTGACTTCCATTGTATAGACAGAAAACAAACAAGAGATAAAACAGACTAAACACTGAGACTGATGCTGCCTTCACTTCCCTCTTCTGAAGTCATGATAACGAGCTTGTCACATTCAAGTGCTTTGTTTCAAGTCAGGTTTATTCTTGCCTATTAATTGAGAAAATCTTATTAAAGCCAAAAATGATATTTAGCGTCCCATTCATTGACAACCATAAACATTCACTGCACTATCTAGTAAGCTTGCTGACAATTCCGTAATTTACTGAATAAATCCCACCTCTTGCTTGTTATAAAGTTTATGTTGGTTTATGTTCTTCTCAGTTTTCTGTGCTCCTGAGTTCCTTGTGATTTGAAGTAAAAGTTTGGGATAGTGTGGGTTTAGTGTGCGTTAACAGCCTGGTCTCATTGTTAATACATAGGTATTAATATGTAACTTTCAAATACACAAAACGTACATTTTTGTTCGTTTAGAAAGATGCTAAAACGTACAATATTGACGTAATTATGCCACTAAAACGTAAACATACTTACGTTTTTAAAGCGAAAAAAATTTACGAAAATATTTACGAATCTTTCATGTCATAAAGATATATGTATAATTTCCATTTTATCGTTTTGTACATAAATTAAGATCTCTGAACCTAAATCTACCCATTTTATACAGAATGTTAAAAGAATAAAACATAAAGAACAGACATGTGTAGGAAAATGACAATTTTAGTAAAAATATAACATTAAAACGATATTTTGAGCCACTAATCCTACACCTACCCCTAAACCTACCCATAACCATTTCTTTAAACTACCTACTGTTATAAATAAAAAGAATGACAGACAAACAAGCGTAATCACAATAATTTATTTTTTGCGAAAATGTCAAAAGTGGTACCAAAAGTAGTTCAAATGATGATGAGTTCCAGTCACAGTCCTCTCTGGCGGTAATAGTTTTTATAGGGTACAGAGCAGAATTTAACTTATTAATCCATGAAATTATGATAAATCCGGCTTCTCTCCGTGAAGGCGCGCACTCATTTCAAATGTCAATCCACTGAAACACGGCATGTCGCAATCTGTGACGAAGGTGAGAACCAATGAGCGTTTGATATCAGTGCCGTAAACCATGTCGTAACGCTTCTCGAGAGTGGCGCTACTTTCAAATTTGAATCATAACGAGCGCGAGCTTTGACTGTGACTGTCGCTGTTGCTGAGAATGAAGATGAAGATCGATGGATAAAGGGCTGAATTTGGATCTGTTCCTTACAAACATGGATTCTAAAGATTTGGAGTACAGCGAACAAATAAAATGGATGTGATTTGTGAATTTATGTTGTGCTTTGATGTATGGTATTGTCAGTCGCTGCATATGAGAAAACGCCTTCTGTGTCTCACAGCAAACAAACTAAATATTACAAAATGGTTAAACAATTACATAAATTTTATTCATAAGGTTTCAAATTGTAGTCTTGTTTTAACATTATGTAATCCTCCGAAACGAGCAGCACAAGTCACGAACAGAAATGTTATTTCATATTAAGTAGATGAGTAAACTGCTTTCAATAAATTCGACTAAAAACATCGTTAAATCATTAAAGCCACGATTTTAATATTAATACATGGGAATTCATATGCATTCACAGTTTACGTTACATGATTTACGTTTTGTTTTTTGTTTTTTTTTGCTGTTAATACGTAAGTATTTTTACGTTTTAGTGTTATAAATACGTCAATGTTGTACGTTTTTGTGTGTATGAAAACGTAAGTAAATGTACGTGTGGTAGAACCACAATTTACGTAAAAATACACACGTTTTCTCAGATCACGTTGGCGTTAAAGGGTTAATTCACCCAAAAATGAAAATTCTGTCACTAATTACTCCTCCTCATGTCGTTCCACACCCGTAAGGCCTTCGTTCATCTTCAGAACACAAATTAAGATATTTTTTATAAAATCCGATGGCTCAGTGAGGCCTGCATTAACACTTTCAAACGCCCAGAAAGCTACTAAAAACATTTAAAACAGTTCATGTGACTACAGTGGTTCAACCTTAATTTTATAAAGTGACAAGAATACTTTTTGTGCACCAAAAAAACAAAATAACGACTTTATTCAACAATATCTAGTGATATCATAACACTGCTTCAAGAAGCTTTGAAGCTTTACAAATCTTTTGTTTCGAATCAGTGGTTCGGAGCATGTATCAAACTGCCAAAGTCACATGATTTCAGTAAACGAAGCTTTGTTTCGAAGTATTTCGAAACATTTAGAAATTTCAATGGTTCATGTGACTTTGGCAGTTTGATACATACTCCGAACCACTGACTCGAAACAAAAGATTCGTAAACATGAGGGTGAATGACATGAGGGTGAGTAATTAATGACAGAAATTTCATTTTTGGGTGAACTAACCCTTTAAGGGCACTAAGCTTTGGCGTTTTTAAGACCAGGGACAGTCTTGCTCACTTACTTCCTGTTTCGTGCATGTGCAAGTGTGGGTATTAACATCTACCTTACTAACTATAAACAAGCAGTAAACATGGAGTTTAGTGAAAATTGGACCCTAAATTAAAGTGTGACCAAATCTTTTTCTGACATGACAAATTAAATCAGTAATATGTGCATAACAGTAGAAACAGTCATAACAGTCTATGCTGTTTTCTGAGGACTGACCATTTTTGATGTCCAGTGGCAATCACAAGCAGGAGCCCGATCAGCAACCTTCAAGTTAAATTACTGTCGTGCATCACATGATGTCAAGTCATAAATTTCTTGTCATTCCCAGTCCTACGGCCAGTGCCAGAGAAGAAAAACCTGCTTGTCCTCGTGACAGATGGAGCATAAGATCTACAGTATGTAAAACACACCACAGTTTTTCCGTCCATCTGCTGTTTGTGGCATAAGAGCCAAGAGGAAATAAAAATCTCAAATAAGAATTTTATATATTTTTCTTTTCTTTGTTTTTTTCACATAATGAAAGTCAATGGGATCCAAAACAACTCTGGACCCAATTGACCTTCATTGTATTTAAAAATAAATAAAATAAAATAAAATAAAATAACCTGAACTATGAAAGAGCAACTTCTTGGCAATACAGTTGTTCTTTGGAAGTGTACAATTTATCAGAGTTCCCAGAAAATAATTTGAATGTGTGTTTGTGTTTCTTTTTATATCATACATTTCCATCTTCTTCCTCTTTATCTCTTTTTTGATACAGGTGTTTCCACATTCCTAACCTGATGGTTTCATATCTTTCCTAAATAGTGTAGAAATTGTTTAACAAAAGTGTTTCTCATTTTTGTTTACTGCACCCTGTCAATATATAGTGAAACACACATGTTTCACAAATTAAACCCAAGAGATAATTCTCCATATTTTTATTTCCAGGCCTAATTTTTGAGGGACGTTCACCCCCACGTACAGGTTGCTTTCCTTAATGAAGGTTTAATGCAGCCCTGTACCCCCCTTGTTTTCACATCTGTTAATATTTGGTTGTGTTCACTTCCATGGTCTCTCAGTGTCCAGCCACATGTACAGCGCTGTTTAAATAAGAGAAAATTGTTGATATGAACAAGGCATTGTGAACAGCTGCGTCCATCGGAGAGTGGGTAAGGGAACATCACCCACAGAGCATTCTAATAGCTAATTAAAATGGCCTCTTCCTAATAGCATCAAATTGCCTCAACAAATAAACAAGAATTCTATTAGGAGACCAAGAACAAAGGTAATGAAATGCTTGCATTTTAGACGCAAAGATAAGACGGTTAAAAAGGTTCACGACGAGCAAAATCAATAGTGCTGTGTAAAAGCCACTATAAAGGCAATGAAACATTTAATTACTTCTTAAAAGCATAAATTTTAAGCTCTAAAATTCTTTTTAAAATACACATACTAATTTTGTCACATTACCTAAGATTTGATCATAAAAACAGATTAAGGGATTTTTTTTAATAGTAATCCTATAATTGTTTTGTGCAGTAATTTAAGATGAAGCCTGTTCCTGTTATACTGGATGCTTTAGCCTAACAGCCTTTGTAAAAAATGCATAGGTCTACTTTTATGAATGCATTAAAATATTTAATATGTAATATTATATTACATCTTGAAAGGCCTTAATGTTGGCAATTAATCTAGGTTAGATTCTATTTTTAACTTATACGGTTATAGTACTAGTACTAATACTAGTAGTGATTATATATTTTTAAATTATAATCCAACAATTATACTTCAGTAATCATGAAATAATCATGATTACAATGATCATGAAAGCAGATTTAGAGAGTTATAATTGATGCAACCATGTTTCTGATTTATGTTTTAACTTATTTAAGTTTATAATTGATTTGTGTCTTCAGCAATGGCTATCTATCGTATCGTTCCTCTGAGCATGACTGCATCTTTCCAGATCGTTGCTTACCAGGTTCTGACTTTGTTTACTAGAAATGACTACAGCAGTTAGTTGTTATGGTTGACACACATCTCGGGGGTAAAACCATAGGTGTGACTCATGCTTCACTGTTGGTCAGACTGCAGATTTTTTTTTCTTCCCGGTTTTGTCATAGACCTACTACATACTTCTCATACTAAATGATTAATGCTTTATCAAAATCAGATATTTTTCCTGAGCCAGTTTTCTGAGGCCTAGTCCACATGTACATGGGTATTTTTATAAACAGATTTTTCCCTCTTTCGTTTAAAAAAAAATCGTATCCACACAAGCCCGGTTTTAAAAAAAAATCTCCATCCACATAAAAACGCAAAAACTCGCTATGAAGCGCTATCAAAAAGCCATGTTGGCCAATCAGAAGCTTGAAAAAAAATGCATTACCAGTTCCGGTATTCTAACAACATTGTCATTAGCATTTTATTATTATTATTAATGCCATAAACTAGAACAATACAATGTGACATATTCATTCAAAGTAAAAAGAACATTGTCATAAGCAGTGACCTGCGTAGTATTGCATTCTGACGCCTCTGTTTTGCAATATAACGGGAGAACTGTGCATGTATCTGTAAAAAAAATAATAAGCCCTGTTAGCACAGTTAGCAGCAATATTTTGGCTACGTCCATCACAGCGCAGACTCACCTCATGTAATCAAAGGAGATTGCGGAGCACAATATGACATCAAACAAAGGAGATAACAGTGCGCACTCCGATGTCACTGGCCAAAATCTCCGGTTTCACCATCTACACGACAACGCTATAACCGGAGTTTCTAAAAATCTTCACCCTGGCCGGAGTTTTCAGTTTTCAGTAACCAGATACTGCGTTTGCGTGTGGAAAAACCGCATAGAAAAAGCTGTGCTTTTGAAAATACCCATGTTCGTGTGGACAGGGCCTGAATCCTTACTAAGGCCACATCCACACAAAGCCAGAGCTTTCCCTGTCCAATCTTTTCCCCCCTCATCTCAAGAAATATCTGCATACACACAAAACCTGTGAAACCGACTCAAAACGATGTAGTATACATGCCAGATCAGTATGTGATGCTGTAATTCAGCCACAGAGATACATTAAAACAGAGAAGACTTGGAGCATGTGCATAAACTTTACACAAACTTTAGTAAAGTTTAGAAATAAAGCTTTACTTTAGTAAAGCTAATAGGCTCAGTAGCTTCTGCAGCACGAACACAAGCATGTAGTCCGCTATTGTTGTTGTTGTTGTTGCTGTTACGTGACGGTGTCTGACTAGAGTCAAGATGATCATCGTTTCACAAAATATACGGGTTGGCTGTACACATGAAAACGCAAGGGCGACGTTTTCATATTTATCCACTATGGCACCCGGTTTAAAAAAATAGTGGTTTCAGGCTCCGAAAACACTGGATCCATCTGGACGAAACGCCAATACGATACAAAATCTTTACGGATACATCTGCGTCTTCATTTGGACAGGCTCTAACAGTTCAGCTGTTATACTGTTCATACGCTAGTACATTTTTAATACTGATTCTGAATCAATAGTGGTATTTGCTAAGACAAACATCGCTCCCCAAAAAGTTCTGTGCTATAACTTACCAGGGCTGTGTCCGAAATCGACCCCTATACCCTCATTGACTATTCCCTATATTAGTCCACTAACATAGTTCACTTGAGGGAGTGAATGAAACCGAGTGAGTGAATTCGGACACTGAGTGCGCAGGAAGGGCTGCTGCTGTGATTGCTGTTTAATAATTATTTGAAACTTCCAAACTGGCAGCTCCAGTAGTAAGATTTAAACTCTGTCATGGAAACTAAACTTAAAAAGGAATTTATACCTGTATGACATTACGCTGTACCCACATTGGACCAGCGTTTTGGAACATGGTTGGATCGATGATTAAGCTGCGGGCGCTATCTTCTGATCAGACGCGGGAATTCATTCAACGCGCAACTTTCACAGTGCATTGTGGGTATTCTCTAGCTGTTGATAGTACATCGGTTGAACACTTGTTATTGTGGTGCATTGCGGGATTGAATGAGTGCGCTCATTAGCGTCCACTATGGTTTCGGACAACAATACAAATGGCTGTTTCGGACACAGGATCCTTCCAGGATACAAAACCATTTGAAGGTTATGAAAATCCACCATATTTTAAATTCCATTTCTTCATAATATCATAATATAATATCATAATATCAATATACTGTATATATACATACAGTATCTCACAAAAGTGAGTACACCCCTCACATTTCAGCAACCATTTTAGTATATCTATCTATATTTTCATTTGGATGAGTTAAACTTTATGCTTCTGTACATTTCACTTTAGTTCAGCTAGTGTTGAGTGAACCAAAACTTGTGTGGCATATTTGGGTCATGTCAGGTTCTTCACATTTTGTATTATATTGAGTAAAAATCCAAGCTCTTATACAATGAAGCTGCCAGAAAAACCTCAAGGAAATATTTAGTATGTTTCACAAGAAAGCATGCATGATTTGCATTGTGGCTTAAACATAAACAGTCGTCATTTCTCTAAATATATATATTTATAACTATTATAACTGAATAGGAAATAGGTCAACTTACAATAGGAAAGAAAACCATTTTCGTGAATTTACTTCTTATGTTCATGTAAATCACTGAAAGCAGATTGTATATTTACTACTAGTCTTATGACTTTAAACCTTACCAATTTGATTTGAAATGTGATAAAAACATGTCAAAATGGATAAATCAATGAAGCATGGCTAAGACTGAATGGCAGAAAAGCACATTAAACTAAATGAGGCTGTCTGCATGAAAGAGAGTAAAATCTGTACACAGTCATTTTTTTGCTGGGTGTTAGTGAAATGCATGGGGTTGGCATGGCAGCATCTGAGGAAGAGGACAGTCCTTATGGCTATATATACTGTAGATTCTCTCTAAAGGAGCTGATATTTTCCTCAAGTCTCCTCAAAGATACTTAATGAGGCCTTTTGTGTATTTGCGTGCTATTCAGAACCAACCTTTGCCATTCACAGCACTTCAGACCCGCATCAATCTGTTATAAAAGACCAAGAATATTTCACCAACAGTTGTCATATTTCTAGTTAAGATAACATTTGTGTGTGACCCGTTCTGAATATGTACCTGGTTGTAGTATCCTGTCTGTGTGTGTCAACTAGTGGTTCCCTCCAATTCCCTCTCCAGTATCCCCAGGAGTAACACTGGAAATGCACACAGCACAGCATCACTGTTTTGACACTGGTAGTGGATACAATTATTCCAGTGTCAAGGCTGAAATAAAACAGTAGATTCCCCTTTAAAACCGTAAACTGACAAAGAAGAAGAAATTAAGGATACGTTTACATGACAACGATGTACTTAAAGGGATAATTAACCCAAAAATAAAAATTCTGCCATCATTTACTTATCCTCAAGTTGTTCCATACCTGTATGAATTTCTTTCTTAATTGGGCTTGGAGCCTGAGCGTCTGACCAGGTGCGTGAGTCGGCAACACAGTGCGTTTCAGTGGGAGTCCTTGTGGAGTATGAGGGGATGGAGCTAGACCACTGCTGAGCTAGACCTCGCCTCTGGGAATTATTATTATGAAGATTTGGAAGAGGATATTCTCTTTAATCTCCGCTGGTCCCGCCCAGCTCCAAGTCTCCTGTGTCTCAAAAGATCCTTCCCAGCCTCCCTTTCCCACCTCCTCTGCCTATAACAACCAGTTTCTCAGCCCCCCACTGGTTCTCTTCAGTCCCTCAGCTTCTCCTCTCACTCTACCCTGCTGCGTTTATCTGCCTCGGATCTTCCGGTCTCCAGCTCCGCCTTGGCATGAGGATCGACCAGTCGGCTCCACCTTGACTCCTCCCTCCCTCCGGCTCCGCCTTGGTCAGTTGTTGCTTTGCCTGTGCTACAGACTTCCAGGTCTTCAGCTGTGCTTCGTCCCTTCACCATTTTCACTCTGTCTAGTCCTAGCACCCTGGCTCCATCTCAGACACTCATAGCTGCGGTTTGGATACTTAGGAGCCTCGTCTGGGGGAACCAAAACACACCAACAACTGGAAAGTTTTATGCCTCCGAGATAAGTGGTGGACATAACAATAGAGGGCCTGAACTGGGCAAAGCAAATTGAACTAGTCTTTGTCCACCATCTGCCATAAAGTACCATGTAGGAAACGGGACACTAAAGGTTGTCTCTCCAATGAACCACCACCGAAAGGTGCGTGATAAGCCCTAGGGGGTTAACCCAGAAAAAAAGTGATCCTGAAGAAACTCCAACACTGAACAAACTGGGCAGTTGACTGGGTCCAAATGGTGCTTCCTGCACCATAAAGTAAAGAGTTTACACATTAAGGCAAACAGTTTTCTTTGTGGAGGCCCCAGTGGAACTAGATGCATGAGGGAGAACCAGAGTGGACAGTGCATTATTTCCTCTGATGTGAACAAGTCCACTTCCGCCTGGCTGATTGATCTCTAATCAACTCCACTGTTTCTGCGTGGAGTCTCCATTCCCTGGACCTCAGCCCCTGCCTCAGCAGGATGTCTGCTCCCTGAATTAGGTGCCCAAGGATGTAAACTGCTCTCACAGAGGAGTATCTGGTTTGCCAAACTGCATAGAGGGTGCGACCGCAGACCCCCCTGGTGATTTATGAATGAGACTACCAATGTGTTGTCTGAGTGGACAAGAACATGGTAGCCTCTGAGATCCAGGAAATATCTCAGTGCTAGAAATACAGCCATCATCACCAGGCAATTTTTTAACGCCAAAAGAGGGTTTGCGCTGGCGCAAGCTGTTAGTAAATCTGGCCCATTAGGTGAGTGTGAGAGTGTCAGATGATGCTTTGTTTGTGGTGCACCAGCCAAGGAGTTCCACCTTGACAGTGATGTACAATCCAGGAAGATTGTGGAAAAATAACAGTCTCCACAAGAGGTGGCATTGTCAAAAGCATCTTCTGTTTATGTTGTCCACAGAATCTAAATCACATTGAAGTGAATTTTTTGTCAAAGTGAAGGTTGTCATCCCGTTTGCCTGCTGTTGTCTAAATGGTTATGTGCCTTTAATTGTGTGCCTACCTCTTTCTCCTCCCACCATCCCTGGCTGAGTCATATCTTCATACACTCATAGAGAAACAGTCTCCCTCCCACAACCATTCAGACATAGTATCAACTGGCAAAATCTCACAAGCTCCCTGAATACATCATGAAAATGTCAGGCTGACTGTATCAAATGAACTACATTAGGGTCAGTATCTAGAGCAGCATGTTCTGACCTTCACTGCATAACCTAAGAATGTGGCAGTCATTTTTTGGTTCTATCTAATTTATTCAAAATACAAAATATTGCATAAGCAGGAATTTTTTTTTACCTTTTACCTATTTATCATGGTTTATATATAAAAATGTTAAAAACACCTTTAAGGAAGATCTCAAATCATTAGGGACATTTTGCCTAAACTGCATCTATAACATAACTACAGCATAACACTTATACACGCTAACATATATAAAACTGCAAATCTACCATTTTCTACAGAATCTTGAAGCTTGGTGGGAGTGCTGCCTCTTTTTGGCCTGGTTGGGCTGCTTTTAATAACCTAAGATGCATCATTCTGTATAGCCACAAGATTCTCTCATCTCTGATACGGAGAGAAATGCTAATGGAATTTAGGGCTGAGTAAGTAAAAAAGAACATAATTAATTAGCATGACCAGATCTCTGTGTACCTTAAATTGCTTCTGCCAACAATAGAGTCCTCAAAGAAACATCAGTAAGTTTCTCTTCTTCTAACAGTGTGTTTGTGGTTACAGCACTCTGTTCAGAAGCATTGTGGTCTAGATAGAACATATTAGCTGTGGTTCTGTGTATTGATTTTACATACTGTAACAGGATGAAAGTATGTTTTTTTTTTTGTGCTTGTTGATAATATGTTTGCAAATATCTAATTTTATTTTGTTATAGATTGGTTAGACTAGTCTATTTGATGTTCTTTTCCTGAGAATGGAAATGACTGTATGTGATTCTTGTGCCAACAGTGGATATAACACACTTATGAATCAGAAAGACATATTTTACCAATGTTAATTTTAACATATTTTTTTACCAATGTACTTTTTTTATTATTATTATTTTTTTTTATTCTAATAATCCAGGACACTGGGATGATTTTGTATAGCAGCTTACCAGATACTTACACATTCTTGTATAACTCCAGATATTTTTCAGACAGAAGTTCAGTTTTGAAATTTAAAATTGTTACACCGCATACAGCCTTCCTAAACAAAAAGTGTCTTAGAAATTTAAAATCAATACATTGTTTTTATGTGTCTGAGTAGGCAGAATGATTTTAACATCACTTTGAAGCAAAAACTCTAGACTAAAATACACAGTTCCCAAAAGTCTTGTGAAAAAATTTTAAGTATGTGTTTTGAGGCCTTATTTCAGTGACATTTTTTTTTTTTTTTTTTTTCAAAAACCATGCATATACATAATTCTCTGAAAAATACAAACATGTACATACTTGCTGCTCACATTTTGTTGTAGCCTAGTTTGTACTGAATACAGTGTAATGAGACTTGTGTCATTAATATGTTTATAAGCAACTGAAAAAAGCACAAATGTCAGGGCATGTCAAAACTTCTCCAGGACCCCAAATTAGCCTCAGACCCCAGAGGGTTAAGAGAACTTCAAAGAAAAGATTTATAAAAAATGGTTTTGATTTAAAATGATTAATAAACCTACAAAAATGCCTAACTAACCTAACTTTAAAAATATTCTTTCCATATTTTTTTGTTGCAGATAGCATGTATGGAAAGTTTGCAATTTTATACATGTTTCATATGTAGAATTACACACAATGTTCAAAGGTATACCCGATGCACCTGTCTGATATGCATGTGTCTTCCCCTTTAATTTTCTGACTGCAATGTGTGAATCTTATTCATTTCCGGCTCCACCTCTTCCCTTTTGTCAATGTGTCTGTATGGGAGAGGTAGGCTTATATTAAACTCTAATAGATCTAGTTTAATCTTAGTTTTATAAATATTTTTATATACATTTTCTTTCAATTCATGTTATTTTCCCTTTATGATTTTTTTTCATGTTTTCATGTTAGGTTATTCATTTTCTTTCTTGTCAGCAAACTTGAAGCACATTTTCATTACATTGCACATTATATTTATTTTACAGTAATGAAAATGGCGAACGTACACAAAAGACTCCTTTATTTCTTTTATCAGGTACTGTATGTTATTGTCGTGTTGTCAGTTCTTTCTAAAGTAATTAGATTTTCTTGAATTTATCTCCACTTTGCCCCTTTGCCCGCGTATGGGAGAGGAATGAAAATGGCAAACTCACACAGTTTAAAAGACTGCTATATTTCTTTTATCAGAGATTGAATGACAAGTCGACCCATCCACTGATGCCTAATTATCCTGCAAAAGAAACACAACGCTGACAACATTATTTACAGATAACAAAAGCTGTGCATCCAATTAAACTAGTAAATACATCCATCACTTGTTAGAAGCTAGCTGAATTAAAGAGGACCTACATATTATGCCCCATTTCACAAGATGTAATATAAGTCTCTGGTGTCCCCAGAATGTGTCTGTGAAGTTTCAGCTCAAAATACCCCACAGATCATTTTTGATCCTATTTGGGTGTGAGCAAAAACATGCCGTTTTTGTGTGTGTCCCTTTAAATGCAAATGAGCTGCTGCTCCCGGCCCCCTTTCCAAAAGTGGGTGGAGCTTTAACAGCTCACGCTTCGGTTGCTCAACAACAACAAAGCTGGAGAATCTCACACAGCCAAAATGAGGATTGTCTGTAACGGTGTTCAGCCTTACATTGTTCAAACCGGAGTCGAACACTGATGGAGAGACTCAGGAAGAAGTTACAACTTTTAGAATGAAACCGGACATTTCTGAATGTTTAGTGGATAAATTTATGTAGTTGCTGTGGAGTTGATTCAACTCATCGACTAGCATGTGCCGTAATGTTAATCTTTTGTGCAAAACTACATTAGCGTCCACACCAGCGAACGATATCATTCTGTTTATTCTAAGCGCGTGCTGCAGTTTTGTCGTCTGTCACTTTAAATGCTGGCAATGTTTTTATCCTTCATCAGCTAGAAAAAAATGTTCTGAAAGTGATTGCTACTAATATCTTTTCTCTGCTGTTATTGTTATAGTTGTGGTGTGGACTCTGCTATTCTTTTTTATATTTAGAATGATTTTTAGAACTATATCTTTATAGTTATCGTTACAGTTATTGTCTGTGTTGTGAACGTGCCTTTAGGCAGATGCCAACATGGGCAGGTTAGGTGACATGCCATGAACAAAACTTCACAAGGTAACACAAGTCAGGCTGCATTGTTTTGGGTTGCCACTTGAGGTCCAATATAAAATCTGCATCCTGAAGACAAATAAAAGAAAATAAGTAACTTAAAATACACAACTTCCCTTATACACATAACTTTTCTACCTGTAATTTTGATGTTGAATGTTTTGATGTTGAGGGGGAGAAAAAGTATATGGGCATATTGTATAAATTAGAAAGAAATCGTGCAGTGCACAAAGTTTTGCACAAGGAAGGAGGAAACCACTTTCTGTAGTCCTAATCTTCCTTCGTTCTTATATCGATCTGCTCATCAAAATGTGTTGTGTTGCATCGCTATTGTGCTTGCAAAATAGATTTGTCAGTTAATTTATCTGAAAGCATATACAGCACCAGGGACTTCACGTCATCATGCTACATGTAGGAACACATCCATTTTACCTGCACAATTACAAAGTAAAAGCATAGCCAAATATGTCTACATGTGTTAATCTTGCTTAGCAATTACTAAGCAATTTGCTGAGCTCTTTTCATCTGGCCTACTCTCACACAGTTACTTAAAATACAGTTACTTTTACTTTTGTTTTTCTTGACAAAATAGACAGGACATGCTGCATGTTGCATTATTATGACAGGTTCTCAATAGAGGCTATTAACTAACCAGGCGGATAGCTTGATTATTTGGGTCAGTGGAGTTCTTGGCATTTTTAGGGAATGCCTCCCTGTCAGACGGATCATATTCATGCTTAACAGCTGCCGCTGTGGAAAGCTTAGATGAGCCAAAGCAAAAAGCCCCACATGGTTCCAAATAGTGATGCAATTTTAACACCCTCTAGCTGGTGTTTTTACAAGGCAGTGATGGAAAGCAAGCAACTGTGGGAAATGAACATGTTCTTCAGGGCTTTTTTATTTCTTCCCGCTTGTGCAAGATTTTAACTCGTTGAAAAAGAAAAAGGCAACCACTTCTGCTAAGCAAACAATTGCACTAGGAAGCTCATGAGCCTGTCTGCATGGTGCGCAGAATGACTGTGAGGTAAAGGAAATCATGGCTCACTGCTAAAATAAGCCAGGACTTGTTGCTCCAGTGAAATGAGCAGCAGGAGCTCAAGAGTTTTGAACCTTTAAAATGATTCAAATGTCTAAAATAATATAATATAAAAAAATAATAAAGATCATGGGTGTTAAACTTTTTGCCTGGGCCACAAATCTGTGATTATTTTTTACTCATTATATTCAGACTATTGTTATTATTAAAGTGCCCTTTTCCGTATATATTACCTTTCATGTAGTGTGTTATAGCTGTTTGTGACTGTAAAAGGTCTGCAAAGTTTCAAAGATCAAAGTGCAGGATAAATGGAGTTATTGTCTCCTGAAAGAAAGAACCGAACTGCCTGAAATGAGCTGTCAGTAATTCCAGTCTTACTTCATGCACAAACATAAGTAGGATTGTAAAAAATTACATAATGCAAGCCTATGGTCTTTACTGGCTGCCCATGAACAACGTCTACTTTTACCCGCCCTCAAACACTGTAGTTGTAGCTGAGGCCTGGAAGAATTTGGTTTGTGTTGCTATCATGTCGAGAAGATGTTGTTTTCAGCAAGTCCACTTTGCATGCACTTCCAAAGGATGAGGACTCAGGCTCGAATTGAAAAGGTAAAACCGACAAAATTGTTACTGTTCATATCACTTAAGTGCTAAGAAGCCTCTGGAGTTGAACCGTTTCAGACATTGTGAGAAAAGATACTGCAATGTGCACTTATGAGAAAATTGCAGAAATTGCAGATTGCAAGTGCTTTTTGAACTTGGATGCATGTAAACCTTTTGTAGGAGTCATCCAAAACAAAATAAGAAAACTATTAGGAACCTTTAAAATAGCATAAAAACTTTAAGAACTTGCTGCTCTGAAAGCAATAGTATAGATGTGTTATAGAATGTATTGCATTTTCATGGTGATGCATCAAGCTTGTCACGTGATTGTCAGTTATGATATAAGCTTTACTCCTGCGATATGGATAGTTATATACACATAATGTGTATGACATGTTTACACGCCTTCTATTGTGGATTACTCCCTTTCCTTTGTTGTCGTTCTTCTATTGTGGATTACTCCCTATTGGCTACTATTCTCTCCAGTCATCCAGTCTCTGGCAGTTAAGTATATTTACTGTTAATAAAGATACCCACAACTAAGTCCATCAGCTACACCAGCGTGTTCACATCCTTACAGAAGACTTCACCACAACATGGACCCAGTGTAATGGCATCTTCAATACAACCAGCACACTCGAGGCTCCTGTTAATGCCTTTGTCAACTCAGCTCAGCATGGAATTGCATCTCCAGAACGCTCAGCCGTCAGCTTGTCTCTCAGCCGTTCCCTCGCCTGCTCCCAATCTAAGCTGTAGTGGGCCAACCATTGAGGACGACTAATGCTTCCTAGAGTGCCTTTCACTTCCTCATTGCTGCCATTGCATGCTTCCTCCTCTGAGCCACCAGTCACGGCTAGCCTTCGTGCCATCTCCATCAAAAGTGTAATAAGTGGCCAAAGTATCTACTTTCCTCAGGAAAATGAGGCCCGTCATGATATCTTTAGCCCTCAGCAGGCCACTCAGTTACTCCTGCTCCGACCCTGGTGCGCCATTGAGCGGCTACCTGGCAATCCTCTACCCCATGGCCTTATATATCCTCTCTTGCTTCCACAACAGAAGGACATGAAGGAGTGTGTGGAGGAGGAACTCAACCAGGAATTTATGCATCCCACAACATAACTTGTCACTTCCAGCTTCTTTTTTTGTGGCCAAAAAAAGATGCAGGCCAGCATTGTTCACCAAACTCGACCTGCAAAGTGATCTCATCTGAATACGCAGAGGAGATAAGAGGAAAATCACTCAGGATATCGAGTGATGCTATATGAGCTGACCAGCGCTCCTGTGTTTTAAGGAATTATAAACAATCTTCACATCATTTCATCCTCATTTATATTGACAATATTCTGATCTTCTCCATAACCCTGATGTAACATCTTCAGCATGTCCGTCTGGTCCTCCAAAGACTACTTGAACACCAGTTGCTCCTCAAGGCAGAAAAGTGCTTGTTACATCAACCCTCCATTAAGTTCTTGGGGTATAACATTAGTTCAGAGGACGTGCAGATGGATCCGGGAAAAGTCCAAGCAGTTCAATCATTTTAACAACCTACAACCATAAAAAGCTTCAACGTTTTCTTTGTTCTGCCAACTTCTACCACCAAATCATCAAAAAATTTCAGTACCATTGCTGCACCACTAACTTCACTCCTCAGTATCCCAACCCCAAACCCAAAGACTGGAAGATCTTCACACTTCTGTATGTCTATTAGTCTCTCCTCTGGGTAACATTCTCAAAAAAATGGGCTGATGGAACAGAAAATCTGAGAGATCAGCCATTTCCTGAGGGCATACTGCCATCACCACCAGAACAGCTGGAACCATTTTCACCCCTGGGCCTAGAATTCCCTCTGTAATCCTGCCACTGGATTTATGCCCTTCCAACACATCCTCAGCTTATGGCTTCCCTTATTCCCATGGTCTGGAGAACCATCAGATGTACCTGCCATCTGGTTCTAGAGCAGAGGCCAGTTCATCATCAGAAGAGCCAGGCTGATGCTCGGCACTCCGCACAAACCAGCCTGGGCAGAAGGTTTTGCATTTCACAATACATTCAGCTTTGACTGCCTTGCAAAAAGTTAAAGCTTGTTAACTAAATTAGGTTAACCCTGTCATTTATTGCCTCTAAATGCCACCCAATTAAAGAACTGCACCCACTTTTCCCGCCTCACATCTCAAACCTCACTATCTTTGTCTTGTTCCACAGAGGCTGGTAAGGTTGGTGATCCCCCTCCAACTCTGCTCTTTGAGGATGACCCAGTGCAGTAAATCCTGAGTTCGTCCTGGGGTCGTCAACCACCCAGATCAGTGTGGACAGATTGTCCATGGTGTCAGGTATACACTTTTTCTTCACTCTCACATTAACATTGTCAAGTCTCACAAAGGACTATTGACCTTTACTGACTTTTACTGAAGTGTTACTCACCTCCTATGGTTGATTAGTTAGCATTCACTATTCACCTGGGATCTCTGCCAGTTAAGTTTCCTTACTTTCCATCAACAACAACAGTGTTTATACAAACACCATTATTATTATTAATTCACAATTACCATTAAGGCTTCAGGGAGGCATTTTAACCTAGCTGTCACATATGTTTTAGGTTTTGTTTCATGTTCATGTCTTATTTTGAAATAAGTCATAGCCATGCGTTTCCTATTCATGTCATGTGACTTCCTGTTCCCCTCTTGTTCATGTTTCATGTTTTCATTGGTTTATTGTCTTATCCAATGTTGGGGGTAATGCATTACAAGTAACTTGAGTTACGTAATCAGATTACTTTTTTCAAGTAACTAGTAAAGTAATGCATTACTTTTAAATTTACAACAAAATATCTCAGTTACTTTTTAAAATGAGTAATGCAAGTTACTTTGCTTTCCCATATATTGACTGACAGCTCTCCTGTCGCCATGTTGAGAGAAATCGAGAGAAAGTGCAGAGGCGTTGTGTGTAAACATGACTTATATTGTAATCCTAGACTAAATGTATTCATTTACTCTTCTCACTTGCAGAAAAACAGAGTCAGTATTCCTCAAAATGAATAAAAACAGTGAAATGCAATCACAGAATATTGCACAAACCTGCAATAATTAAATATATTGAATTAAACAAATATACTTTATGTATTTAATCTCACTTTATTCACCAGTTTCTTTCCAGCTGACTTTCAATTATCCAATTCAACCATACTAATGAGCAAAAATGACTTTAGATAAACATCACATTTGTGATCAGCCTGAAGCTTATTAATTACACGCTTGGTGTGAAATGGCCTTTTCATTTGCCAAAAATAGAACTTTTTTGTTGTTAATAAAAAACAAAACAAAAAACAAGCATGCCCAGCCCAGGTGAAAAAAAGTAACGCAAAAGTAATGTAACACATTACTTTCCATAAAAAGTAACTAAGTAACACAATTAGTTACTTTTTTAGGGAGTAACGCAATATTGTAATGCATTACTTTTAAAAGTAACTTTCCCCAACACTGATCTTATCTTGTTATCAGTTCTGTTTTGCCATTGAATTTTGTTATATGTGAATAACCACTGTCATGTATTTAAGCCCTCATGTTTGCCATGTGTCCTTGTCATGTATTGAAGTACATAAGCTGATCCATCTTCCACAAATCAGGTTATTGTTTCAAGTCAAGTTTATAGGTGTTCATGTTTATGCTTTGTTTTCGTGTTTTGGATTCTATTCATGGTTTATGTTTCACGTCCTTGGATAAATAAACTGCACTTGGGTTCACTTTACCATCGTCTATGTCTGCTCCATTGCCAAACTAACTACGTTACACTAGCCTTGACAGAAAGGTAAAATTATCTGAAATTTTAAGAGACTTATTGACCTTGACCTTCTTGCATTTTTCCTCATGTTGGCACCACATGCCTTTGATTTTGTAAGAAGTAATAATTAAAAAGATTTATGACAGAATTATCACTTTTGGGTGAACTATTCCTTAGACATTTGGAAAATATCTTTCTTCCAGCACACCATCAATCCTCTACTGAAGACCATTTTGCAATTATTGAATAGCTGCCTGCCCAAACCTAACAATATCTGGCTTAGTGGCTGTATTTATTAATGACCCATGATTGCAGTTAGATAAGGGTATTGTTGGATCAGTAATGATCACGTCTCACACAACAACCTGGAGTCTCTGTGTTCCCTGGTGCTACTTTACAGAGTCAAAGAACAGTGTGGTTTCTTCTAGTTGGCCCCTGGAGATAGTTTGTATGCTTTTTCTCTCCACTGGCATAATTAAACATCCACATGCCTACGCCACACCCGTTACCCCATAATGAACTTGTTTGCATGGGGGAGTGAATCTGCCTCGTCTCTTCACTCTCTAACAGCTTAGAACACCTTCCTATTTTCTCTACATTAGACTCTGCCTTCTTTACCTCAGCATTGTATACCTTTTAAATAGGAGTATGCAGGGTCTGATCTAGCACATCTGTCAGTGCTGGTAAAAATCAGGAAAGAGATGAACGTGTAGAATTCCTTGCTACAAGTGGACTGCTTACATAGCAAATAAATTCAACATGACATTCAATGATCTGAAGGTCAGAAGGTTGTCATAGTCAGCCATAGTATGAAATAACAGGAGACACATTATTAGCCAAGCAACAGTATGGTTGTTGAATTCTGTTGAAATCTTTCAGTCACACTTTAGTTTAAGGTCTATTTCTCACTTTTAACTAACTATTAACTTGACTTTTGCCTCAATAAACTCCTAATTACTGCTTATTTATAGTTAGTGGTTGTTATGTTTAGGTATTGGATTAGGGATGTAGAATATGGTTATGCAGAATAAGGCATTAATATGTGCTTTATAAGTACTATTAAACAGCCAATATCCTAGTAATATGCATGCTGTACTCTAGCTATGTTTGGAATAGCATACTACCATAAACGCCGATCAGGCATAACATTATGACCACTGACAGGTGAAGTGAATAACACTGATAATCTCTTCATCACGACACCTGTTAGTGGGTGGGATATATTAGGCAGCAAGTGAACATTTTGTCTTCAAAGTTGATGTGTTGGAAGCAGGACAAATGGGCAAGCATAAGGATTTGAGCGAGTTTGACAAGAGCCAAATTGTGATGGCTAGATGACTGGGTCAGAGCATCTCCAAAACTGCAGCTCTTGTGGGTGTTCCCAGTCTGCAGTGGTCAGTATCTATCAAAAGTGGTCCAAGGAACAGTGGTGAACTGGCGACAGGGTCATGGGAGGCCGAAGCTCATTAATGCACGTGGGGAGCGAAGGCTGGCCTGTGTGGTCCAAGCTACTGTAGCTCAAATTGCTCAAGAAGTTAATGCTGGTTCTGATAGAAAGGTGTCAGAATACACAGTGCATCACAGTTTGTTGTGTATGGGGCTGCATAGCTGCAGACCAGTCAGGGTGCCCATGC
This sequence comes from Ctenopharyngodon idella, assembly GCF_019924925.1. NCBI lineage: Eukaryota > Metazoa > Chordata > Actinopteri > Cypriniformes > Xenocyprididae > Ctenopharyngodon > Ctenopharyngodon idella. The sequence goes on from NC_067240.1 coordinate 26,013,286, forward strand.
TGACCCCTGTCCACCGCCGAAAGCGCCAACAGTGGGAACGTGAGCATCAGAACTGGACCACGGAGCAATGGAAGAAGGTGGCCTGGTCTGATGAATCATGTTTTCTTTTAGATCACGTGGATGTCCGGGTGCGTGTGCGGGAGAAGAAGGCAAGCCAGCGGAGGCAGTGTGATGTTTTGGGCAATGTTCTGCTGGGAAACCTTGGGTCCTGCCATCCATGTGGATGTTACTTTGACACGTACCACCTACCTAAGCATTGCTGCAGACCATGTACACCCTTTCATGGAAACGGTATTCCCTGGTGGCTGTGGCCTCTTTCAGCAGGATAATACGCCCTGCCACAAAGCAAAAATGGTTCAGGAATGGTTTGAGGAGCACAACAACGAGTTTGAGGTGTTGACTTGGCCTCCAAATTCCCCAGATCTCAATCCAATGGAGCATCTGTGGGATGTGCTGAACAAACAAGTCCGATCAATGGAGGCCCCATCTCGCAACTTACAGGACTTAAAGGATCTGCTGCTAACATCTTGGTGCAGATACCACAGCACACCTTCAGGGGTCTAGTGGGGTCCATGTCTCGATGGGTCAGGGCTGTTTTGGCAGCAAAAGAGGGACCAACACAATATTAGGAAGGTGGTCATAATGTTAATGGTGGTCAAATATTCAAATGACCTACTATCGCAGTTTACAACAAGAGCGCACAACATAGAAACCTGTAAGGGGCCGTTCACATATTGTGTCTTTTGCATGCTCAAATTCGTTATTTCAAATGGAGGCGCGCTCACTCATAATGAAAGCGAAGTGGTCGCGAGGCGCAACGAGATGAAAAATTCTCAACTTTTCAGAATGCCGCAAGCGCACCGCAGGTCATGTGACAAGAACCAACCGATCAGCTTCGGCCTTTTCGTAACAAAACATCAAAAGCTAAGGCGAACAGCTGATCATAGCTGTACAGGGTGGTTTTTATATCTCATCTCCATAAATATATCTAGTAGTAAAGCTAATGCAAGGGCTAGAAATCAATTTATCCTTTGCTGAAACTTCCTTGTCGTCGTGGATAGCGCAGTTCATGGTTGCATAGCAACGACAGACGCCACGTTAGTGCAAGCGCTTTGGAAAGAAGGAGAAATGTTTTTTCACGTTTTTTGACGCGATATGTGAACTACCCCTAATACCACAATGCAATGCTCTTGACATGACCCTCCATTTCCTGTGTGATGGATGAACCGGAAGTAATTATGCAATGGTTCATTTGACAAACACGAGATATGGCGGGTCAAAGTGTATTGTAGGATACATTATTCCATGCGTACATTAAGCTCTTACGCTCATTTTGACAGATATTCTGTAGTAGATCATTTACATTCAGAAAATATGCTTACTATGCACAGAATACATAGCATGCAGAAATAGTAAGAACAGTATAGGAGCAACATTGCTGTAATGTCTGAGCAAACAGCTTGTGGCTACAGACACTCCTTTTTTTCCCTCTTTACAGAACCAGTTGGTTGTTGATTTATTTCAAGCAATATGTTGCACACCATGTTAGCCCATTTTATCTCCCATTTTGTCTTTTATCTATCAATGATTAAATGCAAACAATAAAAAAACTTTAACTATAATCACATAGTTATAGATGGGCTTAATGACAATAAAATGAGAAAATGCTTTTTGTTTCATTTTTGTTGTTGACATTAAAGGTTGTGCATCCAGTCACTTGGTAAGCTAATTTAGCTAATATTTATAGCAAAGTGATACTCTTCCTTTTTAGCTTGTTATTTATTTATTTTTTTTTAAAATCGCATTGTAAATAAATATATAATTTTATGACATTTTATACAGTCATCAGTTGTCCAATCTAAAATCTGAAGCAAAGTTGTGAACTACTGATGTTTTTCTTTAATTTTCTTCTGTAGGCTACCTCACTTCAGCAATTTGGGAACTTTGTTTCTGTCATTATAGCCTACACGAAAACATTTGCAGTCGCACAATTACTGGAATAGTTTAGTAGCCTCTGAATGCATTGTATTCATCATGCAATATTTTAACGTGACATGAGTGTACGAATATTGACATTAAACTGACCCCTTGTGCGCATGTCGCTTTTTCTTTACTCAACAGTCTAAAGTCTCACATTTTTAATTTATCTTTATTGAGCAGATGTGGACTAACAAGCGGACATGATGCAATACTGGACAGCTGTTACTCGTTTTATCCTAAGATAGAGACGGAATAACCATAGGCTATTCTTTCTCAATTCGCTTTTATTTCGGTTTTATTCCGTGAATGTGCCCTTTGCCCCTTTATTTAGCCTACGGACTGAACTGCGCCATCCTGAAATCTTTTCTCTTACAGTCTTCAGCTCTCCGTCGTATGTTCCCCGCATATATCCGAGATAACAGTTTCTTCAGTTCGTTGTGAGGCGCATGCAAAAGTTGCGTTATGATGTATGAAAGTTGCAGCGGTCGCACAGCTCTTGCGACTGCTAATGTGCATTAGCTAGCGCACTCGAGGTCGCAAACGAGTCCGTCTAATCAAACTCTGAAGTACAAAACGCTTTATAGCCGCGGTGGACAGTCTGTATACTGTGTCGTCGGTTTAAAATGACATAGAGGGAATGAATGACATAAGCAGCGTACACACGGAGTGACCGTTTCTGTTTCGACCGCATCCAACTGAAGCGGCGGTATTTGTGTGTTCGGTGACACTTTTGACATTAGCATCAGTGTCAGCTCGTTTGTCGATTCGGTTCGGATTTGATTAAGCTTTTATTGTGATTTGTATTCGCATGGCTGGAGGGTAACTTGTACTGGAGTTTTTTTGTTGTTGTTGTTGGAGGGGCGTTTACCGTGTTGAAGCTAGCAGAAGCTTTTTGACGGGTAGATCACGGGCTGTCGGGAGTTTGACAAGCAGCTTATGTAATGCTGGCGATTCCCCGCTCGACCTCAAAAGACGAATAACAACGAGTATTCAGAGCGCGGCTAAGTTTATTTCGTGACACGACTTGTATGCGTCGTCATTACGGCGCATTTTGTTGCTGCTGTTGAAACACCGTCGAAGCTGCAGCGCGTCTTGTAAAAATCTATTTACCATGCTGGAAGTTAAACGAGAAACTATTGTGAACACCATCTAAGCGCATGAACAGCTTTGGACTCGTATAGAAATGCATTTTTCGTCTTAAATCTCGTAAAGGTAAGTCTGTCTCATACGCTTGGGGTCATTTGCTTTCCATGCGTGTTGAATTGCAGAGTGCATTTTTTAAAATCACATACCATCTGCACATATTTTTCTTGTTTTAATGGTTAAATACCTTGAAATTTCGAATAACAACCCATATAGCTGTTCCTATAGCTCCTATATTTATGTTTCAAAGCTTTTTTTTGGAAATTTGCGTCATTTGGGCACTCCAGGCCTTTTTTTAAACGTTTAAATCATATACTTAGAATTGTTTTTAATTCTCGTTAAGTAATTTAGTGTATATTGGCATTTTGTTTGACGTTTATGTATGTTTAGCAAGTACATTAAAGCGGTTTGTCAGACTGAAGTTCATTTTGGATGCAGTAGCCAAGTTTAACCGAGAGGTGGGGTGCGGTGCATCGACTAATGCGTTTGGATGATTTGTATGAGTTTTAATGTCTCTACGTGCCTCAAGCCTTCATTATCTGAGCAAACAATCGCCTCATCAAGCTCCATTTTGTGGGATGAGTTTGTATACTTTGCAGTAGTTTTATAAAACGACAGAATTTATTACTGCTGCAATGCAGACTGATTCAAATAAGTTGTCAGGAGAAAAAAAACAAAAGCTCGTACATAGGTCAAAGGCAACTTAAAATGGTTGTTCAGCTGAAAAGTCTTTAAAATTTGCATGACTAGTTCATTATATCACCTCAAGAGAGCTTTTGTGCCAGCATATGAATAGAAATGTAGTTTCATATTATATTGTTTCATTCTGTTTGGAGCTGAGAGGAACTTCAGGTGGGAGACGAAGTCTGAATCTGTAATATTTTTTGAATATCTCGGCATCATCAAATAATGTCGGAGGCCTTGTTGCAAAATGTTCTTTTTCCTATAAAAACTTAGTTAGGTTTACACCTGCTTTATTTCAACATAAGTGCTATGTAAAATACTATAACTTAATAGCCACTCCTGCTTCATTTTATATGTAAACAATGTAATTTTTTTCATAAAATTAATTGCCCTTCTCATCTTTCTGTCTGTACAACAGGACTGAGATATGGATCGTGGACTAAAACGCAGCAGTAACAATGCTGAGAATTTAACTTTTGGGGAATGTATCGAGAGAGGCCTCGTGCCGGAAATTGGTGTCAGTGTGCCCGCTTTAAATGCATCAAAAGATTTCTCAAACGGACTGAGCGGTAGTGACGCTCAAAGAAGTCTGTCTATGGTGGATCCATCCTTAATGGGACGTAACATACAAGAACCAGATGCTAAAGTATTTAAACCATTCAGAATGCAGCAGCAGCACCAGCAAAAGGTAAAAGAGCCTCTTGGTCTCAACATTGGGGAGAACTTTTCACTCTTGGACGAGAGCATTGCAGACTTAAATCGTGGTTCTGGCATCCGGGCACTGGACACTTTTACAATGAAAATGGAGGAACTGTCCCCCATGGATAAAGATAGGCTGGATTTTCCACCCTATGGCCAACTGGAGAAGGAAATGGATGGTCACGAGAGGGTTATTGGAGACAACACCATGGACATCCTAAAGGATCTGGACTTACCCGACTCACTCACTGACCTGAATGAGTTCTACGTTGCCGACGAGGCTGCCTTTCTCTCCTCGCTGGCAGTAGATGATGCCCTGCTGGGAGAAGGCAACTTGCTGAAGGATACCAGCTCTGTTGTCACTGGCAACAGTGCAGCCTGCACAAATGTGAACGGCACAGGGAAACGGCAGCAGATGGTGGAAGCCAGTGTCAACATGCCGGTCATAAAGACGGAGAAAGAGACAGACTTTATCCAGCTGTGTACACCGGGTGTCATCAAACAGGAAAGTGAGAGGCGGAGCTACTGTCAGATGTCAGGGATGGGTGGGTCTCACGGTGGGCCCACCACGTTGGGAGATATGGGCGGCCAGGGATACCACTATGGAGCCAACACCACCTCAGCTGTGAGTTTACCAGATCAGAAACCTCCGTTCGGCCTGTTTCCTCCCCTACCCACCATGAGTGACGGCTGGGGCAGAGGAAATGGATATGGAGATTCATCTGGGATGCAGAGAGCCAATGAGACGGCACTTCCGTCTACCTATCCATACAGCAGGTAGGACTGACTTTTTTAAAGCTGTTGAATGAGCAGCTTTATGATTATTATGATGGTGATTTGGATAAATAGTGAATAATTTTATCTAAAATGAAATGAGGTTGAGGTTGTCCACATCATTTTGCATATTTCCCTGTGTTAACACAAGGTTCCTACGGTCATGGAACTTATGCAAATTTTAAAATTGTGATTTCCAGGCCGGAAAAAGTAATGGAAATGAATCAATTCTTTTCTGTAGTGAATATAATTTTTGTAGTTATGCTGAGCTGTATAATATTTCATCAGCCGATGAAAATTATGGAAAATTCTGGGCATTATCCTGCTGTATGTGGGTCATATTGACAAAGTGCAATTTGAATTTTGAAAGACATGCCAATTGTGGGACTAGATTTCTACATCATGCACAACTTACCAGGGAATTTTAAAATTGTGATTTCCAGACTTGGAAAAGTTATGGAAATTAATACACATTTAAGAAGTCCAAAACTTTTTATAAAGTTTTTATAGTGAATATACACTAAAATGTTTCACTGGGTGTAATTTCAATAAAATGACATTAAAAATCATTATCCAGACAAGTGTGGAAGTCCTGATGGCAGTGTGGAGTGCAGTGTTGGGAAGTTTACTTTGGAAATGTAATAGGTTACAGATTAGAAGTTACCCTATTTAAAATTTAATATGTAACTAAAAATGTAACTAAAATTTCAATGTAACTAATTACATTTGATTATGTTTTGATTACTTTTCTAATTTCCAGCACTGGAACGCATTTTTATCACTCGCCATGGTGGCAACTCTTAGACAGATTGTAGTACAAAAACAAGATAATTGCGCATTTTTATCAGTTCTGATTTTTTTTTCTCAGAATTGGGGGATATAAAGTTGCAGTTGCGAGTTATAAAGTCAGAATTGTGAGATAAAAATGTGCAATTACCTTGTTTTTGTGTTACATACTTATTGGTATTCTAAAGTATTCAAAAGTATTTTTAGATTAAGTTACAAAACTTGGGTAATCTAATGAAACAAGTTACAAATGTATTTTGTAATCTGTTGTGAAATACATTTTAAAAGTAACCTACCCAACTTTTTTAAATTAAGTAACTCCGTTAACATGTAACTACACTCTAAAAAAAAATGTTGGTTTAACTTAAAGTAAGTTACCTGGTTGCTTTAAAATTTTAAGTTCATTGAAATTAAAAATTTGAGTTAATACAATGAAGGCGATTGGTTTAATCAAGAGAAACTTAAAATATTATGTTATCTGAACCACAATTATTACTGAAGTTGATTTGACAAAAGAAAAAATGTTGTGATAGCACTGGTGGAGTGATTTTCTGTCTACCAGACTCATTTGCCTTGTAGTATTCTTTGAAAAACTGGCCACAAAACCTCTCATAACTGCATGATATTTGATAAAGCTGTTGTTTGCAGCTTTAATTAGCATGTGCTGGTCGGCTTCTTCTCCCAGGAGCCCACGTGTGCTGATCTGTATTGGTGCGATGCCTGTCCAAAGCAAACACATGGGCCTCGTGGAGCTCCCGTCGGCCCAGAACGGCACACACTCGCTCCTTTTTGAGCCTTGTTTCAGGAGGCTTTAAGCATTAATAAAATCATCGAGTGGAACTCTTGACCGCTATTGCTGTTGTTGGAGTTTGCAATATTGTTTTTCGGTGAGTGTGGAGAGGACTAGAAGCTATGAGTCATTATGTCTTAAAATTACCCGAGTACTGGAAATTATATACAAGTGTGTCTTGAGCAATATTACTTTGCTATTTGGGGTTTAGTTTTCAGATTAAATGAATAGTGGCTTTTTATGGCCAGCTTCGTTGACTTAGATGTAAATTTATACGCACTGGGAGATCCTAAAAGATATGGATTTTCTTGACCTACCGCTTATGCTTTTGTTCATGTTTCTGATCTGGATGTTTAATAACGATTGGTTTATTGAACTGCCAAGGTAAAGCATGAAAAACTGACTCAGTTTTTCCCATCTAACTTGATCCACTGTGTCTTTTGCGCAAGAAAAACCTTTAAACTTTTCCCATTGGCCGTCCTGAATGTTAATCTGGCAGTCTACTTAGAAAGCCAAATTAGAGATATCTGGGTCAGCATGATTCTGTCACTAAACCAACTTGGACTGTTTAGTGCTGTGTTAGGGGAAAGTTATCAGTGTTAGTTACCTGAAATCTCACCTGACTCTTTTTTTATGGACACATGTTTTTACAGTTTTTACTTGGCAGCACTGTATTAATGTTCCTCAAACATTCTCTAACACTGCAAATATTCCAGTTTAAACTTTTAAGTAATATCTGCCGTAGGTGTGATATTTTGCTGTTGTTTTTTCATAGACTTTGTTCTTATGAAGACATTTAAGATTAAAGTCTGAAAATCTCCCTGACGTACACTGATTAAATGCACTCAAAATGTAACAAGCAGTGATGCCTGCATCATAATATTTGCATACTGAATTACGTTTGGTCTTCTTTTTTACACCAGTTTGTGTCTTGAATTGTTATTGGTCGTCTTCCTTGCATATTTAACCATTTATAGCTGTCTTTACACTGCACATTTTGTGTGCAGCAACAGAAAGTAGACATGCTCTGCCATGATAACAGCAAAGCAACTCTGATGCAGCATTTTATTTACATAGAGCCAAAAAAACCCCTAAAACTATTCTTTCGGTGCCTTGCAAGCACTAGTATTTTTGTTGAGGAAATGCAAATCTAATTTGACCCATGTTACCTTAAAAAACCCACCAAGACAATTTTTGATTTTATAAACATTTCTACTTTTTTAGTCTTTTTAGATATATTTTTAACCAGTTTGCTTTTTTCAGGAATGTGATTTCCTGCTGAAAAGTGATGATAAATCAAACATTTTATAAATTCTCATTTACATGTAACAGGTCAGATAAGAGGTGGGCCATACTGATCTGTTGATCAGGTTTTCCACACAATGGCACACAATAGTACAGCTTAAATAGCCAGTAGCCTTTAGTTACAGCCATAAATCATTATTTGCTCATTTGAATTAGAGGTAATTTGGCACTTGCAATTAGTGGGACAAAATTCATTTGACTTCCCTGAATTCAAGATGAGTAATCATTATTTTTGGTCCGTTTTCCTCGAGGATTAAGACTGTACATTAAAATTTAAATGAAAAATTTACATTTGAATGCAAATGGTACATTTGAATGTTAGGTGTGTGTCAGGCAGATGTACAGTACCAGTTATCAACATGAGACATGTTGGTGACGTAGGTGATGTGGTTACGTTTTAATGTTTTTGTTAGCCTATCCAGTTCAATTCAATGCATCATGACTGCATTGTTCTTTCAGAACATGAACCCCAGTACAGAGAAGATTGGTTTCACAAAAAAACATCACGGAAAGTTCACACAGAATGCGTTATTCCATTCCACTGCCTTGCGTTTCACATTTTTAAGTGCAAAAATGCATTCTGTGTGAATGGCCCCTTAAAAAGTGCTGCCTGGGACTTTGATTTCTGGAGTATCAATTTTGAAATTGCTGACAGTTCTCGTGTTTACATAATACTGTACATAACACTGTCTGTTCAAGAGTTTTCCTCCAGAGTTGCCACGTCCGCTTATAATACGCGACTTTGGGCTTAAGAAATCACAGGTCACGGGTTGCCTTTTATGGGCTTATTTTAAAAAACATAGGAGATGATGGATGGTGCAGGGAGGAGAGGGACCTAACTTAATTTTAATTTTTAATAATTAAATTTTTAATTTAATATGTTTCAGGCTCATTTATTGATAATAAATAATTGATTACAAATAATGTTGGTGATAATAAATAATATAATAATATTGGGCTTGTTTTTGAAGCTGCGTTTGCTTATTTGTCTTGCGAGAGTTGGCAGCTCTGTTTTCCTCATATTACTGATATGATTTGATATAATAAGAACAGGCTTATATGCACTTTTTTAACTAGTCAGGTTCTTTTGCATTACATTGTGCCTAAAACACAATGCTGTTTTGTTTATAATTGTTGATGCAATTAATATACTTATATTTGTTTTATGAATGTTAAAGCATTGTATACTTTTCTTAACAGGCACTTAAGCTTTTTCATTGCTTTGAATAAAAAATAAATAAATAAATAAATTATATATATATATATATTTGAACATTAGTAATATTCAAGTAAAAAATTGAACTTACTTTTTTCATCCCTTTTGACTGCCCTAGTACATTTTAAATGTGTCTGTCTGCCAAAACGTAATTTTACAAACTTTTTTGAGTGAATAAGCATAAATGGTTTCAAAGCTAACAGAAGTCTCTAATAATAGTGCTTAAGAAACAGTCATAATAATAATTTATTATTAATTACAGCAGTCCTTTAATGTACTTATGCAGTGCAGCTAGAAAACTTGGCCTAGTATTTAAAACAATAATCACTTTAAACAGTGCCAGTGAGTCATGTTTGTCTTCGACTTATCTTTGTTAACTTTAGCTGTTTCCTAAATCTCACCTTTGGTAATCTTTAATGCCAACATCTAAGTTCTCAGGTTTGTTTCAACTTGTTTTCCAATCTGAGAATCAATGAAATTTCCAACAGCAGGCCTTAATACTAGTGGCTATCTCATACTTCAGCAGAAAGAAATATCTTGTCCATACCGGTCGGTTCTGCTCTCTTTCCTGTGGGCAACATGCCGGCATGTTTGTTGCTTCCCTTCACGTTGACAGTCTCAGACTGCATTTAATTTGGATATTAATTCTCCCCAGATGGATGTTCTCTGGAAAGGTCAAAGGCAGTCTAGGTCTTCTGCAAAGGAGTCAAACAGTAGTTTATAGCTGTTGAAATTCTAATAAATATCTAGGAATAAATCAGTGTAAATGATATCTCTGCATCTGATAATAAGTAGTTGATCTTGACAGGGTTATAAACCCTTCATAAAATATTATAGGGTATACATTAGAGGTCTGCCAATATCAATGTTTTCATTTACCAATACTGAAAACTAAGACAAATGATTTTTAAATCAATATATTGACAGAAAATATAATTAATTTTATTTTTAATTAATCAAATACTAGTTATTACAAAAAAATGTCTCAGGTTGCGTATGCAACACGGTCCCCTGAGAAGGGGAAGGAGATGTTGCGTCTTGGTGTTGATGCTATAGGGGAATGCCATAAGCGTGACCGGTGTCTGAAGCATGTGTAGAAGCACTAGTGTTGTAGTCAAGACGACCTAATCCGAGACCAAGACCAATGTGTGTTAAGACCAACACAATCTGCTGCCCATTCTCAACTTGGAAAGTGCCCAAGCAGCATCGCATTTCCCGGCAACATTGCTCAAAAAGTTGTCCCGTGTATCATTACCTATACACTATATAGAGCTGTTACCAATCAAATGAAATCACTAACAACAAAATTCATCTTTGCACAGCAGAGGTGGCACAGAAGCTGCATCTGACTTGGTGAAATATAATGTTTTGTTGAGAATGTTTTAAAAATAAAATTTAGTTTATTGAATGTTTGTATAAAAGCAATATCATGTTTGCAATCGTGCTCAAATTTGTGAAAACAGCTCTCTTGCCCTTGTGATATTGCTTAATTATATCATATGTTATAATATAAAAATCCAGTACTTTTTTTGCAATCATATCTTGAATTTTGTGGGCATTTGTATTAATTTTGTTGACATTTTTGACACAATCCCTCAATGATTTCTGACCCGGCACATCGGTATAAATAAATCAAATTAGAAACAGTCATAATTGCATTGGAAGCAGGAAATTTTACATCTAATCACATTAATGATGTTAATAAATAAATCAGACAGTATACTGGCAATTTAGTGAAATCCTCGGCAGTTGTGGTCTTGACCGGTCTTGAAACAAAATCCTGAATCCTGTTAGTCTGAGACAGAGACAAGAACAAGACCTTCAAAAAATGGTCTTAAGACCAGTCTCAAGTACTACAACACTAGTAAACACACCAATATTCATTGGCAGACAGCAGTCCATGACGTCACACGCAGAACCCTCCAGGACAACCTATGGGATTTCTATATGCATTCAATATGCCAGTATTTGATCATTTTGAAAGTTTATAATTTATAAGTAGCCTCTAGTGTCTTTTGCTATGTTCATGTCTTAGACCTGTAGAATTTATTTTTGCACATTTTTTAATCTTTTTTTTTTTTTTTTGATATTCTCATTTTTGTGCATGTCACTTGTTAATTTTATTTTATATACATATAATATACAGTAAAATATGTTTTAATAGTTTTCTGTCTCTCATTTTATTATTCACCAATGCTCAAAGTATTATAGTGATGTAATCTACTCCTTTAATCCAGTGTATGTTATAGAATGCCAGAAAAGGTTTGCTTGTAAAACATCTCTACGAACTGAAGAATATTTCTGCTTGGAAATGAGACTCATTCGTCTAAACACTGCCCAAATGCATAATGCATGAGTCAGGCGAACGGTGAATAATTGGCGTTTCTTCTGAAACTGCGACTTTACACCTTCCAGCAGCTCGTTCTTACTTTTCTGCTGTGGTGGAACTAATGAAAAGATAACCATGAAATTTTTTGCCATTATTTTTCTTTGCAAGTAAAAGTACAGAACTGATTTTCAGGCTATTTTTCTCTGTTGACAGTAGTGCTGTTCAATTATTTTATTATTGTTATTATTTAACTTTTTTGGCCCTTTTTATTTCTGCTGGATGGAAACTGTGTGGAGAGGTGGCATTAATTATGGGGGAATGGGATCAGAAAATGAGCCAAATTCAAACTTGCAAGGTCCCATGAGCAACACAACTAAGCCACTGCTCTTTAATATATGATAACATTTGTAAAAGTGTCTGTGTGACTGATCAGAGAAAAACAAGTCCTTTCAGACATTTCGTTCTTTATTCACTACTCTGTGAAATACCCACGTTCCACAATGTTTTACGACCTAAAAAAATGGGTACTGGTCACACAGTTTTTATTTTGTATTAAAGTCCCCCTGGAGTCAATAATTTTATCCTTTAAAACTCCTCTTTGATCACCAAAATAACACATTTAAACATTTTTTTTTTTCCTGTAAGAAAAAAATTCTGTATGCCTTAAAATAACTTGAATGTAACTCTACAACCTTGCCTCATTTATTATATGCAGATCTATGAATATGCTAATTAGCCCCGGCTCCACTCACTCGCACGAGCTCAAGAGATCTACTCAGTGAACTTACTGAGGTAAACACTGCACAATGGCATTGCTTTTTACAACGCCAGACACATAACGGTGATTAATATGATTAGCCTTTTGCTTGACTGCATTATCAAGCCGCTAATAATGTGTTGCTAATGTTACACAAACCATGTTCCTGTTCGCGAGTCAGCCAGCTGCCTTCTAAAAATCAGTATCCTTACAAACACTTTGAACACCTTGACATCAGTGGAGAAAGGCATATAGTTCATCATAACATCGTTATATACATCATACACCCACTATATTGCCAAATCTAGCCTTTTTTTTTTTTATATTAACAGAAAAATATAATAAAGATTTTATCAAATACATGTTTACACCAGTAGGTGACAACAGATGACTGTTAAAATGTATTTGTCATTGAATCATTCATTCAAACCATTTAAAAAAAATAATAAAATAATTCAGATTAATTAAATATTTTTAAAATAGATTTCAGCAATTAACAATTTATCAGAACCTATAGTAAATTACATTATTATTACATTAAATTGATTCTCAATTTATCCGAAGTTGTGCAGCTCTAACATATAATGATACATACTTAACAGTGTATCTTAATTTATAAGGAGTTAACTGCTTGATATTTCAAAACACTGTTGTGCATCTGGTTAAAATAGTTATATATATATATATATATATATATATATATATATAAATGATTTGGTTTTCACCTTTTAGAGTTTTAAAGAAACTTCAGTAGCTTCAGTAGTTTTTATTTATTAAAGATGCATGTCCTGCATGAGTCTGAATAGCTTGTACATGGCCCTGTCTAATAGTGGATAGTGGGGCAATATTTTTCTGCAAATCTTATTTCTAGGAACAGATTGTTTGATGCAAAGCATGCTAAAAAGCCTATTGTACAGTAGAACATGACAAAGGGAAATGGTGCAGTTTTCTGAGCAGTGGAATGTGGGTGACGTTGGTGCCACCAACAATCATGCATCCGTTTTTGACTGCCTTTCTCACTCCATTTATGCAGTGCAGTACTTGTTCAGCAAGAACAGAGATGTCAGTAGTGCCATGTGCACAACATTTCTGCAAATGCAATGTGCAATCTGTGATGTAATGCATAAGCACCACCAAAACAAGAATAGCAATATACAGTGAGAGATTTACAAGATTAATTCTAGATATTCTAGATTCATTCAAGATATAAGTTATTACTTTTACAAATAGTTGTAACAGTATTTCAGAAGAATATGGTATGAAAATGAGAATATTTTCGAATAATCTGTTTGTCTGCATTTACATTGCTTAATGCACTATACACTATTTTGACATCATATTTTTGTCCCGTCCAGTGCTATAGGTATCACTATGTCAACCATTGCAATTTTGAGAGTGAATCATACATTTATATGTAGATGTCACTTCTGAAACTTTGCAGCTTGTACCTGTCTTAGCAACATGAAAAACAAAACTTTTGTTCAAAGTCTGAATGGATTATATATAGCCTAGAAAACGTGTAAAGATCGCTTCCTTTATAATCACTAAAAAGCTGTCACTCATCTCAGTTCATCGCAATCACACAAACTTCCATTACAGTCAATGAAGCTGTCTACACTGCACAATGAATCTTAGTGCCAAAGTGTCACTTTGTTTATCGAGGGTATCACATATATTATGATACGATACAATATGTGATACAACATATATTTTATGATATTATCACGGTACTTAAGGCACGATACAATATTATTGTGATTTGAAACTTTTTGCGATATTGCGATATGGCAACGGATTTTTTTGGTGGCAACATGGCGGAGGAGGCCATAGCGATTATTTTCTTTTTTCCATGTCAAAAATAGTATCTATCTGTTCTGCTGTTTGCCTGTTTTATTATTTCCATTATTACCATAATTGCATCACGTCTCAAAAGTGCGTCTCGAGACCCTCGCGTTCTGTGCTGCGCTGTGGTTTAGGGTGTTTTTGGCATCTCCATGGGCCCTATTTTAAAGGGGGGTGTAATGCTATTTAATGCATTCTGACTTATTTACACTGTTAAAGAGTTGCATTCTCATGCTAAATATGGCCAAAGTTTCAAAATGTGCCAAATACACTACTTCCAGGTTTGGAGAGTTTTTTCGAGTGTGGCCTGTATGACGTCAAAAGAGAGTGGAATTCCTTGTATAGGCACTTCTCCCTGATAAGCGTACACACACGCATTTCGTTCAGGATATGGAAGCCGAGAGACTTTTCAACAATGGCCGTGTCCCAATTCAGGGGCTGCATACATCATCCAGGCGGTCTCATTTAACAAAAATAACCGTTAGATTGCAACGTAAGAGAGAAATTACAGTATTTTACACCTCACAATGAATATCAGTCAATTATATTACGGTTACTTTTCTTAAATATGACATCCTTGATGAAGTATTCAGCCTTCACCAAATACCAACGAATACGTTGTAAACAAGTCCCAGTTCGGTGCTGGATTTGCAGATCGCGGGTGGTGAGTAAAACTGCATCAGATGTCTGTGTTTTGTTGGCAGTTGGCGTGCAAGTGCATAAAATGTAAACAACACAAAAGTTTTTGTTCCCTTTCTCATTTATAATGATGGCGCAGCTAGCAGATGATCTCTACACAAAAGCTGTGCGCGCTCGTGACTCTTTAGCTCCGCCCACGGCACTGACGGCAGGCATGCCTACAGGAGCTTGGCTTTTTTCGGAAAGACTCGGTTTAGCGTATCTATCTTTTATAAATATGATAAAACTAAAGACTTTTCGGAGATATGAAGGATGCATTGTGCATTGTTACTCAAGATTAACATGAGATTGGCAGAAACTGTGTGCGATTACCCCCCCTTTAACGATCTACGCTCATAGTCTAAAGCGCATGGCGCAAGTGCGCTTAGCACGTGTCCGAATCCACTTTTGCTAGTTTAATGATGGGAAGAGTGGTCGGGACGGCAGGCTCATGGTCTAAAAGGGTTGTCCCTATTCTCTTAATGAGTAATGTGTGTGTTTTGGGCAGAGTCTCATCTCCCATTCCCTTTAAAAGCCAGTTGCGTTCGCGCCATGGTGGATTCACTATTTGCATGGCAGTATTTGCAAGCAGAAAAACTGAATGCTTCTCTAGCGAGGAAACAGACCTCATGCGTGAGCAGACCATCTATGGGACAAGCCAGATTCCACCAAAGCATTTTTATCTTTATGCACACAATAATAATCTTTTACATTGTAATCCTTTTATTTTTAATATTTGGCATGTTTGTGTGCTGCTACGCGTCCCTGTGTGTGTAATAAGCGTGTATGTGTAATAAGAGTGCGTGCTGTGCACACGCCTATAGGCGCATATTACTAATGCACTCTTTAAATAACAAAAAAATACTGCGCCATTGATTTTAGACCAGGTTTCAGTTGGTCAATGGCGCAGTCGTTTGTCAGTTGCCTCAAAATAGCAACATGCCAACAATGTGCCTGAACACACCTCGTTTTCAGACCAGGGCGCACAAATGGGCGCAAATGCATTTGCTATTTAAACAACGTGGCGCAGGACGTGAAAATGATAACGGCGTTGGGCTGAAACTAGCAAAAAACACGCCTGGCGGCGCATTGCACCAGGTGTATGATAGGGCCCCATGTGTTTGGTATCACAACTTGTCTAAAATGTAAACAAGCTCTTTGCTGTTGCACTATACACATATTATACACATCATTTGGTTTTTTGGTGTCTCTTTGGAGTCTCCAGGTCTCTTTTTTTGGAAAGACACCTAAATTTATCTTGAATAAAATGTATCTTGTGAGAATCACCCTTCAATCTGATGGTTTACTTTGACAATCTATTGATAGCCCTTAGCTATACATGGTGTTTTTGGTTGTGAAAAGAGTAGCCAGAATATTCGTAAAAAAAAAACTCCACTTTCCACAAAAAAAGTGGAATTGGTATTCCATGAAATAGAGAGAAAGTCATGTGAGTTTGAATTAAAGGTAAACTTGAAGATGAGTAAATGATGAATTTTCATTTCTGGGTGAACTATTCCTTTAAGATCAACGGTCTCGCTCTGCTCTTCAAGTGGGAGTCCTTGGCCTGATTTCCTGGCTCCAGTAAAAGTATCTGCCCTCCCCTCAATATCATTGGAGGAGGAGTCGAGCTGTACTGTAAGTGGGCTTGGAGCCAGCTGGACTAAAGTTGCAACTTCACCCTCAAGCTTAGTGAATTCCTCCCCTCTCTCTGTTTGTTTTGAGATTTCCAGAAGCTTGAGATGGATTTGCTCTCGGGTGCCGAGTTATTGCACTCAGCGGAATGCAGTACCTGAATCCTGTGGAAATCTCATTGGGGCTTCAGCACTTTTCACTGGAAATTCATTGAATTGTGGGTGTTCGTTATATACACACTAACTGCCCCATTAACAATATTACATTAACATTGTAATATTGTTATATTTAACACACCGAATTTTGTTAGACTTCACATTTTAAAACCAGAAAACACTGAGAAAAAATGAAATAATGAAAGGTCTTTATAACTTGTTACCAACGTTTGAAATTTGACTATTTTTTAATATCTCTTTATCTAATAATGGCAAAGGTAATTCACAGAATCTGATTCTGCCTCTCCATGTTTGCTAGAAGCAGAACAAAAGCTAGAAGGAAAGCATGACAGAGATAGCAACAGCTACTAAGGAGGGCAGGGCTTAGCAGTGGAGGACACATTATAAAGAGATGCTTTCCTTTCAGGGGGATTTGTAAAGTCATTGGAACATTTTGCACAATGTGTTGCACAACCTTGAAAGAAATATTACACAGAATTATACTGGTTAAAAAATCTTTGCTATCTACTTGGTTAGGAACACATAACCCAGGGTCCATGTGAAGTAGAATGGCGTTTGAATGAATATTGAATTATTAAACTGCAGAAACGTCTCTTAATAAGGAGCTAATGAAATCTATCTCTCTCATACAGAATGTTATTTCTCTTGCTCTCTATCCATTTGTCTTTCAGGCCTCTGCGTATTTTGTAGCCTCTTTCACATGTAATTATTGTCAAGGTTCTGTTCTGTCCTGGCAAAGGTGAATTACTGGATTTTTGCACTGCTACAATGATTTTTATGAACATCTCTGTCGTGTTCGTGACCTCTGACTGTAAAGAGCAACATTTAGCCCCTAATTACACTCCACTTAGCTTTGTTTTTCTCAGCGCTAAATGAGAGATGTTTTTCTCTGCAAAATTAGTTTTCCTCTTTTGGATCCAAAGTAGAAACTAAATTACCTGCATCAGAAAAAGTACATCTTTGACTGAAAAGAGAAAAGTAATAACATTTTCTTTTTTTGCCTTTCTTAAAAAATAAATAAATCCACTTTAAAATCAGCCACAAAGCTGATTTTCGTTGGTCTAATGTGATATAATAATAATATTGTTTTTATTATCATAGCATAAGTGACACAATTATACATGTGGGTCATTGACGAATAAGAGAACAATGGAGATCTAATTAATTTTGAAGTTTTAATACATGTTAAAGAGATTATGTGGTTTTTATAATCAATTAACACTGCTTTGTCATTTTTTACAAGATGGACAAAATTTGTCACCAAAAAAGTTTAACCAAAATTTCGGTTTTACCGAATGACACTTTTGGTTATACTGAATGATGATATTTTCAAACAATGCTAACAGGCTGATATCTAGCTAGCTAGCAAAAGGACAATGAAACATTTTATCTTTAGTACAAGTTTTTAAAATATTACAACATTTTCCATGTTTTATAGCGGTTGTACCGAATGACCTGATGTTTCGGGACATGCGTATGAGCAAGTGAAAACATGAATTTTTCCAATAGTTAAGAGAGAGTTAGTTACTTTGCTTCACAACCATGTGGTCCTTTACAGGTGTCTGAATGATGTCACATCCTGTCACGATATTGACCGCATGACTTGATCCAAAATTGTCATTCTTTCTCATAACAAAGCAACGACTTCTACACATAATTTTAATACCATTTTGCACTATGTTGATATATGATGTTATAAAATCATGCCAGAATAAAAAATACATACATTTAATACATTAAGATATTTTAATCACAAATGAAATGGCTGTATTGGCCTTTGGACGGTTAAACCGAATGACCTTTTGACAATTCAGAATCTTTAAAATATGTATATTTATATGTAGGAAAATATAATTAAAACCTTTTGAATTCAATAAAAGAGATTGTACTACCAGTTGTACTACCTTACATAATTTGGATGTCATATCTTTGTTTTTTTTATTATTATTAAGGCCTTTGGAAAAAAAATGACCCGTCACGTCATTGACCCATTTCTTCTGTTGCACTGCAAAAAATAATTTTCTTAATCAGCATTTTTGTCTTTTCTTTTTTATTTATTTATTTATTTATTTATTTATTTTTATTAAAATATCTAAACATCCTTAAAACAGAGCAATTGAGAAACAAAAATGTGTTATTTTTGGGGTAATTGTAAATGTAGGGCTTTTTAAAGAATATATTATTATTATTATTATTATTATTATTATTTTACCACATTACCTGATTTGTTCTTGTTTAAAGCATAAAATAAATAAAGTTTTTGCTTAGAAATAATTTTCAACAAATAAATAAAAAAATGTAAAAAATACAAGATATATTTATGATAAAAAATACTGTACTGTGCTTCTAAATCTGTCTTATTTAAAAGATATCTAGATTTTTTTTTACTAAAAAAACAAGATAATTTGAGAAAATGTGGAGAATAAAAAAAAAAAAATCTCATTTGAATAGCTGAAAACAGACCTATAAGCTGTAGAACTATAAGTGCAAGAGCACCAGTTATTGATTTTAATGCAGGTCTCCTCCACTGATGCATCGGTTGCCATGGTGAAGCTCAGGGTCTTGTGAACGTTCATGTTTACCTCTGATGACTTCCTGTCTGTTCTCGGCTTTTATGTGGTCATCACTCTAGCTGGTGTGAAACTCCCATGAATGCCACACTACCACCTCAATCTGTTTCACACCACGATAAGCATCGACCGTATGCGTGAGACTCTTCTGTTTGATAATGGAGCTAGTGCAGTTTGTCTCGTCTTTGATGCAGAATTGATTATTCTACTCATATTTCAGATATTTCAGTTTTGTGAAACACACAGACATGCTGCATTGAAATGGTAAGACTGCCAACTTGAAATGCACATTATTTGATCTTATGTACATCACTAGTTCAGTGTTTGCTATTCAAGTTTGCTTAACTTTAAATCATTTTTATTTTAGTTCTTGCTTTTTTCATTTCTGGTTGATTTGCTTACATTCCCAACTTTTCTTAGAAGTGAAGTTTTCAAACAGGTTTCCTCAAACATTCTCCCCATTCGCCATTGGTTTGACAAACAAAGGAAGGATAAAAAAATCTTCTTAAATTGTGAAATAAAAAAAAGATGTTTTATCTTGTATTGATTAAATGAATGAATATGAACATTTGGCAACTGTTTGCTGTCTCCTGGATCTATTGAGTCCAAGTATCTGGTATGTAATGTAATTATGAGATCTGAATTCTGCTAATAGCTTTAAACCATGCATGATTTTTCATCTTCCACCTCTCATTGGGAAACCCCCCCACACACATTTCCACTTTATCACTGTTGGTGTCCTGTTATCTTAGGCCCTTTCCACCTCTTCACTGGTTCTTAGACACAAATTGAAGTGAGATCAGTTAATTGAGTTCGCCTTCATGAAGCAGTGTTTTAAAATCGGCCATCACTAGATATTGTTAAATAAAGTAATTTTATTTATTTATTATTTATTTTTTTGGGGGCACAAAAAGTATTCTCGTCGCTTCATAACATTAAGGTTGAACCACTGTAGTCACATTAACTGTTTTAGTCTTTAGTAGCTTTCTGGGCAAGTTATCTTGCTCTCAATGCAGGCCTCATGAGCCATCAGATTTTTTCAAAAATATCTTAATTTGTGTTCCAAAGATAAACAGTCTTACAGGTTTGGAACGACATGAGGGTGAGTAATTAATGACAGAATTTTCATTTTTGGGTGAACCCTTTAATCGATCCGAATGAAATTCCTTTTCTAATCTGATCGAGAGGACATATATATATATTACTAACAGTCAAGACAGTGGCTATATTTACATGAACACATTATATGCTGGTAATTGAGGTAAATCAGCTCTTCATGATATGACTACATGTCAAATGTAATGCAATGGCAAAAGCATTACATCAGATCTTCTGAAACCCCATTGTGTGCAAGCTGGAAAGTATTGCGTTATTTTTAAGCGTTTCGTGGTAGAGATTATTTCCTGTTGCTGCTTCTTTCTGTTGAAGATTTCATTGATCATCATTAAAGGGGTCATGAACTGCATTTTTTTATTTATTTTTTTATTTTATAATGTTCTCTGAGGTCCACTTATAATGTTATTAAGAATTTTACATCAAAAACATCCTAATGTAGAAGTAATAGGCTATTTTCTATCTTGTTTTTGACCCTCTCTTTCAAACACTGTTTTGAGGGGCATGCCACATTCAAGACTTGGATGCAAATTTACCCACTGCTATGATTGGGTAACAGTTTTGCATATTAAAATAATTTTCAAAGTCCTGGCCATTACATGTGTGAAATTGTTTTAAAACTTCCACTGTTGAAAAATATCTTGTTACATAGTTGAAACAATTTGCCAACAATGTGAAACTTTTATGCGTAAAACAAGTCTTTATAAGTCTTTGTTGTGGTGAATAAATTGCAGTGTTAATATTTTAAATTGTAGTAGCAATTGTTTATTTCTCACAGTCCCAAAAGAAAAAAAATATATATATGAAAAACATACATTAAACGTACATTAAGCAAAATACAGAACACAAACAACAGGGTTGACATTCATCACATCTCTTTATTAACAAGTCAATTCCAACACAGGATATTTGGTGAAAATACCTCATTTTAAATAAGGAAAGACACTGAATACATTCAAGAAGTCTTCTGCATAACAGGATGTGGTGAAGAAAACTTTCAAAAGTGGCACTGCATGGGTTAAAAACCTGCAAATAAAAATAAAAACTAACAAAAGTTCCCCTGCATCACATCTGGCAAGTGACAGAACAGTTACGAGGATGAGACTTGTGTCAGTCGATGTAGATTTTGCTTTATCGTTTATTTTGTTGTATATTATATCCAGCTTTCAGGACTGCTTAAAGTTACTGACACGAGCAATAAAAAAATGAATGGATTAATAAGAAAATCACGAGCTTGACGTCAGTGTTGGGTGTAACGCGTTACTAAGTAACGTGTTACAGTAATTAAATTACTTATCCACTGAAAAAGTAAAGTAAGGGATTACTGTTTATTTTTAGGTAATTTAATTACAGTTACTTATAATGTACTTGCGTTACATACTGTAAATTAGTTCAACAGTTCTGTTTAAATCAATATTGAATTTAAAATATAAAATTTGTCGTCTAAAGGTAAAAGTGAACGCTGTCTCTTTAAAATCGTTAGCTGTAGTGCAGTTGCGCGTGAGTTCTCAACTTCGCACCAGTTGGCAGCGTAGTCACTGTCTGAAGATGCCGGCAGAAGTGAGTGGCTGTTTTGCAGAATGGAAATATTCCAGTTACTTCACTTTTTTGACACAGGTAGGCAAGAACATTACGGTAAAATGTAAACTATGTCCTAGGGAGAAAAAACTGTGCGCGCTCTCTGAGAGACGGTCTTCAGTGTCCAAAGTGCACACACATAGCTGCCTCTCGTGAGTGTCAATTTTCGCGGTTTATTACACATAAACGTTCAAATACACACACAGTTATGCCAAAATGCCCATTTTGGCGTATACTCGCGTAATTATGTGAATGTGAACAGCATGTGTAACAGCATATTGTCTCCGTCTATTAGGTCTTAGTGACAGCAGCCTTTAAAACTTGCTACTGTCTACTATTGGCTGTCTGTATTATAAATGATAACAATAAAAGGAAAGCTTTAATAAGGATTAATCTATGTTTAATTTATACAGTTATGACTATGCAGAGTTATTTTATATTTGATTATTCAATTTCTGTGGTATTTTTACTTACTACTATTAGACCTACCTGGAAAAAATATGGCATTGTTTTATTTGTATTTTTCTATATGTTTACCGTGGTATTGAGTATACCACACTTTTGGTGGTATCGGTACTGACTACTAGATTTTTGGTATAGTGACGTCCCTATTTGTTACTAAAAAAAAATTAAGTATTATAAAGTAAATAAAAGTATTATAGTATATGTTTTAATAAAGTTAAAATGTTTTAAAAAGCTATAAAAGGCTAAACTATTCCATGTTTGACTAAATTATTAAAAGAGTTTCCTTTCTATTGTCTATCCGGTCAAGGTTTATAGGGATTTTAAGAAGTAATTAGTAAGTTACTTATTGAGTAATTAAATTACTTTTCAGACAGAGTAATTAGAAAAGTATTTTAAATACAATATTGATGATGTAATTAGTAATTAATTACTTTTTTGAAGTAACTTACCCAACACTGCTTGACGTGTTTGATATCAAGACAATAAGCCGTGAAAGAGGCCGACACCAACTGAAATCTAACAGCATGTGTTCAGCAGTCACATGGCGCACATCACACAAATAACTTATTTTACTTATTATTTTAGACATATATGATATGAGGAAAATAAAAATATTGGCTACCGTCAGATAATTATGTGGTAAACGGGAAAACACGATCAATGAATGCATGAACTCGCAATTCTACAAAATGCCTTTTAAACTTAATACCGGGTCCTAAAGCAAAACTTTGGAGAATTATTTCAGTGCTCAATACTTACCATAATGCCTTGAAACTTGTGACGATGAATAACTGTATTCTCTTGGGAATGATGTTTGTTTCGGTCTTCAGCAGTGTAGCCAAGTCCTGTGGAATTGGGCTACTTATAAGTTAAAAATGTTTTTCCGGGTGGATTTCGGGTTGGCACACCAACACCCCCAAAACACCCCCCAGACATACAAATTCAGTGGCGAATTCAACCGCCCAATGGAGAAAATCGCATTGCGCTACTTTTGGACGACTTTTGACTGGCCACTGGGCTGCATTTGTTGCGCAGACCTGGCAACCCTGGTCTTCAGCACCGGCTGGTTCGGCTCCGCTCGCTCTGCTGCGAATACGCATTTGAATTCTCCATACCAACGGTTTTCCTCAGGCACATTTTGCACATGAATATACAGTTTTTTTGGATGTAGGACTTGTTCATGTCACATCCACGCCTTCCCGGACTCCGTTTCCCAGTATCCTCCTGTTCCGCACTCCTGTTTGCACTTCCCTCATCAGTCTTCCCGCCATCTCCCCGGATTCCCAGCACCTGTTGTCCTCGTCAGCACTCCCTTTAAGTTGGACTCACTCCCTGCACTCCTTTGTCAGTTCTTACGTTGTCCTGAATGTGTATGGTTGTGTTACTTGCTCCTTGTTAATTAAATACCCGTATTATTGTGGATTTCCGTATTCGCCTCGTCTCTACACCACCTACATGTAACAGAAGAACTGACCTAACCTTTGGAAGTCTACAACAATTATGGGATTATTCCTGGTTCCCGAGCCTCCCCAGCAAGCTTCAGCGGTGGATCGCCTGTGTGGATGCCGGCAGGACGGTCGCCCGCTGGAGAGGTATGTGGAGGAATTTACCGAGCTTGCTTATTTGGTGAACTGGCCAGATGCCCCGTTAAACGCTTGTTTTCTAGCGGGGCTGGACGAGAACATGATTCGTTTTATTGAACCAGCGTGTTTTTTTTCCCTAGTCGAGACAATTAATCTGATTCTCTTTCTGAATTGTTCTGATTTTGTAATTGAAGAGGTTCAAGAAAAGTCATGTATTCCTCGTCCAGTCCCCACAGAAAAACAGGCGGCCTGGCCAGTTCGCCAACCGCCGGTTTCCTCCATCTACCCCTCCAGTGGGTGTTCTCCTGGTGTCCTGTCGGACCCAAACCCCAAGCTGGCAAAGAAAAGGAAGAAGGCCGCCAAGCAGCCCCAGTCTCCTGAGTTTTCTGCCTCAGTGCAGCCCGAGTCTCCTGAGTTGTCTGTCACTGTGCAGCCCAAGATGCCAGTCCTGGACACGGAGGACTGGTTAATAGACTTTTGGGCTGAACCAGCTCCCAATCTCCTCGACCTTGTTTCAGCCTTCCATGTGCCAGCCCTCACCGAGCCCGCTCAAGGGTCCGCCGAATCTGCTCCAGCCGCCGAGCCAGCCGCTCCAGCCGCCGCCGCCGCCGAGCCAGCCGCTCCAGCCGCCGCCGAGCCCGCTCCGACTCCAGCCGCCGCCGAGCCCACCCCAACCGCCGCTGAACCCACTCCAGTAACCCACGAGCCCTTTGAACCCCTGAGTCTCCCAAAATATTTTTTTGGGGGGGGAAGGGTATCTGTGGGTGGGAAAGATGGGGGTGGGCTAGGAGACCCGCCAGGGCCTGCCAAGGCTCCTGACCCTCCGTGGCCTGCCAAGGCTCCTGACCCTCCGTGGCCTGCCAAGGCTCCTGACCCTCCGTGGCCTGCCAAGGCTCCTGACCCTCCGTGGCCTGCCAAGGCTCCTGACCCTCCGTGGCCTGCCAAGGCTCCTGACCCGCCCTGGAGATCTCCGCACCCGCCTGCACCCCCCGCACCGCCCTGGAGACCTCCGCACCCGCCTGCACCCCCCGCACCTGCCTGTAGGTCTCCAGGGTGCCCACCCCCCCTCCCCGCTGTTTCATTGAGGACACGCCTTCCGGGGAGGGGGAGGTAATGTCACATCCACGCCTTCCCGGACTCCGTTTCCCAGTATCCTCCTGTTCCGCACTCCTGTTTGCACTTCCCTCATCAGTCTTCCCGCCATCTCCCCGGATTCCCAGCACCTGTTGTCCTCGTCAGCAATCCCTTTAAGTTGGACTCACTCCCTGCACTCCTTTGTCAGTTCTTACGTTGTCCTGAATGTGTATGGTTGTGTTACTTGCTCCTTGTTAATTAAATACCCGTATTATTGTGGATTTCCGTATTCGCCTCGTCTCTACACCACCTACATGTAACAGTTCAGGACTTGTTTTCACTTCGACGAATATAAATTTGTAATTTTAAGTTAAGACATTACGCTATGATTCCTACAATGCATCTTTTAGCATGGGGATAAGTCATTTATTGAGCCAGTATGTAATTGTCAATTTCCACAATTTTTCAAAATTATTTTTTTATAGTGTAGTTGGAATGGAATGGAATAGATTTACACAATTTAAATCCTTTCATAATCCTTTCATGTCTTTTCAAACCTGCATGACTTTATTGCTTGTGTGGAACACAAAAGGAGAATTGTACTAGTCGTTCTTTTCCATGCAATTTATCCCCATGGAGACCGAGGGTTTCGAGTTGCAGTAGCGTAAAAAGGGTTCCATGCAACTCATTCAATGCGTCAAGCAAATACGCTTCAGATGCCACTGACCGTATTTAATGTGCTTCATGTATGTGCGTTGATCAGTGTTTATATGTAAATTAAAGCCTAAATTAAATATGTTCTCATATAGAGCGTTCTTGTCTCTTCAGAAGACTAGGCTTAAATAGCTTGATTCATAGGGATTACTTTTATGATATTGTTTTGAAGTTGGAAATTTTGGTGGAACTGACTTTCAATGGAGAGATAAAAAGCTCTCTGCCTCTCAATTAAATCACTCGCATATGCGACTAAATTTCACTCCAGGTTAGTCATCGGCTAATAATTAGTGATTGAGTTAGCAAAGAATACGTTTAGCACAGATGTATTTTCACTGTGTTTTGTCCTGTGACCTCTTTAGTTCGCCTACACACTAGAACACGAGCGTTTGACAAGAAAGAATGCACAAGCTCATTTAGAACCATTCTAAATATAAATAAAACAGAAATACACCGAGTTGGACAACAGACAGCTGTGATTCTCAGCGTTCTCTGACACACTGTAAATTCACATGTGAAGAGAGAGAAAGCAAGAAACTGACCAGGTAGAACTGACGCACTATACATGTAAATGATATTCTTTTTTTCTAGTTAAATGATGGAGTTTGGAATGATCACCATCCAGTTTGTTTTCAGCAACGCAGTGAACGCAGGCAACCTGTTTAATAGTCATGAGCCCATCAGCTTGTCAGACCTTAGCACATTTTATATAATATATATTATATCTTATTGTTATTTTTTTTCGTTGAATTGTTGAATTACCAATAATGTCTCAAGCACCACCATCAGCTCAGCTCATCAACTCAAGTTCTGTTTAATATGTGACAAATATGCATTTTCATAGCAAATTGTTAAATTGTTATTAGGGCTGCCTGCCCTCGACGATAGAATAAAATAAACACTAGCCAATGGCTATTCTATTGCCAATGTGTGCGTAGAGGGTTGATTTGTGTTTGAAAGGTGAATGTCAGTCTAATGGGTTTGGAATGACATGAGGGTGAATAAAAGATGAATTTTCATTTTTGGGTGAACTAACTGTTTAAAACCACAATGTTATTCATTAGTGAGTTGGGATAATTGGCATAACAAGCAGGAACAAATATGAGAAATAAACATAATCACAAATTGCTTTGTCACGGAGTATTGTAATCTGGTTTATGCCAACAAAGTACATTTATAGTCACTTTTTTGTAAACTTGTTCCAGAAGAATCTTTGACTCGCTTTTTCTTTCCTTTCGGTTTTGTTTGAACGTGCCGCCTCATGGGTAGAGATGGTGGGTGGATGTAAAGCATGCCATGCACACATGAAGAGCGATGCATCCTCCACAGAGGTGACCTCTTTTCCATTTCCTCTCGCACTGACCTGTCACTTAAAAATCCTTTTCATGACTGTTAGATCAAGCAAAGACTTCAAACTTTAAATGTTTCACTGAGGTGGAATGTTGCAATATCTCATTAATAGCATTTTGAGGTTTATCAGCATGTTGTTGTGCCTGTACAAACACATGTTGATTACAGGTGTGTAAATGCTTCCAGGTGAGGACATAGACGTCCTGCGTTTTACTGCCCTTCCTGAGGGCATGCCAGGTGGGCTGCTTGGGACTGATGATGATGCTCGGGTTGTTTACAGCAGGCAAATGCTAACAAATAAAAAATGCCAATTAAAGACAAATGGTGGTGAGAAAAACTTTTTCATTTGTGTCTTTCAAGTAAGAATCGGTACTTGTCCAGTTGTGGTACGAAAGTTATTCAGGGTTATTAGAGTTTTGAAAAATGTATTTGTTTTTATTTTTTAGAGAAGTGTTTTTAGCTCAATTTCTGTAGATCTGGGGGATTGTGTGTGTTGCGCTATTGCTCAAATTATGCTTTTATTGTGATTCAAAAGTGCTTTAAAAAGTTAAACAAGACAAAGACCTTGAACATGAAAGCAGAAGCAATTACATGACATTTCAGAACTAAGCTATTTTTAAAGGTTAAAATGGTTTAAATGGTCAGTAGGTCAGTGGTCAAATGGGTCTTGCAGTCCAAATTCAAAATATTGTAGAGGGTAGAAGCCTCTCGCTGCAGCCTGCGGTGGACATCCAACCCGGCCCACATCCAGGTGTGACGTCAGAAACCATGCCCATGCCGCCCTGCAGCCATTTGTTAAGATTTTATTGGCTCATGTCAATCACAGTACTGATTGCCTACACCAAACTCTGATCCTTAAACCTACCCGTCACTGTAACCTTAACCAATGAAATTAGCTGCAGGGTGGGATTTCTGGTGAAGTGTTTTGTTTTTGGAAATTGAGCTTCCTCATTAACTTTGAAACAGGAAGAATTAATGCCTAATTCCTTTATGCCTAAAAAAAAAAAAAAAAAAAAAAACCCTTTTTATCTGGAACCTACATACTGAAACCCACATAAAACCTATCTTTATGCCTAAAACCCACTCAAAACCTACTTTTACGCCTAAAACCCACTCAAAACCTACTTTTACGCCCAAAAAAAAAAAAACCTTTAATCTGGAACCTACAAACTGAAACCCACCTAAAACCTACCCTTATGCCTGAAGCCCACTCAAAACCTAACCTTATGCCTAAAAACTCTTTTAATATGGAACTGACATACTGAAACCCACCTAAAACCTACCCTTACGTCTGAAACCCACCTAAAATACTCTTACGCCTGAAACTCACTCAAAAGCTACCCTTACACCTAAAAAACCATTTCAATCGGAAACCTACATACAACAAATTGGGTTTTCGGGGTGGAACGGGGATGGGGGAGGCACAAGGTAAAGTATTGAGGATGGGCGTGACTTCTGACGTCACACTTGGATGTGGGCGGAGTTGGATGTCCACCGCAGGATGCAGTGAGCTCTACTTGCAGAGTGTTGTTTCTCACGTCCCCTCCTCCTCAGACTCAACGCTCATGCTGGTTGCCAGATTGAGGACACGAAACAGGAACGAGAGCAATTGACAATGGAAGGCGAGGAGATTTACACACTGTAAGTTGATGAGTTGATTTATCCGCGTTTTAATATAGTCCTGTTCATTTTTAGCTGGACGCCCAGGTTTTTTAGGTCGAGTAGAATCTGCGATCTCTGACCCAGTTCGTTCACAATACGCTCTGTTTTCTGCCAACTGGCTACCCGGTGTTTCGAAACACTGTTGGGTAAATTGGCAGTGGGCGGGATCACACAGACCAAAACAAAAACAGACATTATGATACAGAACTCACATTTCAAAGTAGAATAACTGGCTGTAGCATTGTTTTTCAGAGAAACAAGTACGTGAACTTGGCATGTTTCCTAAATACATATTATGGTATTTTTATGCTTTATACAGTCAAATTTAATGCAGCACCTTTAATTATATTTCCACAAATGTGTTGTCAGAAACTCTGCTCTGTGCTTTGAAGGTTTTGTTACCACTCAGGTATGTTTTGGCATTACACAAACAATTAAAAACAAAATGGCATCATGTTTTTATGCACAATACAATATGAAATTATAATGATTTTTATTTATTTTTTTATTTTTTTTATGAACATTAGTTTAAAACGTTATCTACCTTTTTAAGCAGTCATGTTGTTTCAGCTTTAAATTACCTATCTATCTATCTATCTATCTATCTATCTGTCTGTCTGTCTGTCTGTCAGATGATTTATAAATTAGTTTCAGATGTGAGAATAGCATGTCATGCAGCAGGACAAAAATTCCTTATGTCACCTAACAGGTGTCAGAAAAGTTGTGAAAAGTCTTCACACTCCTCCTCCATATCACTGTGTTCTGCTCCTTTGTTTTCAAGCATTGTTGGCATTGAAAACTCTGGGCACTTGCTGGACCTTGTAGGCTTAGAGGCTTCTGAGCTGTTTTGTCTGTAAGATGCCACTCCCCTTTTGGGTGCACTTTATTTAACCATGGCAGGTGTCCAACAATTTATAAATTGCAGACACTTCCTTTCAAGCGTGTAATTGTTGCTAGGGATTTATGCTCTTCCTGATTTCTCAGTAGCAGCAGATTACACATTTTACAGTTTAAAGGTGGTCTAAAGATGTATCTCAGCTTAATTTGCAGAGACAAATACAAGTAAGTCATTCGTAGGTTGATTCAGTTAAAAAAAAACAAAAAAACAAAAAAAAAACTGTAAACAGTGTTTGGTGCTTTTAAAAGCAACCTTTTGTTTGAGCATCCCGACCAGGGGTGTTTTTCCCAAAAGCATTGTTAGTCACCTATGGCTTTATGTTCAACAAATCTGCAGTTCCAGCATTAACAAAAAGCATTCTATGTCTTTCATTTTATACTTTCATTATATATATATATATATATATATATATATATATATATATATATATATATATATATATATATATATATATATTTTAGAGATGCACCGATGTATCAGCCAACAATCGGTATCGGCCGATAAAAGCTGCTATTATCACTATCAGCCATTGGCCAATAGTTTAAAAACTGCCGATGGTCAGGGCCGATTATATCCTGTCAATCAAAAGGGTGCGGAAAAACGTGTCAGACTGCAACTCATACATACTGTGTGTGAAAAAAAAAAAAATCACTCGTGTTGAATTTTAACGCATTAACAGTTTAAAAATAGTAACGTTAAAGCAGGCTCTTTTTGACCCTATGAATCACCCGTAGTTCAAGCCAGGGTTGCCAGGTCGTTTTTTTTTTCCTACATCAAATATTATTTTTATTGCCTCCCGTCCAATAATCGCAAAAAGCTTTGTGCTTTGTTACTTCTGAAATAATAAAAGTTTCAGTTTTCAAATTCTGTCAATTTTATTATGAAATTCAGACAATAAATGGCGATTTGGCGCTCTTAAATGTGACGTGTCAGATCGCTGTAATGAAAATAAACAGCAGCTGAATATAATACCTCTGTTGTTAATTGTAACCTCTAATATTGTAGTGTACCAAATGAGAGGGTTCCCTGTATAGTTAGCAACATTATTTGGGAGATTTTTTTTTTCCTTAAAAAAAAAAAAAAAAAAAAACTATCGGTATCGGCATTGGCCGATATCATTCTGAATAATTGGCTATTGGTATCGGCAGAGAAATTTAGTATTGGTGCATCTCTAAATATATATATATATATATATATATATATATATATATATACAGGTGCTGGTCATATAATTAGAATATCGTGAACAAGTTCATTTTTTTATTGTAAATTATTTTAAAAAATGAAACTTTCATATATTCTAGATTCCCTACATGTAAAGTAAAACATTTCAAAAGTTTTTTTTATTTTATTTGTTGATTAGAGCGTACAGCTAATGAAAGTCCAAAATCCAGTATCTCAAAATATTAGAATATTTACATTTGAGTTTGATTAAATGACCATCCCTACAGTATAAATTCCGGGTATCTCTTGTTCTTTGAAACCACACTAATGGGGAAGACTGCTGACTTGGCAATGGTCCAGGAGACAATCATTGACACCCTCCACAAAGAGAGTAAGTCACAGAAGGTCATTACTGAATGGGGTGGCTGTTTACAGAGTGATGTATCAAAGCATATTAAATGCAAAGTTGACTGGAAGGAAGAAATTGGGTAGGCAAATTTGCACAAGCAACAGGGATGACCGCAAGCTTGAGAATACTGTCAAGTAAAGCCGATTCAAACACTTGGGAGAGCTTCACAATGAGTAGAATGAAGCCGGAGTCAGCGCATCAAGAGTCACCACACTTAGACATCTTCAGGAAAAGGACTACCAAGCCACTTCTGAACCAGAGACAACGTCAGAAGCATCTTACCTGGGCTAAGGAGAAAAAGAACTGGACAGTGAACAGTGGTCGAAAGTCCTCTTTTCAGATAAAAGTAAATTTTGCATTTCATGTTGAAATCATGGTCCCAGAGTCTGAAGGAAGACTGGAGAGGCACAGAATCCAAGCTGCTTGAAGTCTAGTGTGAAGTTTCTGAAGTCACTAATGATTTGGGGGGGCCGTGACGTCTGCTGGTGTTGGTCCATTGTGTTTTATCAAGTGCAAAGTCAATGCAGCCATCTTCCAGGAGATTTTGGAGCACTTTATGCTTCCATCTGCTGACAAGCTTTATGGAGATGCTGATTTCCTTTTCCAGCAGGACTTTAGCATCTGCCCACAGTGCAAAAACCACTTCCAAGTGGTTTGCTGACCATGATATTACTGTGCTTTATTGGCCAGCCAATATGCCTGACCTGAATCTATGGGATATTTTCAAGAGAAAGATGAGAAACAGTCGATCCAACAATATACAGATGATCTGAAGGCTCAATAGTGCCTCAGCAGTGCCACAGGCTGATCACTTCCATGCCACACTTCACTGATGCAGTAATTTGTGCTAGGAGCAAGTCATTTGCTGTAATATGTCCTGCCGATCAAGTATTGAGTGCACAAAAGAACATACTTTAAAGAACTTGAACTTTTCTGTTTTGCAAATCCATTTTTTGATTGATCTTAGGAAATATTCTAATATTTTGAAATACTGGATTTTGGACTTTCATGAGCTGTACGCTCTAATCATCAAAATTTAAAAAAAAAACTTTTGAAATGTTTTACTTTACATGTGGGGAATCTAGAATATATGAAAGTTTCATTTTTAAAAATAATTTATAATAAAAAAATGAACTTTTTGATGATATTCTAATTATATGACCAGCACCTGTGTGTATATATATATATATAATATATACAGTGGGTACGGAAAGTATTCAGACCCCCTTAAATTTTTTACTCTTTGTTATATTGCAGCCATTTGCTAAAATCATTTGTTCATTTTTTTTCCTCATTAATGTACACACAGCACCCCATATTGACAGAAAAACACAGAATTGTTGACATTTTTGCAGATTTATTAAAAAAGAAAAACTGAAATATCACATGGTCCTAAGTATTCAGACCCTTTGCTCAGTATTTAGTAGAAGCACCCTTTTGATCTAATACAGCCTTGAGTCTTTTTGGGAAAGATGCAACAAGTTTTTCACACCTGGATTTGGGGATCCTCTGCCATTCCTCCTTGCAGATCCTCTCCAGTTCTGTCAGGTTGGATGGTAAACGTTGGTGGACAGCCATTTTTAGGTCTCTCCAGAGATGCTCAATTGGGTTTAAGTCAGGGCTCTGGCTGGGCCATTCAAGAACAGTCACGGAGTTGTTGTGAAGCCACTCCTTCGTTATTTTAGCTGTGTGCTTAGGGTCATTGTCTTGTTGGAAGGTAAACCTTCGGCCCAGTCTGAGGTCCTGAGCACTCTGGAGAAGGTTTTCGTCCAGGATATCCCTGTACTTGGCCACATTCATCTTTCCCTCGATTGCAACCAGTCGTCCTGTCCCTGCAGCTGAAAAACACCCCCACAGCATGATGCTGCCACCACCATGCTTCACTGTTGGGACTGTATTGGACAGGTGATGAGCAGTGCCTGGTTTTCTCCACACATACCGCTTAGAATTAAGGCCAGAAAGTTCTATCTTGGTCTCATCAGACCAGAGAATCTTATTTCTCACCATCTTGGAGTCCTCCATGCGGGCTTTCATGTGTCTTGCACTGAGGAGAGGCTTCCGTTGGGCCACTCTGCCATAAAGCCCCGACTGGTGGAGGGCTGCAGTGATGGTTGACTTTCTACAACTTTCTCCCATCTCCCGACTGCATCTCTGGAGCTCAGCCACAGTAATCTTTGGGTTCTTCTTTACCTCTCTCACCAAGGCTCTTCTCCCCCGATAGCTCAGTTTGGCCGGACGGCCAGCTCTAGGAAGGGTTCTGGTCGTCCCAAACGTCTTCCATTTAAGGATTATGGAGGCCACTGTGCTCTTAGGAACCTTAAGTGCAGCAGAATTTTTTTTGTAACCTTGGCCAGATCTGTGCCTTGCCACAATTCTGTCTCTGAGCTCTTCAGGCAGTTCCTTTGACCTCATGATTCTCATTTGCTCTGACATGCACTGTGAGCTGTAAGGTCTTATATAGACAGGTGTGTGGCTTTCCTAATCAAGTACAATCAGTGTAATCAAACACAGCTGGACTCAAATGAAGGTGTAGAACCATCTCAAGGATGATCAGAAGAAAAGGACAGCACCTGAGTTAAATATATGAGTGTCACAGCAAAGGGTCTGAATACTTAGGACCATGTGATATTTCAGTTTTTCTTTTTTAATAAATCTGCAAAAATGTCAACAATTCTGTGTTTTTCTGTCAATATGGTGTGCTGTGTTTACATTAATGAGGAAAAAAAATGAACTTAAATGATTTTAGCAAATGGCTGCAATATAACAAAGAGTGAAAAATTTAAGGGGGTCTGAATACTTTCCGTACCCACTGTGTGTGTGTGTGTATATGTATGTATATATATATATATAGGGGTGTATCATGTATTTGTCCCGAACCGTACGGTAGTTAAGAAAATGTTAAGAAAAGTTAAGAACATGTTAATTATAATTGAATTTATTCAAAGAGAGTGACACAATTTGATCAATAAACCACTGTTTAGTAAAAAAAGAAGAAAAATAAGCAAATTTATGTTTAGTTTTCTCCCCCCTGCTGTAAAGTTTTTAACAACAATGCTTTTATATAAAGTAATTTTCTGTTCATACATGCATAAGATGTCATGATGTACTATGAGCATTTTTTTAATGATCATGTTAATGGATAATACAAACACTATTTTGTTCATACTGTATCTCGATGAATCAAACATCAAATAAAGCAAAACGAAGGGGCACAAAAATAGATGCCATGTTCATTACAGCAGAATGATTTAAAAAGAACTGCTTTCTGTTTTTAGTGGAATGAACTTTAATAATCGGACATTAATTGCAATCTTCAACTGATTCATTAGCAGAAGTTATTTCTCCACCACCTGCGCATGACGTAATTAACACAGATAATGTTGAACCAATGTGGTTCAAACGACAGTGCTGAGAGCATGTTAGTACGGTTTTAGGAAAGAGTCATAATGAACTAGTTCATTTCTCCACAGTGCAGTGACTATGGTGGTTAATCAGTGAGTTATGTCATTGTACAGGAAACAAACTCCAGCACCGCACAACAGTGACTCAACTAATGGTGTGAGTTTGTGTGTGTTGCTAAACTAATGTCAGATGGAATGTTTGGAAAACCCGTTTAACCCTTTAAACCCTAAGCGTCCCGGCAACCCCCCCCCCCCCAAAAAAAACAACATTCATAATCATATTACTCAGCAACCACTAAATGGAATAACATAAACCAGTTATCATTTTAAAGCCCAGAATATCAGCTTTTTAATGAATGTAATCATTTTGGTCAGCTCTTAACGAGTGCTGAGCAGTCCCTTAAACCTGACTGTACCACCGGCGGGACGCCCCCTAGCTGTGTAAAAATTAATAATCATATTTTCAAAACTACAGCCTTGATCAACACAATATAGGTGTCATTTAAAAGCTGAACTTTACAATGCATGTAGTGCATCTAAGTTATTTGCTGATGAACTGGAGGAAAAAAATCATAATTTTTGAAATATTTGTACTATTTTCTGTAATATGTCAATAACATAAATCTCAGATAGTCATGTGTCATATGTCATTTGAAAGCTCTCACGGAGTAGATTACAACGAGTTGTTTTGGGCTTTGACTAAACTTGAGCGAGTTTTTGTACGTGAAGCCCCGTAAGACCCATATGAAAATAATAAACTGATGCAGCATTTATGTCACGTTTTGGCTTGTAACTTCATGAAACATGGACATCATTATTTACAGCAGATTCTCACGATTAAAATGAGTCCAACATAAACATAATCCAATAAGTCAATCACAAGATATTTGCTCACGCAATTATGACACATAAAACCCCACAGGCGCACAGATGCTAACTAAAACTAAAATATAGCTATCACGTGGCATTTTAGATTATAACTTCATGAAACATGCATAGATTGTAGAAAATGGCACATCATTACAGTGGATCCTCCCGATTGAAATGAGTCCAAAATCAATCCCATGCATTGATCACAAGTTACTCCACGTGAAAGAACGATTTTAAAAATGCCCATTAGGGGGCGACAAGGGCTAAACAAAAAAGGCTACCTTGGTTCCAAATGCTGTAACTTTTAATTTCTTTATGCGATCACCACAAAATTTGATCCAGATATAGAGGAACATCACCCCTATTTCCTTCATGAAATATTGCATGTCAAATTAGAAAGATATGTAAATTTTCCCTTGAACACTTTTTTTTTTTTGCTGTTTATTAGCAATTTCTCAGCATGAGAATGTCCAAATTTATTTATTTATTTATTTATTTATTCATTTTTTAAATTTAAAAAGTTTCCTTTCAAACAATGCCAACCTTTTGACGCTCCTTGCTATAGTTTTGGAGTTACGAGTCTTTACTTTTTTGTATGTCACTCAGAAAAAAAAAAAAAAAAACTCTGAAAATGCCTTCAGGGCTTAAAGGGTTAAAAAAAAAAAAAAATCTATTATGTTTGGAATAACACACTTTCAATTTTAGCAATTCACTAAAATCTTCCAAAAAACAAGAATTTAATCTAAATTTGTGCATGCGTTTTTGAAATAATTAATTTTTTTCTTCTATCACACACATTTTTTCTTCACAATTTGCTGTTCTTTGAATTGTTTACTAACGTGACTCTTCTCTGAAAAAGTGTTTCTGCTCCTCACTCACCCCCACCCTTTTTGTTTACCTAACCTAGATTGAAAGCTTTGAACATTGATTTGTTCTTTAGCTTAGGATTTGAAGAGCACCACAGCACATTTACTTTCTTTAATTTTTCCAAGCCAGAAACCAACAGCTACGGAAATCTCAGAAATAATCATAAAAGTGAACAGAAGCCTGAGCCCGGCTGCTTTAATCTATCAAATTTGTACAAACAATGTGTTACCATTAGCTTCGCTGTTGCTGTAATGTTCCAAATGAAGGCTAATCGCATAAAACGGACAAGGAAATGGCAGCGTTCACTGACTCCCTAGCCATCCGTCTGCTTTAACTGTGAGGACATGTCAGGTGTTAATCGAATTGGCTTATTTGCACCCAATCCATGAATTCTTTTATTGCTGCCCTGTGGGACTGAAAAGCAGCATCATTTGAACATTCACCCTGCAAACTGGAATAATTGAAGTGTCACCACAACCCACAGAAGTGTCCTTGAAAATGCCAGAGCTTTTTTTCTTTTTAAATAGGGAATGTGAGAAAACAGTCATGTTTAGGAGCTCTGTTTTGCTAGATATAACCTTGAGGTTTTAGAAAGGTGTTTAGGAGGTAAAATTCCATCACGACTAGCTGTCGGCTGGCCCGTCGCGCTGCCCTTGGCCTGCCTCGTGCCGTACTGCAGATATTTGTGTCTGTGTCAAGACTCTAAAATGGAAGCCGAAGCCATTTTACAAAGAAGCCTGTGCTGTCTTTGCCTCTTGTTTATCTCTTACTGTGTTCATTCATTTTATCGTTCTGACATGATTCTACAGATGTGCTAAATGATTGATGACTCACATGGAACTGTGGACTTTCTATAGCGATAGCGGTGCAGTGCAGTGACAGGCTAATGATGACATAAGCACAGGCCCACTGCTGTATTCATCATGCTGCTTAGCTATAAAAATGCAGTAAATCTTCTGTTTAAATGGTAAAAGCATAGTATTTTAACCTGTTGATGACTAGATTTTTCAGAGAGATGTGCCGCTTATTATTTTTGCCACAATATTTTATAAGAATGCAATTTTAAGTGTATTTTTCAGATAAAGATTCAAATACAACACTCAGAAATGGCACCATGGATTAAACCATATTAACCCCAAATTGTCAAAAACTCTGGGTTTGGGCCAAATTCACGGTGCTAAGCCCACTCCCTAGACAGCACGCCAAATATGCATATTTTAGACAATACCTTATTATATGTAAGTGTGAACTCATGAAAGATTATTGGAGTGTGTTTTACAAGAAAATACCATTTCACTCTTTTCTACAATGCATATGCATGATTCACTTTGATGAGAGCATGACTGTTCACTTAATGTAGATCTTTCACATAGCATTACATATGCAAAGGACACTATGCCGCCATTGCTTTCGGACATTGATGCATCTATGGTAGGTCTAAAATAGTTTAGCAAGTGCAAGGTCAGATGGTACTCAGTGATGAGTCCAAATTATATTCATGAACATAAAGGCTGTGAAGGAAACAGAAAGCTCATTCTTAAGCGTTCCAGACACAAATTGGATGCACAAAAGGGACACTGTGGGATTGTTGTCATGCCCTCTGCATTTAAATTCTTTTAAATTCCCGATCAAGAGTTGTGGAGATATAATGGACACATTTATTAAACTTACTTACAGTGTAAAAAATGAGTTTGTAATGTATTAGGTGGTAGATTAGGTGGTAGTAGGTGTGTATTATGCAAATGTGTTACTTGTTGACAGACAAGTCACAGAAATAACGGTAGGAGCTATAAATGAGGCATTTCAGGCAGGTGTTTTCTTTTGGAGAGATCATGACATGGACTTTGTGCTTTGTAACTTTGCAGATCGATTGCATTCACAGATACCTACATTACACACTAAAAGAAAGGTAAAGTTCAAAAAATCATAATAGGTCCCCTTTAACCAGAGATA
Organism: Ctenopharyngodon idella; assembly: GCF_019924925.1. Taxonomy (NCBI): domain Eukaryota; kingdom Metazoa; phylum Chordata; class Actinopteri; order Cypriniformes; family Xenocyprididae; genus Ctenopharyngodon; species Ctenopharyngodon idella. The sequence goes on from NC_067240.1 coordinate 26,051,748, forward strand.
TGTGAACACATGCTGTAATTACTTGTTTATCAAGTTGGTTTAAGAGGGTGGAAGTTTGTTTCTGCCACTGAATAAAAAATAAATAAGGTAATTGTGACTTTTTATCACACAATTTTGACTTTTTTCCCCCTCAGAATTGTGTGATATAAACTTGCAATTGCAAGTTATAAAAGTTATAAAAAAGTTATAAACTCACAATTCTGAGAAAAAGTCAGTGTTTTTTCCCCTCAGAATTTGACTTTATAACTGAAAGTTTATGTCTCACAAATCTGAGAAAAGATGTCAGAATTGTGAGATATAAACTTGCAATTGCGAGAAAAGGTCAGAATTGTGAGATAAAAATTTGCAATTATCTTTTACTTTTTTTTTTTTTTTTTTTGCGTATTCATCAAAAGAAAAGAAAAAGGTACTCTTCAGGTTAGTTTGAGTGATCCTGTAAAACTCAGCACATACCTTAAAAAAACAATTAAGTGTACGCAAGTTGATTCATGTTTAAAATAACCCCACAAGTTAATTCATTTTTCAAAACTTACCTGATCTTCCAAAAACAACGATAGCCATTGTTTTAGGACATCAGCCACAAGAGGTTCTTCACCAACTATCTCCTTGAACCATCTTCTTTAGAATTCTCATTCCTTTTGGCAAGCCGTAACTCGACATCATAAGAGAACTTGGGAATCGGGAAAGTAGAGGGCCACTGAGAATTTTCACGCTAACAGACCCCTGATTCTGAATCTTCAGGTACTTTCTAGAGTATCTTGAGCACTGCTCTATTTGGTGAAAGCTCTGTTATATTGGTCAGGTTACGATGGTTACGAAGGTTCAACTCAGGATCCTCACATTGAATCAGAAAGTCATCCTTAATTTCGAGTCTTTATTGAAGAATTCTTTTCAAGTGTTCAAGCGAATCAAGTGTGGATAGTGCTCCACATAGTGGTGTTTTGGTTGCAATTTCATGTTTGGGAATGTGTTTTGAAGTAGGGCTGGGCAATTTTTCCGATTTTTTTTTCGATTAATTCGAATTTAATGTTTTGCCTCAATTTTATTATTATTTTTTTTAAATCGAGAAATCGTGATTTTGAATAAAAATGTTAGCAAGCGTTACAATTGGACATGTTGACAATACAGCAATGATAACCGTATTAGGAGAAGAAAATGATCCGAACACATGATGGCGCCGGCGCGCCTGATTAACCGCTCTCATGTGATGCTCTATGAACGTAGAACACATCACTATTCTTAAGCGGCTGTTCATTCAGAAATGAGACGCAGGCAGTGGAATGAGAAAAAAGGCGAAGTTATTAAACGTGAGTGCCGTGTTTTTAGAATGCCGTTTCATGGGTGAGACGCTGCAAAAGACGCAAGACCCAAGTGCAACACCTAAACATGTCCGCCAAACATAAAAACAATAGGACAAATAGTGCAATGGAATGCAAAAACCTGTAAACCTGTTTAATATTTCATGCTTGCATGATGGTGACAGGCTGAAAGCTGCTGTTTTCTGTTTACTACAAAGCAGTTAATTACTTGTGTTATTTATTGCTATTACTTATTGGTTAAGAAATATTTAGCATTTTCTTATTTTATATTATTTCTGAGTATATAGGATGTGTTTAAGATAAGTTTGTACAACATTTGCCTTCATATTTCAGGCATATTTCTGCAAAGATATTTAATAAATTGTTTTACATTTACACCATGTTGATCACTTCATGTGTGCTGCACTTGGAATGGGACTTTTTTTTTAACCAGATTGGTAATAAAGAGAATGTTACTTAAATCATATTGTAGTTAAGTTTTTAAGTTGACTAGTTAAACAGTAAAAAAAAAAAAAAAAAAAAAAAAAAAAAACGTGAATCGGTCAATCATTCTGAAAAAATCAAGATTTTATTTTTTTGCCATATCGCCCAGCCCTATCTTGAAGTAGTTGTCGGTGTTCTAAAATTTTTCATTCTAAAAAGCATAGGGTTGCTTCTGGGAACTGAATTGACATGACCATCTCCACTATCTCTCTCAAGTCCTTTAAAATTTCCCAAGCAGCCACAGAATTGGGTGCAAGGTTATCAATTGTTAATGGTAATAAGTGTAGCAATGCCCAGTTCTCATACCCATTCCCACATATGGTTTTCTTTGAAAAGCTTGATTGGGAAATTGCTGTTTGCTCTGAGTCCTTGTAAGGAAAGGACTTAATACAGTTGTTCAGAGTAAGAAGAGTAAAATTTCCCTTTGTGATGAGTTCTTTCAAGCTAATTGATTACTCAAATGGAACAATTCCCTCCAATGTGTCATGTAGAACATCTGGTGGAAACCCAGGGTGAAAGAAAGAAAGCAGCTTACTGAGGACACTTTGTTTTTTTTTATACCAAGTCTGCTCTGAAGCCCATGGCGGTCTCTCAGTTCATCTGTAATGGAGTTGGGCTGTTCACCAGTTCGAGGCTGAAAACAACCAGCATCTTATGTCTGTATGTTATCTTTGCTGACTTGGCAAAATCTACACAGGTTGTCAGCTTGAAAGCTTCCTTGAAAGCCAGCAAGACTGTGACACCCAAGATTGCCAGCAAATACAGAATACACCGTTCCTCTAAGATGTGCATTCAATGCTTCAACAAACACACCTTGCTGCTCCAGGTCTTTCAACAGTGGATCATTACTGCTTTTTCTGAGTAGAGCAAGTTGTATTGAGAGAAGTGTACAACGGAATTTGGCGGGCAAATTTAGAAGCAGCTGTGATCTTGTGAATCTGTCTCGAAGTGCCCAGGGGATTGCAAACGACAAAATCATCAATGTAGACACCCACTGAAATGCAATCACTTTAAACAACTGAAAGTTGGTTTTCTTTGTAATACTGCCCACTACGAGTAAATGTGTACTGTCATGGTAACTCTCCTCAACAAAAGCAGCTCTTGCCAAGACATTTACGCTGTTGAGTAACACTTCAAGAACTCTCAACCCTAAGACATACACAAGGGTATTTTGGTGTAGCCTATCAAAACGGTACTCCACGGGATAAATTAAAAATGCTCTTTAAAATATCCATTTCTAATATAGTTTGTTGAGAGTGTACCCTTCTTTGTAGTGACTGTAAAAACAGGATTTGTTTTAAGCACTTCAGCTGATATCAGTTCAGCAAACTCCTCTGCCAATAACTCATCAATGTGGCTTTTGTATTTTCTTAAAATATCCCTGATCGTTTGTTTTGCTGTATACCTAGACAACAAAATGATGATATCACTCATCCAACTTAATATCTCCTGAGTTGCACTTTTTGAAACATGCAAAATTGCTGCAAATAAAGGATCAGTGATGGTTTACACTCTAGCCCTGTATAGTCTACAGGCTCTGAATATGAGTTTATTTGAGGTCCAGGAGAAATTACAGGAACAATGCTATCTGTAACATTTGACTGTGGATTTGGCATAGGATCTCCTGTCTCTTCCATCCATGCCTCTTCATTGCTTTCCAAATTGTCCATTTGAAATGTAACAGAACTGCTTTGAGACTTATTTTTTATGAAATATGTGACTACTAAAAGTTGTAAGGACATTTGTTGTTCAGCTCACAATCTTTACAAGGACATTTGACTCTGTCATGTCTCCTCAAATGATTTTTTCATATGGTTTAAAAACTGGGATGGCTGACAAATGGCTTTAAAATCACATAACTCTCATGAAAAACTAAAGTGCTCTGTAACTGCAGCTGTCTGATTGTGTGCTCTTGTCAAATGTGATTTTAGCACACCTACAGTTTTAAAAGTGCAGATGCAGTCAGTATACAAGCAAGGCTGCTGCCAGGATCGCCCTTGATAGTGCTGAAACCTGTAGTGTTTCAAGAGGACCTCTCTGCTACTGTGGGCAAATTGCAAAGCTTACAATGCATTCCAAACCTATGAAAAAAAAAAAAAAAATAGTTTGAGATGTGCAATGTTAAATTTCTACTAAATTGTCATTGAATGTTTTAACACATATGTGAGCCTATCTGTGAGCGCTTGAGAGAGCTTCGGCAGCGCAGCCTTTTTTTCAGTTGAGACGCTTTGTTGCTATGATATGGAATATCCACGGCACTGTTACTTGTAACTGATTTCGCAGATAATTAGTTTCAGACTAAAAATGTCGACACAACGTAGAGTACTTACTATGTATGTTTGGAGACCAGCCATATTAATTTGTCATCCATTTTGTTCCATTCTCTGCTTGTTGATGTTGTTGTTGTACAGCAAGAATGTTGTGACCATTGGTCTATGTTGTATTTGTCCCGCCCCTCCTCCACTCTGATTGGACGGCTGGCTAAAAAGTGACAGTGATGAGCGCAGTGTTTTACTCAAAGTTGAATATTCTTCAACTTGAGCGTGTAAAAGATGCTGTCTACACTTTACAATCTAGGTGTACAATTTATTTCGCTGAAAGAAAACATACCTTAATTAGAAGAAATTCAGTCCCTTTGACAGTGTGGTTGAAGAAGGAAACCCAGTCCAAGATACAGCAACAACAGACTGCAGTGACAGGAAGATAAATGTTCGAATGAAGAAATCAAAATATTAAGTTTTCTCAACTTAATTGTGTACATTCATTGGACAAAGTAGTAGTAAACATGCAGTAATAGTTTTTATAAGTAAACTCAACACTGCTTAAAAAAAATTGAAAATTAATTAACAGTTTGTAGGTTGGATTTTTTTTTTTTTTTTTACAGTGTATAAAACAGACAGCGAGTCAGTGAAGGTAATGTACAATTTTTTTTTTTTTTTTTTTTTAGGTCACACTGTGTGGTAATGAATGACAAATGGTGTCATATTTAGTTGCAATAGCAGCCATTCTTTTTCCAGCATGAGATCTCAGTGTTTTGTTGGCAGTCTATGTGGAAATTAGTGGTAATGAGAAACATAGCAAGTTTGGCTAATCATGCTTTATTGGCCAAGGAGATTAACAAAAAACATGCAAACATCAACATGAGCAGAAGTAGAAGTTCTTTTCTTTGGAGAGTTCTGTATTGGCTGCTGTTATTGGGAATTTGTTTACAGCTAGCTACAGTACCGAAGCATATATATTAGTACTATATCTAGCATTCTTGTAGCTCAAACAGTAGAGCATGTTGCTTGCAACGGCAAGGTTGTGGGTTCGATTCACAGCATACCTTGAATGCAAAGTATGTCGCTTTGGATAAAAGCGTCTGCCAATGCAGAAACGTAAATTTTGATTATCGGCTAGTATTAGAGTTATTAATGTATTGTATCAGTCAATATTAGATATCTACTGAACAGTATTGTATATTTATTTGAGCATTCTCATTTCCCTTATTTAGATTATCTTTGCCATCATCTAATGCTCACTTAAAGTTAATCAGTAACACTTCTCAAAAAATGTTCCATTTGTTAACATCAGTTAACTACATTGGATAGCATGAAAAATACTTAAACATTTACTAATACATTATTGAAATCAAAGGTGGCATCTGTTAATATTATTTAATGGACCTGAGCTAACATGTCACTAATTTGTTGACTTTTGAAAACCAAGTTCATTTTTTACCAGAAAAGGAGAGGTTTTAATGCGCAAAATTGTTTTTATTGTCTCTTATAACAAAAAATTAAACTCAGGAAAATGCAGATCCTGTTGTAAATAGTGAAAAATCACTTTTTAAAGCTGTTGTTTTATTATTACTCCAGATTTTGACTCATTAATAAATACTGTAAGAAATATATTGCTTGTTTTTGTTAGTTTTAGGGACCTTTTTGTAAAGTGTTACCAGTTAATCTTTAACAGCACAAATAATTTCATTACACAGCTACATGTAATATTTAGCAAATCTCAAAATTAAAATTCAACATTTACAGTTATTGATTTTAGTGTTTAGTACTTTATTTTTAATTTCTTTAGACAGAATATTGTAGAATTTCAGCATTGTTGTCTGTCAAATATAATTTAAAGGAATAATTCATCCAAAAAAAAAAAAAGGTCCATTATGGAGATAAAAAATACCTTAAGAGTGCAAAGAGGAATGAAAGAAAAATCTGCATGTATGTTTTTGATTTTCTATGGGTGGATGAATTAGATAATCCCATGATCTGTGCGACCTCCTTTTTATTTTTCATGTGTAGCAGGATTGGCCGAGCTCAAGCTTTGCAAGCACAGCCATAGTGGCAGTTTAGATATTATATAAGCGCCTCAGAGCTGCAGAGAGAGTAAAGGGAGGAAGAGAGGGCAGGGCTCTGCAGCTGAAGAAAACAGTTTCTCCGATACACTCTTTCAGTGAGACTCGTGAGAACTCTTTTCACTCAAAGGGCCAAAGAACTGATGTGTTCTCCTCAGGGGATGTCGAATGCTAGGCCCTTCGCTCTATCAGGACACATGTGATATGGATGTGACATCGGCTAGACTACAGTGAACGTTGTACCCAGGGCTTTACATTTTTGTTAAGGAGCATTCATGACCATTTTTAAAGGCAGAGTCAGAGTTCATTTTTTTTAAGACAAAAACACTGAAGAATTGTAGGATACACCCATGGCCACATCACCGCTGATAGACGGCAGCTTTCAAACGCTTCCGCTTTCCAGACGCTTTCAAATGCTCCCATGCATTGATCATTGCAGCCAATCACAGACATACCTGTTGAGCGTGTGAACACAATGGCCAATCAGAGGTGTTTACGAATCTACTCAACAGTGCTCAAGATGCTAGAGAGAAATGGTATTGTCACATTTTTAAAATTTCAGTACCGACTTGGTCCCAAAAATGTAATAATCAATAATGTTTAAGAACAAATTTGACCAGTTATTTCGTTTATTTTTTTCTCTCGCCAGCGAACACTAGACTGCCAAAACCATCAGGCTGAGTGCTACCAGGAAATACAGTCTGAAAGCCTGTAATAAACACTAAAAGTTGGAAATAAATTATGTATTACAGGGAATCGTGATTAATGCGTTTCTAATCACTCACTTATAAGGTCTCCCAAGCTCCATTCTGGTTTGTTCAGTTCCAGCTCATCAGTCACCGTTCAAGTGGAAGTGAGAGAAAACACTCTGACAAAAACCTCCAGTTTTAAAAGAATGTGCTCCTCGCTGCAGTCAAGTTCTCTCTAATGGGATTCGATGTGTCATAAGTGCTGCAAACAAGTTCCTTTCAGGCTTTTTTGGTGTCAGTTCCCGCTCACTACACTCACCGGTCCTGTTTTTTAAAGAACCGTTCCTCGCTGTATTAAATTTCAAAGTTCTCTCTCCTTTCCACTTCAATTTTCCACACATTCCTGTCACGAACATAGATTGGCGAAGAAAAAAAAAATGGTGATATATATAGTACTAAAAGTGGTTCTTTGGCTCGTAATCATAGGGGAACCACTTTAAGTGCTGTATAGCACCAGATCTTGGTGCTTCAGTGGTTCTTCACTGGTTCTTTGGGATGACTGAGTTGCTATATAGTACTGCTACTGTATACAGAACCTGTTAAGCCCCTGTATGGTTCTTCAGCGGTTCTTCAGTGGTTCTTTGGGGTGGTTAAGGTGCTATATAGCACCACTGCGGTACAGAGAACCTGTTAAGCCCTTTTAAAGGTTCTTTACAAGCCAAAGAACCACAGTTGTTGCTGTTTAGCACCATTTTTGTTAAAGAAATAAATTGCGATATGGCACCTCTTATGGGTTCTACATAGCATCATTTGACAAAGGTGCTGTAGAGCACCTTTAAAGATTTGGTGCTACATAGCACCAAAAGTGGTTCCCCTATGATTACGAGCCAAGAACCAGTTTTAGTGCTATATAGCAGTGTACTCAAACTCCTGTATTCACTGTGAAACACCCGTTGTGCTTCAAATGCACTCCATAATGCATTGCATACTACAGTACAAACTGTAATACATAAATATAGTAGATTAGTGTTGAAAATGGCCTGTAAATTAACAGCAGTTGCTTACCATGTAGAATATTGCCCAGAATGCATTGTTTTCTACAGTACATTACTCTTTTAATAGAAAACAGTATGTTACTGTCAGAATTTGGCCTTTTTTTTTTTTAGTTTTTTTTTTTTTTTTTTTTTTTTTTTTTCAAACCATGAAACTTTTTTTAAAAGTTTAAAGATTTTTAACTTGACACACCCCCTTAAAAATGCAATGCTCATGGTGTTAGACAGTGAAAAACTGCATAATTGGGAAGCTTTTAATTCTAATCGTACTACATAAATTCATGCGTTTTGATCTGGCTGTCATGTCTGCCCAATAATATTCCACATTTGCACACATTTCCACTTGCAAATGTGAAATGCTTGCACTGCATCTTTGCACTTTACAGCCATTGGAGTTGTGATTAATGGGACGTATCAGGAATTTTGTGTAGCAACATGACTGTTATGAAACTAGCCTTTCCTGTTGGACGAGCATTCTCAGCGATAACAGCCCCTCCGTTTCTCATTTGTATTGTTAGCATATTTTATTTACCACTTACCCACATTATTCATGGACTTGCTTTCGAGAATGAAGATAAAGGAGTCCTGCAGAAGGATTCTCAAATTGTAATGGGGTTCAGAATTGCAGTTTTGTGTGTAATAGTTGTAAAATCTTCTCATATTGATTTACAACATTTTTTTTTGCACATTAGCAAGTTGGTTAAGGGATTGCTTGGATCAGACAGTGTTGGTTAAGGGATTGCTTGGATCAGACACTTTGTTGGTTAAGGGATTGCTTGGATCAGACACTTTGCCTCAGGCAAAAGGTTAATGTGATTATAATTCATTGAACTCATGGCTCCTACATGTGTCTAATACTTCAGAGCATTGTGTTTGAGAGGAGAGGCACGTTTCTGTGAATGCAGCAACTGTATGCCACATGTCGGATCCAATTTCTCAAATACTCATTTGGCAGTTTTGGTAGATGTTTAGCCTGGGAAAATGTTTCAAAATGTTCCTCTTCAAAGGATGTCTCAGGTCGCTGAGGAGCGTGTGTACGCGTCTGTATCTGTCAGTGTGCACTTGGTTCTGGGAGAAGAGTATCTTTTAACGTCTTGCTGAGAGGAACATCTCCAAAAATAAATAGTAAAGGAGAAAGAAGCGCCTTGTATACGAGCTGGGGATCCCATGTAATGCAACCTTGTTACTCTAGCATTTGGGTGAATATAGTTTGCATTTTTCATTAAACTCAGATATTCATGATCGGAATCGTATCCCTTTAATGGACACAAACAAAATATAAGATTATTCTCAGATAGGGTAGAGTTGCACATTATACTGTAACACTTAAATTATAAAGAAGACTCAAATAGACTCAGTAATAGTTCATAAATGCATCTAAATCGGCAAACTTTTTGCTTGGTGACATTTTATTTATTTATTTAAATTCGTACTACAGATATACCATGCTATAAACTATAGGCTATAGTACAATGTCCATTGTATATATACCATCATCTATTTCAATGTTAAGGTATACCATAGATGATTACATGCTTTACAAATTAAATGTATTTCATCTCATTTAATCAACAATGAATTGGAATAGAAACATAACTACATCATTAAAAATGTTGATTTAATATCTGCCTTATGTGCCATTTTAAATGTTTGTATACAACTGTTTTTATTAAAATAAATTGGATTTGAACTGTTGTTAATTTTAACCTTTAATATTATAGTAATGTAGCTAGTTGAGAGGTTGTTTTCCTTAAGAATAACTGACAAATCCTATACCAGTCAATACAAATCCACAAAAAGCTGTATTGAAACAAATACATTCAAAATCGGAATCGAATCCATTTGTGAAATCTGTCAATACCAAGCCCTAATAAAGCGATTAGATCACAAGATATTGATATACAATCCCATGATCCTGTCCATTGAATTCTAGCCTATATTAATACAGCAAGTTGCAATGTTTACCTAGCTATTAGCATTATTAGCATTAGCAACATTCTTGATATGAAACGAAAGAAAACAAAGAAAAAGGTAAATATTAATTGTTAGCAGAATATTTTCTTCTACACCATTCCTAATGAAGCTGTAATTTAATCAAAAAGTGTGAAAACTTTATTTCATTTTGTTTAATTAGGATACATAAAATGTTTGCTATGAAATGTCGTTTCAATTATTGTCCTTTCCACCAAAGAAAATTACAAACTCAATACATAATTTACACTGCTACAAATTAAATGAACTAGTGAGATTGTGAAAGTGTTTTAAGGGAGTTTATTTTCTAAAATTCTACACATATAAAGAAACACATATACTGTCATAGTGGCCTATGTTCAGCCCTCAGAGCCTTACTATTAGAACGCAATGAAGCGTTCAGTCTGGAAAGTGCTTCAGAGCTTTACGGAGGCACAAGTGCATTTGCATTTTTCACCATCACTGGTGCCAAAACACTTCAGTAGTTCGTAGTTAAAGATTTTAAGTGTTTAGTTAGCTCAGTACTAGGTTATGATCATATCATTTTTCTGCTCAGCCTGCAAACAAGTAGGCGGCAACTAATTGCTGAGGTTACTGAACTGCATTCTCATGATGTGGAGCTGTGTGTGTTAGTGCCGAGAAGGTCTCAGATTCTCAAAGGACTGTTGTGCAAGCAGAGAGCAGAAGGAAATATATCAAGAAGAAGACAGACAGTCAGACACCACCTGCTGGATGGAGCTCAAATCGACATCCCAGAAATCCCGCAGGGGAGAATCAACAAACCCTGCAGGCGCAACCTCGATTTGGCAGCGTCTGACTATAACTCTTGGTATTAGAAGCATTTCTAGATTGTGTCGCAGTATAATATTACTGCATACAATCCAACAAAAGTATACTACGCAATTTAGAAAATGACAGACCCGGTACAATCTAGGGTTGTCAGGATACCCTAAACATTATTCTTACCGCATGACACCTGCTAAAGCATCACAACACCATTGGACGAGCTATTCCTTATACAGAATGTATTCTGCTGTTAAAAAAGAATATTATTATTATAATTACATGTGGGTGGAATAACCAAAATCTTAAAATTAATTTATCTTAGTAAAGTAAGAAATTTAATCCACTGAATGAAATAGTTTGCAAATGAAAATCTAATTTGATTCTTTTTTCTTTTTATTTGGAGCTTGATTGATGCAAACCAAAATATCTGATTCCTAATAAGTCTTGCGTCAGTGCAGAAACATGCACCATAAGCATTGCAGTCCTTGTTTAGTATTTTTATGTTACTGCTGACATAACTTTGTTTAAAATATGAGCAAATAATATTAGTAGTGTACATAAATGTCACATGTGGCTGTAATGAAGTGCACAATGAAAGAGATAGAGAACAAAAACAGTCTTTAAAAAAAATAAAAAAAGGAACACTCAGGAGATCGCAAGAGAATACATAACACATCCACGTTACATGAAGACAATACCGGACAAAGGGACAGAATGAAACTCAGGGCTTAAATACATGGAGAGGGTAATCAAAATGAACAGAAACAGGTGTGAGGGACTAATTAACAAGGAAACTAACTAGGAACTCAGACAGGTAAAACAGGGACAGAACACAGTGAAATCAAACATTCACGTTACAATAAAGTGGTAGTTGAAGCGTTTTCATAATAGTACCTTTTGAAAACTACTGTTTTTCTGGTTAATTTAACTCTAATTTTGTTTGTGTCATTATGTAGCAAAGCTGGTATTAATACTCCCATTAATTTTAAATTTTAATACCATTAATGGTTTATTGAATTGAATAACATTAATAGATAATAAAAAATATACAATTATTCACACATAAGCACACTTTAATAGTTCATATGTGAAAAGCAACCGTTTTGGAGAGACTTTTACTATTTAGGATTAATTTCAAGTCACAGTATGTAAGTTTCGCTGCTAGGGGTCGCTTATTCAAAACAATAACATAGGTGTAGCTTGATGACGTAATGAATGAGCGTGGAATCATGGGAGATGTTGTCTTCACCTCCACAGCTGATGGAAAGCAATCTGACGTGACTGATCATGTTCATGGATGAGCTAATGTATTATTAGTTTTATTAACATTACTGTGGTATGACGCAGAGCTGGGCCGAGAACCTAGGACATTTTACGCTGCTGTTTTTGTTATGCTTATATGCCGCGGTCGGCCGCTGATGCTCCTTTCTTTTTTTTCTTTTTTATTTAACATTTCACAGTTACATTTAGCATCCACCTCCTCCTTCCCTGAACTTGGACTTTGTTACTCTTATGTTTAATCAATTAAATTCACTTTTTTGATTTAATGCTAATGAAACTGCTGAATTACTACTCATACAGGTCACTTTATTTGACGAATTAAAGTTGTGGGGTAACGCAGCTCTATTTTACTCGGTCAAAACAATCATACTAAAAATACATTTGAGTGTGTTGAAAGTTAAGTTATAACATTACTGGTATGGCTGGCATGAGACACTTGTTGCACATCGCAGTAAGCTAGATCAATATTAGAATATCATTAACAAAAGCTGGATGGCTTGTGTTGTTAAATGGCATGCAATTCATTTTAAAATATATTGTATGGTGGAGAAAATGCTGTATTACTGTTACTACAAATAAAGCTCTTTCTAATTATGCTATGTTAGCCACCTGACAAAATAGTGTCGTCTCTGAGGCATGGTACTAACATGTTACTTGCGGTAAATCAAGAAAACAAGAGATTCAAACTTATTAGACTAACTGTGTTGAGCTATATAACAATGATTAGTTTGCTGTCGATAAAGGTATCCAAACAGTTGCTCACCTGTCTAATAAAACACATAAGCGTCTTTGGTGTTTCCATGGTTTCTACGGAAGTAAAACTGGAAATCGAGGGGAATGCGGATATTGACAGGCGACGCAATGACACGAAGTGTTACACTGGTCAAAATTGCTGATTTCTCTGGATTTAAACATTGATGGAAACATTTGGGGTAATGTGAGTACACAAGTCAGCAAAATATATAACATTGTTCTAGTGGACATTTTAGTCCAAAAATCTTACATATTGTGCCTTTAAGATTTATTGTAGGATTTATTAGGGCTTATTATTTTTCTTACTATTGCTGCAGATTTGGAAACCAGTATTTCATAGCCATACACGTGTTTATCCAGACCTTTGCTGGGAAATAACTGTAGAACTCTAATTGAACACTGCTGGTTTATGGAAATAGATGCTTCCAAAAGATCCAACATATTTAATCTCATCAGAAACATTAGACACAGTCCACTGATTGTTAATCATTTGTTATTCACAGGTTGTTATTCAAACGTTAGTGGAAATGATTACACATACATGTCAGTTGTACTGAATTGCAGTACATCGTGAGTGATTTTGGCTGACATGAAATGTCCAGGCTGCCTCGCTGGTTTATAACCAGTGTCATCTTTCTAGTGACCCCTCTGGTCTAACTGCAGACCTAACTTTAGGTCAGACTTGTTGGGCTTGAGAATACAAGCATTCTTGGGAGCTAAACATGGGGCCTGGTATTACAGTATTCTGAAACCTGAAACCCTTATTCCAACTGGTGTCGTTTTTTAAATGGGTGTGAAGCTATTACTCACTTGTAACAATGTATTTCTCTCCTCCGAATAGCCTGTCGATCAGCTGACATATGGCTTAATGCGTTCATGCATATGGGAGCTAAATATGGCAGCCTGTGGCATGTTGGCTAACCTGTAAGACAGTTCTGGTTACATGAGAAGGTGTCAGGGATTTGTAATACCAAAAAGCAGATCATCAAAGAGGTAAACCAGCACAAATGAAGCTCAATCGGGAGAGTGAAATTGCTCCAACAGTTGTTGATGACCAGTGGCACTATTCCGGCAATGATTATTAGCTGTCCTGAGCATCTCCTGCCAGCTAATTAGTGGTATTAACCCTCAGATGGCGTCATGTGGAAGGCTGGAATATAGCCTTTGCACCGATCGACCAGCCAGGCATTGGATTGGGCCAATTTCCTGCATGATCGGCGACCGGCTGGAAAGTCTCACGTTTTATAGTGCTTGTATTGCGCACAATTTTAGTCATTCCTGCAGGTTTCGCATTCACACCACAAGCCGCTTCTCATTGTCAAACAGCTTGTGAGTCACAACTAGTACCAAAATGAGTGGCTGACTGCACTTAAACAGTCAAATACATACAAAATTATGTCAAAATGCCCATCTTGGTGAGTTATCAGTTAAACACAGTCAGATTTGGAACAGTAAATAGTTGAGAAAGGGAATGCAGGTTGTGTAACAGTATATTGGGTCTGTGCAATAAACTCTTAAAGTGACAGCAGTCTAATATTTCTGCTTCTGTCTGTCATGTTAATCAAAGAACAAAAGACAAAGAAAATTATGTTCTGCTCTTGACTGAATAAGTTTTATAATTTTAATTGTAAGCATTAATCTGTATTTAATTTTTACAATGAAGACTAGTGTTATTTTACATTTGATTACTTTAATTTCTGTAGTATTTCTTACCTGAATAAAAACCTACTTAACCTGAAAAACTTTCAACAAAAAATCTGAAATTGTAATCTGCCAACAAAATTGCAATCAGAGCATCTCTAAAATATATATATATATATATATATATATATATATATATACACACACACACACACACACACACAATGAAATGGTTTAGCTTTTCAGGTAGTTTGTGCCGTCTGCTTTAACTTTTCTGGATTTATGATTTAATACAAATTTATCAAAAAGGTGGTAATCAAATAAAGGCATAAAATGGTTTAATTAATTAACTCAATAATTTTACAGTGATGATGAAGGATTCTTTTATTTTATTCTTCCAACATTACTCAAATACAAATGACCTTACAGTTCTTACTCAGTTGTTGCTTTTGGAATGATGGTGGTTGTCTGGTTTTTGTCTATTGACAAAAAATGTGTGTATTTAGGATAGCAAAATAAGTAGGCTAATCAATTATACAGCGGAAGGAGAAAACACTTCCCATTTCTTGTTTCGGACAATCTTTAGTGGTGCAAATTCACCTGAAAACCAATTTTAAATACTTTGTTGGGTGGCCACTTGATGTCCAATGTGAAATCTGGGTCTTGGGTTGATTGTATCTAATTTCATTTCATTAAACTTTGTTTCTTTGTATTCTAGCTCTTTGGCCAGGCCTGAATTGAGCAGTTCCAGTCCATCCGGATCAGTCAAGCCCAGTGGAAACGGCCATAAGATCTGCCTGGTGTGCTCAGATGAGGCCTCTGGATGTCATTATGGTGTGCTCACCTGTGGCAGCTGCAAGGTTTTCTTCAAAAGAGCCGTAGAGGGTGAGCCTGCAGGATGTACACATACTACTTCATCTTTTTGTTTTTTTTTTTTTTTTTTTTTTGACAGAAGGGCTGAGTCAGTGGGCTAATAAATGCTTTGATTCTCATTTTATTATACAGTGAACAACAAAGGAATTGCATGTAGTGTCAGGTTGTCCTGTTGAATCAATTTTGAATAGCATTCGATGGCATATGACGGCATATGGACACTCAAAATTGAGTTTTGTTGATTTTACTCCATGTCTGTTAGGGCATCCATGTTAAAAGTGTGATTATTTTTAAAAATAATCTGTATTAAATAATATACATTTTAATTGAGCATTTATTTTATACAATATTTAATGAAAGTTACATAATATAATCAATTAGGGCTGGGTAAAAATACTGATTTCTCATTTTTACGAACCAATATCGATTCTTAAATCCCAAGAATAGATTAGTATTTCTTGTTTTCAGTTGATGAATAAATGGATGTAGCATGCCTCTCATCCAATAAATCACATTAAGCTTTGTGCTTTGTTAGTTTTGATATGAAACAAAGTCTCAGATTTCAAATTCTGTCCATTTTATTAAGAAATTAAAAAAATAAACCATTTTGGCGCTGTTTAATGTGGCCTGACGATCACTGTAGCACCTCAGTTCATGCTGACTCATCATCTCCTCTGAGTTAATACCAGTTATAGCGCAAAATAAATATGAATGAAAATCTGAAGGTATCTTATCTCATGTAATCACTTGATCAGTGTTTCAACCGCGGAAAGACATCAATAAAATAGCTTGTAAACAATGTCACTTAACATGACATTTCCTCAGGAAAACCATATTCAGAGACTATAAACTCATTAGTCAGCTCTAGAGAAAAGCATTTTGCTAAATAGGTGCACCATATTCAATATAATTTTTAATGTTCTTCAATATTTAATGTATGTTTGAATAAATCTGTCAAGTTTTTATGACAGCCAACATTTTAATGTTTATAATTCAAAAAACATTGGAATAGAAATATAATTATGTAATTGTAAATTTAGTATTATAAACTTTATTATTATAAAAACTTCCTTGAGTGTCATTTAAGAGTTTGTATACAAATCTGTTCATTTTAAGCTTCAATATTATAGTAATGTAGTACAAAATTGACTCCCATGTATAGTTTACAGTATTAGTTGAGAGATTTTTTCCCTTGAGAAAATTTTGCCATGTACAATACCTGATATATATCCAAAATAATCAGTATCGAATCAAATCAAATCAAATCGTGAAATTTGTGTCAATACCCAGCCCTAATAATCATTAATGGTATTATTGTATACTGCCCAGTGAATGTATATGCATTAATTCTAATATCCAAAGGTGTGGATTTATTATTGCGATCATTTTGTAAATCACTCAATAGGTGGTCATAAGTAGCCATTTCCAGCTTGTGCTTGAAAGCATGAGTAGCTCATTTACAAGGTAACCCAAAAATCTAAAAACATTAGTGAAAAAAATAGAGTGAAAAGTTGGGAAAAAAAGGCAATTCTACAAGTGGAATCTGATGTCATTCAGCATGATTTCAGAAGGTTCCCAAGGGCTTTTTGTGCTTCAATGAAAGAAGGAACATGTGACCTTTAGTAAAAAGCAGTTCACATGGTCAGTGTCAGAATTAGTGACCTAGAAACTGTGCAGAATCTGAAATATTTCTCATTTACTCAGACTTCTGAAGCCCACTGCTTTTTTTTTTTTTAATTGAAACACCTACATCAACACTGTGTACTGAGTGTGACCTTAATCTATTTCCTTTGAGTAATTTCTGTGTGATCTACTCCATCGGTCACAGTGTTCTGTAAACCTCAGTAAACAGATGATCAGGTTTGCCTCAATTAATCACAGAAGGAAGGGAAAAAAACATTGTGAAAGTGTGGTTTCCTGCCGAGGTGCTACCTTGAAATGAGATATTTCTTTAGAGTTGTTGCACAGAATGGGTCTAGAAAAAGAGCATGCAGCAATAAAGCATGTGTGCTTGGCTCCCTGACAAAATACCCTCCTGTTTTAACACATGCTCCATCCGAAAACTGAACTACAGGGCACCTGCATAATATTCACTACAATATCTGCTCCTTTGGCTTCCTCCACCATCTATTCTCTGAAGAGCACAAAAATAGGATTACAAAAGTAAAATCCAATTCATTTTCTCCACAGACTAATTAGATTATGTATAAACCTTTCGGAACAGACCTTCCATGTACTCAGAGGTTGAAGAGATGGTGTTTCTGTAGAAGCTATTATCATTTCAGTAGTATTAATAAGAAACTATGGTTAATAGCCACAGTCCTTGTGGAGAACTACATTACCCATAATCCTGAAGAAAAACCCACCAATTAGAAAAGTATTTTGTGACTTTGTGGAGTCAAAATATTCTGTTTTAAACATAAAAATCAATGATTCCAAGTCAGTAGTTCCTTGTTGTACTGATGCTTCATGGGATGTGTAGTTCATTGCTTCATAAAATAAGTAAACAGTCTTGTCTTTTTTTTTTTTTTTTGCTTTTTTTTTTTTTGCTTGAAATTAATTTTGAAGATGATTGATTTTGAGTCATGGCTTCAAATGCTTAACTAAAGATTTTTAAACTATTAGTTCACTTCAGACTTATAATTTCCTGATAATTCACTCACCCCCATGTCATCCAAGATGTTTATCCCTTTCTTTCTTCAGTCGAAAAAAAATTAAGGCTTTTGAGGAAAACATTCCAGGATTTTTCTCCATATAGTGGACTTCACTGGGGTTCAATGGGTTGAATGTCCAAATGTCAGTTTCAGTGCAGCTTCAAAGGGCTCTACACGATCCCAGACGAGGAATAAGAGTCTTATCTAGAGAAATGGTTGGTCATTTTCTAAAAAAATAAAATTCATATACTTTTTAACCTCAGATGCTCATATTGCACTGCTCTGTGATGCGCCACGCATTACATGATCACGTTGTAAAGTTCACGCGTGACGTAGGTGGAAGTACCGCGGTGGGGTGAAAAACTCCATCTCATTTTCTCCTCCAACTTCAAAATCATCCGACATCGTTGTTTTACCTTTTTTTGTAAAGGGCGTTTGACTTAGTCTTTGCACGTTCCCTTTGTAAACACTGGATCAGTACTTCCGCCTATGGTAGCCATTAAAGTCCACTATATGGAGAAAAATCCTGGAATGTTTTTCTCAAAAACCTTAATTTCTTTTCGACTGAAGAAAAAAAGACATGAACATCTTTGATGACATGAGGGTGAGTAAATTATCAGGAAATTTTAATTCTGAAGTGAACTAATCCTTTAAGTAAACAGTCTTATCTTTTTTTGCTTCAAATTAATTTTGAAGCTGATTGATTTTGAGTCATGGCTTCAAATGTTTAATTGAAGATTTTTAAATTAATACTTGAGAAACAAGGCTGCTAAAGGCATTTCTTTATAGTGCCAAGTACATTTGTAAAAAATGAATAAATAAAAAAACAAAATAACGTAATTCTAATTTAATAAAAAATGAAACTTTTGAGCTACATAGAGTCTAGAAATTACCTTATTCTGTATGGTATAATACCAATGTCCATGGTCAAAATTACTTTGTTGTTGGATATGAACCCTGCGGAATAACGTATGCTATATTTAAAGTCCCATTAGTTGTTTGTTGATGATCAATAAATAACTTTCATAAAGATTTGCATTACTAACCGTGAGCTTATTAACACATGACCACCCATGTTTTTATATCAACACATACAGTATTTAGTAATCAGCAACTTGGCTTGCCTTTATGAAGGAAAGAACAAGGTAAAGAACCAACTGCAACAACTGACGAATGACAAATCACTTGGATTATATTTCTGATAGTAATCCTCAAATATTATTTGTCATGTTGCACAGTATTGTAGCATTTAGAGTGACTAAGAAACTAATTGTATGGAAATAGGTTTTGTAAAATAACTGTTTTTGTGGCAAGAAGCCTTGACATTGAACTTCAGGGGGAAAAAAGAATATGGCTTCTTAATGCGAAAATAACAGATATGAATGTGTCCTGCATAGAGGATTCTTCATATTGTAAAATTCATAGCTAAACAGAAATGAATGGCTTCCGCTAACCAACGTCATTTTTGTCAACAAAGTGTCAGCATGAACTGAGCTGTGTTTTCAGCACTTGATACATTTTTATCTGTTATTTTTGTTTTTCTTCCCTGATTTCTTCGGTTGCTCTGGCAATGGTGAAGGATGGAGAGCACGGCAAAACACAGATGGTAAATAAATTCACCTTAAATAATGCTTTTGCTAACAGTTTCATTCGCCCCACAATGCACCTGTGATAAAATGCTTTTGTTTAATAATTTATAGTAGTATCACTGGCACGATGAAACACAATTATTAGAGCGGGAAAATAAATCACCCACAGGCACTGTCAGAAATTGATTGTTAGCTGGACTTATTTATGAATATTGTACTTGATTTTCAGGGGCTTTTTTACTGTTATATGGGCGTTTTTTCATTCCAACCAACACAAAACACAATTTAAATAAATTCTCAATTGTTATGCCTCAGTTATGGCCATTATACAGTATCTCACAGAAGTGAGTACACCCCTCACATTTTTGTAAATATTTTCATTTAAATATCTTTTCATGTGACAACACTGAAGAAATGACTCTTTGCTACAATGTAAAGTAGTGAGTGTACAGCTTGTATAACAGTTTAAATTTGCTGTCCCCTCAAAATAACTCAACACACAGACATTAATGTCTAAACCGCTGGCCACAAAAGTGAGTACACCCCTAAGTGAAAATGTCTAAATTGGGCCCAAAGTGTCAATATTTTGTGTGACCACCATTATTGTCCAGCACTGCCTTAACCCTCTTGGGCATGGAGTTCACCAGAGCTTCACAGGTTGTCGCTGGAGTCCTCTTCCACTTCTCCATGACGACACAGAGCTGGTGGATGTTAGAGACCTTGCGCTCATCCACATTCCATTTGAGGATGCCCCACAGATGCTTAATAGGGTTTAGGTACCCTCAGCTTCTTTAGCAAGGCAGTGGTCATCTTGGAGGTGTGTTTGGGGTTGTTATCATGTTGGAATACTGCCCTGCGGCCCAGTCTACGAAAGGAGGGGATCATGCTCTGCTTCAGTATGTCACAGTACATGTTGGCATTCATGGTTCCCTCAATGAACTGTAGCTCCCCAGTGCCGGCAGCACTCATGCAGCCCCAGACCATGACCTCCCACCACAATGCTTGACTGTAGGCAAGACACACTTGTCTTTGTACTCCTCACCTGGTTGCCGCCACACACGCTTGACACCATCTGAACCAAATAAGTTTCCAGTTCTTAAGGTTCCAGTAATCCATGTCCTTAGTCTGCTTGTCTTCAGCAAACTGTTTGCGGGCTTTCTTGTGCATCATCTTTAGAAGAGGCTTCCTTCTGGGATGACAGCCGTGCAGACCAATTTGATGCAGTGTGCGGCGTATGGTCTGAGCACTGACAGGCTGACCCCCCACCCCTTCAACCTCTGCAGCAATGCTGGCAGCACTCATACGTCTATTTCCCAAACACAACCTCTGGATATGACGCTGAGCACGTGCACTCAACTTCTTTGGTCGACCATAGCGAGGCCTGTTCTGAGTGGAACCTGTCCTGTTAAACCGCTGTATGGTCTTGGCCACCGTGCTGCAGCTCAGTTTCAGGGTCTTGGCAATCTTCTTATAGCCTACGTCATCTTTATGTGGAGCAACAATTCTTTTTTTCAGATCCTCAGAGAGTTCTTTGCCATGAGGTGCCATGTTGAACTTCCAGTGACCAGTATGAGAGTGAGAGCAATAACACCAAATTTAACACACCTGCTCCCCATTCACACCTGAGACCTTGTAACACTAACGAGTCACATGACACTGGGGAGAGAAAATGGCTAATTGGGCCCAATTTGGACATTTTCACTTTTGTGGCCAGCGGTTTAGACATTAATGTCTGTGTGTTGAGTTATTTTGAGGGGACAGCAAATTTACACTGTTATACAAGCTGTACACTCACTACTTTACATTGTAGCAAAGTGTCATTTCTTCAGTGTTGTCACATGAAAAGATATAATAAAATATTTACAAAAATGTGAGGGGTGTACTCACTTCTGTGAGATACTGTATGTAAAATCAGCATCAAATTAAATACACAAGATATCATAACACAATAAACACTCTGCTAAAATATATATTTGAAATAATTGGCGGGCACATGTGTTTGATTACATCAATCCTACTAACCTAGGCTTAAGTGTTTCCTTTATGTTTTTGTTTTTGATCAAAAACCACTTTATGTTAGCTATAACAGCAGTCGCCTCTGATACAGTAAATATTTTTTGAAATAAATAAGTAGGACTTACAATGATAAGTTGATTTCTGACTCTGCTCACAGGCATGTTAACTGCACTAGTTATTAGTCACTAGTTTGCATTCTGATAATCATCATAGTTGCACTTCACTTGATTTTGCTTGCACCACAGTTAGTGCCTCCGAGTTGCTGTATGACTATATTTGCATTGCATTTGGTTTTGTTGATGTGTTACCATGACTAATGGGAAGACACTTGAGTCAGAGTGCTTCAGGCCTGCTAAACATGTTTGAACGTGACATTATTGTTTTATTTAAACGTTTAATGAAAAGAAGGCTTAGGGTGCCAAGCAGTGGTCTGGAGGATGAAGATAAGCTAAATTGTCTTTTGTGCACTTTTCCTTGAATTTGCTTCAAGCCTAGTTGAAAGGCAGACAGAAATGGATTTCTAAGCTCTATTTATCAGGGAACCAGCTATGTTGGTGATGGATGTGAAGTATAATATAGGCAGGCTAATTAAGGTGTAATCTAGTTACTGGCCGCTGTCAATGCAGCATCAGACAGGAAGGAGTTGATTGATGATTGAGAGTATTCTCATGCAAAGTATGTGGTTACACTGGACATGAAGTGAATCTAGGAAAAAAAGAAGTGAAAATAAGCTTAATTGAATATATATTATCTGAAGTTTTCTCTATCTTAATGGGTTAGTTCACCCAAAAAAGAAATTTCTGTCATTATTTACTTACCCTCATGTTGTTCCAAACCCGTAAGACTTTTGTTTATCTTCAGAACACAAATTAAGATCTTTTTTGATGAAATTTGAGAGCTTTCTGTCCCTCCATAGACAGCTTTGATGCTTCAGAAAGTTAATAAAGGCTTTTACTCACATACAATATTGCCAAAAGTTTTGGGACACCTGCCTTTACGTGCACATGAACTTTAATGACATCCCATTCTTAATCCGTAGGGTTTATTATGGAGTTGGCCCACCCTTTGCAGCTATAACAGCCTCAACTCTTCTGGGAAGGCTTTCCACAAGGTTTAGGAGTGTGTTTATGGGAATTTTGGACCATTCTTCTAGAAGCGCATTTGCGCATTAATTCATCCCAAAGGTGTTCTATCGGGTTGAGGTCAGGACTCTGTGCAGGCCAGTCAAGTTACCCTCCCCACCAAACTCGCTCATCCATGTCTTTATGGACCTTGCTTTGTGCACTGGTGCGCAGTCATGTTGGAACAGGAAGGGGCCATCCCCGAACTGTTCCCACAAAGTTGGGAGCATGAAATTGTCCAAAATGTCTTGCTATGCTGAAGCATTAAGAGTTCCTTTCACTGGAACTAAGGGGCCAAGCCCAACCCCTGAAAAACATTCCCACACCATAATCCCCCCTCCACCAATTTTACACTTGGCACAATGCAGTCAGGCAAGTACCGTTCTCCTGGCAACCTGCCAAACCCAGACTTGTCCATCAGATTGCCAGACAGAGAAGCGTGATTTGACATTCCAGAGAACACGTCTCCACTGTTCTAGAGTCCAGTGATCACGTGCTTTACACTACTGCATCCAGTGCTTTGCATTGCACTTGGTGATGTGTCCACCAAAGCTTTTTTTCCAGCTGCTAGCATACTTTTCCAATTGTTTTCAATGGAAGCGTTTTTTAAACGCCAGGAGCGTAACGAGGTGCTGAGCGTCTTTTTCACGCTCAAGTGCTGAGAGCTCTGCGTTTTTTACTGGTTGCCTCGAGTTGAAGAATGTTCAACTTTGAGTAAAACGCTGCTCATCACTGTCACTTTTTATTCAGCCATCCAATCAGAGTGAAGAAGGGGCGGGACAAATACAACACTGACCAACTGTCACAACATTCTTGCTGTACAACAACATCAACAAGCAGAGAACGAAACAAAATGGATGAGAAATTAATATTGCTGGTCTCCGAACATACATAGCAAGTACTCTACATTGCGTCAACATTTTAAGTCTGAAACAAATTACCTGCAAAATCAGTTAAGTAACAGTGCCACAGATATTCTGTATAATAGCAACAAAGCGTCTCAACTGAAAAAAAATGTTGCGCTGCCGAAGTGCCCACAGATAGACGTTTTAAGCAGAGCGTCTAGCATTTTCAGCTGGCTAAAAACGCTTTGGTGGACACATGGCCTAAGGCTTGGATGCAGCTGCTTGGCCATGGAAACCCATTCATGTAGCTCTGTACACACTGTTCTTGAGCTAATCTGAAGGCCACACAAAGTTTGGAGGTCTGCAGCTATTGACTCTGCAGAAAGTTGGCGACTTCTGCGCACTGTGTACCTCAGCATGTACTGACCCCGCTCTGTGATTTTACGTGGCCTACCACTTCGTGGCTGAGTTGCTGTTGTTCCCAATTGCTTCCACTTTGTTATGATACCACTAACAGTTGACCGTGGAATATTTAGTAGTGAGGAAATTTCACGAATGGACTTATTGCACAGGTACGGTACAACACTTGAATTCACTGAGCTCCTGAAACTGACCCATTCTTTCACAAATGTTTGTAGAAGCAGTCTGCATGCCTAGGTGCTTGATTTTATACACCTGTGGCCATGGAAGTGATTGGAACACCTGAATTCAGTGATTTGGAGGGGTGTCCCAATACTTTTGGCAATATAGTGTATAAACATTAGTCAGCGAACATAAGCAGAAATTCAAACGAACCTGAATGACGCATGAGAACAAACCAAAACAAAAGAAATTTGGACTAAACCGCTCGATTCATATGGATTAGTTTTCCGATCTCTTTATGAACGTTTAGAAGCATCAAAGTTTGAATTGCGTAGGTTGTCAGCAGAAGGACAGAAAGCTCTCAGATTTCATCAAAAAG
Organism: Ctenopharyngodon idella; assembly: GCF_019924925.1. Classification (NCBI taxonomy): domain Eukaryota; kingdom Metazoa; phylum Chordata; class Actinopteri; order Cypriniformes; family Xenocyprididae; genus Ctenopharyngodon; species Ctenopharyngodon idella. The sequence continues at coordinate 26,076,124 of NC_067240.1, forward strand.
ATCTTCATTTGCGTTCTGAAAATGAACGAAAGTCTTACAGGTTTGGAACTACATGAGGGTGAGTAATTAATGACATAATTTTCATTTTTGGATGAACAAACCCTTTAATGCATGGTTCCCTAAATGTTTTGGGAATGTTAGTTTTTATTATTAAATATAATGTAAAAAAGCAATTAGAGAACATTCTGTATAGCTTCACACAAAAACCTCCCTGCAATGTTATAGTTACAGAGAAATGGAACAAAGAGGCACGAAAACCGTTTTTAAACTGCAGTGTGTACTTGCCAATTGGATGCTTTGATATGCTTCAAAATGAACAATTCTGCAAGATTGGTCTCTACAGACTGTTGGATGGCATGTTCCCCACACCAAATGGAGGATCCTCAAAGGTCTTTGACTGAGTGCTTGGCAGTAGATTGGTTGAGGTGGCGTTTGATTATTCATCTGTTTTGGCTTTATAGTCTGTAATAATTTCAAGCATTTCTGGCTCAGCGCTTTCAGAAGTTTCGGATTCTCGACTTGTAGAAATGAATAAAGATGTGACAGTTTTGCTTTTTATAATGTGTACAGCATGGAGCTGGAATGGCTTTTTACAGGGATGCTTCACCTAAAACTAAAATTTGTGTCATTACACCATTATTATGTCATCGACACCTTCATGTCATCCAACCCTGTAACGAGAATTGTATTTTTATATATATATATATATATATATATATTTTTTTTTTTTACCTTTTAAGGAGAATTGTATTATTTTTATTATTTCTATGAAACACAACAGGAAATGTTAGGCAGAATATCTCTATCATTTCATTTTTATTACATTTTTCACATTTTTCACCCTAAAGGTTAAAATCATTACTTTTGTTAATCAGGTTTCAGTTTCATAGTGTTACACATTCTTATTTGATTGTCAGTGTCAGTACTGCATTTAAGAGATATGTGATGCAAGACTTGCAACTTTGAAAAGACCATTATATTACGCTCAAGCTACCTTTAGTTACTTTTACCTTTTACCTTTAAGACACTAGTGCCCTGTTTACACCTGATATTAAAGCCCCTTTCACACAGAGATTCCAGAAAATGCAAAGATAATGTGTTGAATTTGTTTCATGCACACTGCCAGTGTGGCTGATCGTATTGGTCGACCCAAACCTCTCTTGTGCATTTTTTTTTTTCTGTTTCGATCATAAACTAGCGCATCGCATACCGTTCCATAATCCGGCGAATGATCTCAGCTTCAATGTCATCATTACGACACACCCCTTATGGCATTGATTACGGCTTTTGTTCACATAGGGTACGTTCCGGGACTGAATGTACAGTGTTACTAGGTCCCCATTATGGGATCGATTCTGCAATCCCGGGACGTGTTTTTGCTTTCACACAGGCACTCTGGCAATTTTACGCTCATTTTCCGGGATCAAGGCGCTGTGTTAAAGGGGCTTAAGATGCGTTTTGGTCGATCGGATCACATGTGAACAACAATAAATGCAGGTGTAAATGGGGTCTAAAACATTTTGAGCTTGTCCACTTTCAACTACTTCCAGAGGTAGTCGAAAACACATTTGACTGGATTGCTTTCATAGTGGAAACGCTCATGTGGTCGAATGCGTTCAAACAGCCGCGAAAGACTCTCCGCCTATTAATGCGTAAACATTATAGGAAGCGCGCTAGCCAGATGGGATTTAAACTTTGTTGGCTGGAGACCCAAGTTTGGTGTGAAGATGAAAAACATACCAAGCACAATTTTCTCTTGCCATTCCTGATTTCTAATACACACTCACAGCGTTCGGCCGGTCTTGTGGCTGTCAGAGCAGAAACAAAAGCTGATGCTCTCCGTGTTTTTCCGTCATCAGATTTGAAAAAACTAATTTACCCACGCATAGACCCTCCCCTCAAAGAAATCAGGACAGAAGTAGTTGAAAGTGGACAGAAGAGACGGATTAAAACACCAGGTGTAAACGGGATTGTGTCTCCCTCGTCCACTTGTGATCTGACTGATCGACTAAAATGCATCTTAATACCAGGTGGAAACAGAGCCTTAGGGCCAGATTTACTAACAGTTTGCACCAGCGCAAACCTCTTTTGGTGTTAAAAACTTGCTGTCAGGATTTACTAAGGACACGCAGTGAAAAATTAGCTCTGAAAAGGCGTGGACACAGTTATTTTTGCGGCTAACCTTATTCCATATGCATTTGTGGGAGTTTCCCTTTCAGACGCAAAATTATTTTTAATAAGGTTTGCGCTAGTCAATTGGTATTTGCGCCATTATTTACCACCCAAAAAAGCACTATTAAACCAGATGCTAATTTGTGCTGCTCTTGGTAGATTTGTGTTGTTCATTATGGAAATGATCCGACTGCGTCTGTGTTTTTTTATTTGCATGTCATCAGTAGATCATGCACAGCACTCCCATCAGCGTTTTTTTGTTTTGTTTTTGGAATTGCGCTCTCACGCAAAATTGCCCTTTTTAATAAATCTGGTCCTTAATTGGTTTGTCACTTTTCCTGATTGTTGATGATCCTACAGCGAAATAAATTCAATCTACTAACAGAGCTTTACTGCTGTAATTACAGCAAAGCATAGTTCAAATCTATCAGTTTTTTTTTTTTTTTTTTTTTTTGTGGTGTAATGCTATAACACCAAACATCAGAGGTGCTCATTGTAATTGTACATCTTTTTTTCCAGGGCAGCACAACTATCTTTGCGCCGGAAGAAATGATTGCATCATCGACAAGATAAGGAGGAAAAACTGCCCGGCATGCCGCTTCCGCAAGTGTCTTCAGGCTGGCATGAATCTGGAAGGTAAGGATGACGAGCGGTTGTCATTTGATTTATATGACCTTTATATGCCACAGCACAGGGGCGCAAGCCAGTAAGCAACCAGAATTATAGATTTCGATTAAATAGCTTTGAAGGAAAAAACTCAATTTTAATATGCTACACTTTTCGCATCAACGATCGAAAAACGTTCAGTTCCAGTATTTTTTTTTTTTAGCGAATATGGATTTTTCTCCTTGTGTTGCATGCATTTTTTCCAGTGCACGTCCTTAAGTAGGTGGTGGAAACACAGTGAGACCAAGGACTGTTTTTTTGCAGATTTTTTTCTCTCATGCACAAAAGATGAAGGAAGGTATAAAATGGCCAAAAGCTTTAAGAGGGCAGCAGTGCCTCAATGACAGCGTGCTGATGTACTTCACAGATATTGGACAGAATTCATCCATCTCTTTGCAAGGCTTTAAAATGGTGGATGATTTATTTGCGTGAAGCACCAAAAAAGACCTTGATGCAGTAGCTGCTAACTAAATCTGGGGTTGTACCAGAGAGGCTTTTAGTTGCCATAGAAACATTTATGGCAGAAAATTTAGAAAGTGGGACAAAATGACATTGTGTTTGATGGTAAGCTCTCAATCAACAGAACAGTGATTTTATGAGAGAAAACCTTCAAGAGATGTTCGCACATCAAAACACACACATCACCATAAGCTCCATTCATATTGTGTCTGTGCTAAAATTCGAAAGATTCACTGCAATATTCCTTCATATAGGAACTCAATAATTGTATGAATTCACAATAAATGACTAAAAAGCACATGCTAATTCGTAATCTGTAGTCTACGTCACTTGAGAACATTGTCTTTAATATAGAACATTTTTGTTCTATATTATGGATGTTCATTTTAATTAGCTTTGAAAGAGGCCTTCTGCATGTGGTTCATGATGTTCATTTATATGTCATTTATATGTATAAAAAAAAATAAAAATAAAAATCATCCATAAATTATTATAATATTTTTGTGATCCAGTATGTCCAACTGTCATGAGAATAGTCAGTAGTTAGACCAAGAACAGTTTGTGCAGTAGTTTTTATTATTGTTTTTATCATTTTTATTTATTTATTTACCTGTGGTTGCAGTCGATCATTTTATTTGACCAAATTATAAAGTATTATTATAAGTTTACCACTCTGAATGTTGAATAAGTGATTTTTGTTTATATTAACCAAAAAATATTCCGTACTGCAGCTATAAAAATAAATAAAATAAATAATAATAATAATAACTGTATTTACTGTGTGCTGATGTGTTCCATGAAATCACAACCATATTTTGTATTACTGTTAAAGCATTAAGTCCATAACATAATATTAGTACTTTCTGTAAAGCTGCTTTGAACCAATATGTAACAATTTACTATAAGGTCCCATTACTTCATGCATGAACTAACATTAACTAACAATAAGGTTTCACCATATAAAATTAGTACTTTTTTTAAGATGCAAACATTTTTCAGCAATGATTACGTTTTTAGAACTTGGCACATGTGCTTTAAACTAGATTTCTTTGATATTCATCTTTGAGACCTTGTCACTGAATCATTTACAACACATGAACAGCAAAGCTATGAAGATGAATTTCCCAAAGGCTGTATCAAGAGACAAAGATCAAAGTCTATTTAGTGTAACTGTCTGCACTGATATCGATTCTTAAATCCCAAGAGTTGATCTTTCAGTATATGCTGTTTTCAGCCTCCCATCCAATACTTTTCAGTAATCTTTGTGCTTTTTTACTTCTGATATGAAACAAAGTCTCAGCTTTCAAATTCTGTCAATTTTATTATGAAATTCAAACAAATAATGTTTTAGTGCTCTTTAATGTGGCGCGACAGATCGCTGTAGCAGTTCAAGCGAAGCGGCAGAGCACTTTCCTACTAGTTACAGCATGAATGAACATCAGAAGGTATGTGCTAACATGATGGTACATGCTAGTCGATGAGTTGAATCAACTCCACAGCAACTACATATATTTATCCACTAACCATTAAGAAACGTCCAGTTTCATTCTAAAAATTTTAACTTCTTCCTGAGTCTCTCCATCAGTGTCGACTCCGGTTTGAACAATGTAAGGCTGAACACCGTTACTGACAATCCTCATTTTGGCTGTGTGAGATTCTCCAGCTTTGTTGTTATTGAGCAACCGAAGCATGAGCTGTTAAAGCTCCGCCCTTTTCTGGAAAGGGGGCCGGGAGCAGCAGCTCATTTGCATTTAAAGGGACACACACAAAAACAACGTGTTTTTGCTCACACCCAAATAGGGGCAAATTTGACAAGCTATAATAAATGATCTGTGGGGTATTTTGAGCTGAAACTTCAGACACATTCTGGGGACACCAGAGACTTACTTATATTACATATTAATATCTAAGGGGCAAAAAAGGTCATCTTAAAAAACAAACAAACAAATAGAAACATAATCATGTCATTAAAAATGTATTATTAAAAGTTATTATAATAACTTACTTATGTGTAAATGTAAGTATCCTACAAATCACTTAATTTTAACCTTTAATATTATAATGATGTACCAACCGGGGTTCAATGTATACAGCATTAGTTGAGAGATATTTTGTTTTCCTTGAGGAAATTCGCCATGTACTGTACCGAAATTGAATTGAATCGCAAGCTTGTGAATTGAAATTGAAACCAAATCAAATTGTGAAGTTTGTGTCCATGCCCAGCCCTATTAAACATTCAGATGAAATTTGTTTAGATCAATGGTGTTTGTTGATTTAATTAATATTCACATTTCTCCTTTTTATTTCAGCTCGAAAAAACAAGAAACTAATGCGGTTACGGGGTCATTCGTCCTCAAGTGAGCAGGCGCCAGCTCTGCCTGATGAGCGCATGTGCTCGCTGGTGCCCAAGGCCATGCCCCAGTTGGTGCCCACCATGCTGTCCCTGCTCAAAGCCATTGAGCCAGAGATCATTTACTCGGGCTACGACAGCACCATCCCGGACACGTCCACCCGCCTCATGACGACACTTAACCGCCTGGGCGGCCGCCAAGTCGTCTCTGCAGTCAAGTGGGCCAAAGCCCTTCCTGGTGAGCACTCATAATTATCCATACCGTATATCAAGCCAGAACTATTTTACTTTACTTTCAAATGAATGCGCTATTAGAAACTTCTGTCCATCACCGACCAATGGCGTGAGAAAAGAAGCACATGATATTCTCTGCTCTGGTAGTGTGTCATGGGCTTACTGGGCAAAAATGCTTGTGGAAGAGGATTATGTAAGAACCACATGCTTTGAGCTGTACATCCCCTTTAAAGAGACACACATTAGAAAACATTATACTATAGCCATTTTAGCATTCTGACAACACAAATAATTATTTTCAGAGATTTGAAAACTTCACAAGCATGTGGAAGTTCAAAGATAAATTGATTGCTCTCTGTTTCCTTATGTGATGTATATATATCTGGCCCTAATGATTATTTCATTCAATTGAATCTGACATTTTATGTAACAATGGTTTCATGAACGATTTACCCAAATTTGTTCTGCTCCAGTTTCATGAATAAAGCCCAGTGTCTTTGGAAGGTTTTGATGTGAGGAAAGATGATTATGATTATTTACTTAACCCAAAGAGTTGGTTTTGATTTTAGTGACATCAAAATCATGTCAAAATCAGAACAGAGAGATGTCATTATGAAGTTGCGTCTGAGAGATCTGAAGAAACAGTGATCAAATAATATTTTACTGGCTGAAAATACATCTCAAAAACAAACTGTAATTCAAACCATTTTACATTTTGTAGCAGGGCCTTTCAATGATTCTTTACAGCTCTTTGGTTCAGCAAAGAATGTTCTTATATCATGAACTGTTTTGCTTGTGTGGGACTCTTGAGTTGGCTGTGGTGTTTTAAAGAGTTGATACTGCCTGTAGAGTTAACATCCCTGTCATATTAAGGCTTCAGAAACCTGCACTTGGATGACCAGATGACGCTGTTGCAGTGCTCCTGGCTCTTCCTCATGTCCTTCAGCTTGGGCTGGAGATCCTACCAGCAGTGTGATGGAGGCATGCTGTGTTTCGCTCCAGACCTCGTCATCAATGAGTGAGCTCACCTTTACTACCCACAATTGGAATGTTTTGACCTTAAATGGCAGGTTATGTGGTTTTAAACAGATTGTGTTACCATTTTTAAACTTCCAGACTGGTACCGTAAGTCAAATATCTTTTTCCATTGGTTATATATATATATATATATATATATATATATGGTCAGGTCAAAGTTTCTGAATTATTTTTTATCAGTTTTACTGGTAATCCACAGTTTACTTTATTTTGCTATCCTCACTTACATAAATTAACTATAGTTTGGTTTGACTATATATATATATATATATATATATATATATTAGACTTCTGTTTAATGGTGAAAAACCATAGACCTATCTTTTAAATTGTAAGATGGCTAAACAAATTTGATTAATATTATATTTAATATGAGTGCAATAGTACAATGTAATTTTATTATTAATAATACTTAATAATTATATAATTATATTACATTTAATATAATAATACATATAAAATGTTTTATAAGTGCAATTTGTAAAGTACAATTTGCATTACTAAAATAACATCTCCAACAACTTTTAAAAGATTATACTATTTAAAACCATATTGTTTAACTGTATAATGTAAAAGCAGTTCAGTAATGCATGTTCAGTTGAATATTATCTATTCCAAATGAGTCTTTGTTGTTTTTGTAAATGTCTTAAAAATGCCAAAGGACAGAATGCATTTCATGAATTACACAAGATGTTTTATTTATATTATTCAGTATTAAGTATTGCATGCAAGGCTGTGTGAGAAATGACAGCTTCTGGGTATTGAAACATTTAATACACAACTAGGAAATGCAAATGCTACATGAATTTGCTTCTATAGACTTTGCGTTTGACAGTTTGGAAATTGCACATTATATCACATACTCTTTTCTGTCAATATATCGTCCCATCGTCAATAAATCCAATTAAAGCTGGATAATTTCACAGGCCCACTGCTTTATGTCCATGTCAAAGATAATATAGTCAGATGTTAGAATAAATATCTAGTTCAGTCATGAAACTCTAGATGGCGCAGGCTGATGCAATCTGCAAACAATCACATCATTAGCACATGGCACAAGCTGATTGGCTTTTGCTGATCCTGCAGCAAATGAGATTGCTTGCTCAACATTTAAATAGTCTGGTTCAGTGTTTGCTGTAAGGTAGAAACCCTCCACCTCCCCCAGCTCCAACTGCCTAGATCTGCTATGGGATTTCTGTATGTCTATTTATGCAGCAGCAGCATATCTTGCATGCTCATACCAGAGTGTCTCTGTATCTATTAGCAGTTGCAAGTACATACTTGCTGTGCAGCAGCAGCAATAATTGCTGTGAAATGCTTGTAGAATATGAATATATGTTGTGTGTGTTATAGAGAGAGGATGAAACTGCCCTACATGAATGACCAGTGTAACCAGATGCTGAAGATTGCCAGTGAGCTGGTCAGGCTGCAGGTATCCTATGACGAGTATCTCTGCATGAAAGTGCTCCTCCTCCTCAGCACAGGTACTGTACCAGCAGTCATCAGAATTCATAAGTATATTACAGTATGTGTGCACTTAGTGACCACAAAAAAGTATTTTGACACCTAAGTCATACTGAAAAATGCATGAATGTCAAGTGGTATTTATTTGAAAGAAGACAGCACAATTTTCACAATTTTGTGGTTTCAAATGATAAAACAATAAATAATTTATGTATTGGGACACTCTGTCAGACAATAGTGGAACATGTTCATAGTTAATGTGATGAACTACACTTGTGGATACATTGTTCAATGCCCGGGATCCCTGTCTCGGCTCCGCAGCAAAACATGAATGAGTGCGAGCTGGCCTTTTATACCCGTATGTCCAGGTAGGAGTGGCTCAGCATGCAAATCTCACTGGCCAATTTCCATTGACTCGTTTTTACCACTCAAAGGTGATTGGGCTCCCAAGTGAGACCCCAATACGTCAGTAACAACGCAACGACTGAATGGGAAAACTCCCTTTATCCTGCCCTCTCACTCGCCAAAACTCAGGTTATAATCAATGATGCTGTCTACACTGATCAATTAATATATTTTATTTTTCATGGTTTGTTTATCTTGGCAGCTGTAATAGTAAAAACCAGTACAAGTTTTCAGTGGAGTTCCACATGTAATACTTATTTTTGATATGCAAAGATGTTACCCAATCACAGCAGTGGTGATTTACATTAAAGTCTTGAGACACGCCCATTAAATCAGAGTGCTCAAATCAAAGGCCTAAAATCAGGGTAGAAATTTTTATTTTTATTTCTAAATTGACAGTTTTTGATGTAAAAATCCTACTAACATGGTGTCCTCAGCAAACAAAATAAAAAATGCACTTCATTGCCTCTTTAAATCATATTTACAGTTGTTTTTACAGTAGTTGTAACTTTGCACTTCCATTGTAAGTGCCTCACTGTATACCAGAATGTTTTTTTTGGGGGGGGTTTTTTGCCACAACTTTATGCCACAAATGCAATCATGTGAGCCTAACTTGTATTGAACCCAGAATATTCCTTTTAATGTGCAAAATAACCCAGATGATATCTGGACACCAGTTGCTGAATTGAACATGCACATAGTGAGGTTATTTAAGAACAATGTAGAAGGAATATTTTGCATGCTTGCTTTCTGTTTCACTTTCAGTACTGTTTTAAACATAGTTAGCAATACTTTATACAGCGAACAATTATAAGTAAATATCCTGACAAACGGCTGTGCTTTCCGAAGAGCCACAGTGTTTGTGCATCAGATCTCTCTGTGTTAAAGTCCACAGAGATCAGGATTTAATTCAACCAAGACTATCAACCTGCTGCATTTTGCATAGGTTCATTTGTGTTTGCCTGGGCTGGAATCCAGCATCCCTGGGCCTCAAATCCCTGGCTGATACGTCACTGATCTGAATGCCTCAGAGACGACAACCATTACATGAAACATTTACTTCAGTTTTGCATTCTTTCCTTTGAGTTGTATGTGAACCGGCAGGCTATATATATACAGATGAGCCAAAACATTACGACCATCTGCCTAATATACTAATATGGTCCTCAGTTTGCTGCCAAAATAGCACCTACCTGCCGAGGCATGGACTCCACTAGACCTCTGAAGGTATCCTGTGGTATCTGGCACCAAGATGTTAGCAGCAGATCCTTAAAGTCCTGTAGGTGGAGCTGCCATGGATTGAACCTGGTGGTCCAGCACATCCGACAGATGCTCAATTGGATTGAGATCTGGGGAATCTGGAGGCCAGGGCTACAACTTTAACTCTTCATCCCGTTGCCTTGCCATAGCAACTTGGCTCTTGTCAAAGTCTCTCAGATCTTTATTCCAGCCCATTTCTCCTGCATCCAACACATTGATTACGAGAACTGATGGTTCGCTTACCATCTAATCTATCCAGAGCTTAATATGTGGCCTGTTTAGAAGATGATCAACGATATTCACTTCACCTGTGACTGGTTATAATGTTTTTGCTCATCAGTATAAAATTTATTTCTGTGATGACAAAGGGAAAATAAAAATGTTTTTCTTCATTCTACAGTCACATGATCCTTCAGAAATCATTCTAATGTGCTGATTTCTCAAGAAACGTTTGTTGAAAACAGCTGTGTTGCTTCATATTTTTGTGGAAACTGATACACTAATATTTCAAAGTTTGGTTTAAGTAAGATAAAAAATAATAATAATACTTTTATTAATCAAGGATGCATTAAATTGATCAAAAGTGAGAGTAAAGACATTTATAATGTTACAAAAGATTTCTATTTCAAATAAATGCTGTTTATTTAACTTTCTATTCATTATAGAAAAAATGTCTCACAGTTTCCACAAAAATATTAAGAAGTAAAAATTATTTTCAACATTGAAAATAAGAACCATTATTAGTAATTGAAAGGTGTGTAAGGGATTGTAGTTGATCCGTGATCCGTACACACCCCTGCCCCGCGGTTCGGCACACACGATTTGCGGATTCATCGCAAAATAGTTTAAGTGATTTTAAACCATTCATGCAAAAGAAGATGTGAAAGAGCACTCAACTTGCACTAGCATGCTGTTCTCTGTGCGCAGACACAGAGCTGTGTTTCAGAAAGTGTGCAAATACTGAATTGAGTTCTATTTTGCATCTTTTTGTGATTTAACGGACACATTCTCAAAATATCCATCTCGGCAAATATTCTCATTATGTATCCTCATTATCCAACAGTTATGTCTTAAGTGAATGTAAAGAGTTGAAAGTCTTGAGTCTTGACACGTTCTCACACTCAGAAGTTATTTGTTTCTGCATCATGCTTACAAAGGCAAAAGGTATTCATGTGCTGAGTCTTGTTGGTGACAGCAAAATAATTTAATATTGACATCCATGTGCTTTTTCAAAATGTTTAAGACCAAAGAAAGAACATCAGTGAATAAAACTGTTGAAGCCACTGCTATTTTGATGTCACAACGGTCAAATCCGAGCTATCATAAAACATGAAGATTGATTTGCAGATTTTTAGTCAGTAACTTGTAATTTGGGCAATTCTGACATCAAGTTAATATGTTCCTACATGTGAAATGCTCTGTCAGAGCTTTCTTGAGCGTCACTGCACTCTTAGTATTTGCATGAGGCATTTGTTTAATTCTGATTCTTTAATGACATACTTACTTTGCTACTCCTTGGAGTATTTTCTTGATTAAAAGGCAATAATGTAATGTTAACATCTCATCCTGACCCCATCTGTTTTCACAGTACCAAAGGATGGCCTTAAAAGCCAAGCTGTGTTTGATGAAATCCGCATGTCGTACATCAAGGAGCTGGGAAAAGCCATTGTTAAACGAGAGGAGAACTCCAGCCAGAACTGGCAGAGGTTCTACCAGCTCACTAAGCTTTTGGACTCCATGCAGGAGGTAAGTGGGCATCTCTTACACAAACACAAACAAGAGACGTTATTGGCACTGGTGGTATTATTGCTTATACAAAAGAGAAAAACATGCTAGGCCAGAAAAACTTTATGCAAGTATGTAACTGTGTGGTCAGCACATTCTAAACGTTTGGCCTACATACTTATTGCACATATTTCATTAAAGCAGGAGTGCCCAATCCGGTTCCTAGAGAGATTCCTTTCTACAGAGTTTATTTCCAACACTGCTCTAACACACCTATCTGCAATTATCATGTTCCTGAGGATGGTTCACCCAAAAATGAAAAATCTGTCATTTATTACTCACCCTCATGTCGTTCCACACCCGTAAGACCTTCGCTCATCTTCGGAGCACAAATTAAGATATTTTTGATAAAATCTGATGGCTCAGTGAGGCCTCCATTGACAGCAAGTTAATTAACACTTTCAAACACCCAGAAAGCTACTAAAGACATATTTAAAACAGTTCATGTGACTACAGTGGTTCAACCTTAATGTTATTGAAGTGACAAGAATACTTTTGTGCGCCAAAAAAAACAAAATAACGACTTTATTCAGCAATATCTAGTGTTGGGCGATTTTCGGAGCTTTGAAGCTTTACGAATCTTTCGTTTCAAATCAGTGGTTTGGAGCGTGTATCAAACAGCCAAAGTCATGTGATTTCAGTAAACGAGGCTTCGTCACATCATAAGTGTTTCGAAATTTCAATGGTTCACCACTGGGGGACGTGACTTTGGCAGTTTGATACACGCTCTGAATCACTGATTCATGTAGTCACATGAACTGATTTAAATACGTCTTTAGTACCTTTCTGGGCATTGAAAGTGTTAATTATCTTGCTGTCAATGCAGGCCTCACTGAGCCATCGGATTTTATCAAAAATATCTTAATTTGTGTTCTGAAGATGAATGAAGGTCTTATGGGTGTGGAACGACATGAGGGTGAGTAATAAATGACAGAAATTTAATTTTTGGGTGAACTAACCCTTTAATTAGCTGGTTCAGAAGTGTTTGATTAGGGTTAAAGCTGAACTTTGCAGGAAGCTACTAGTCCTGGGTGGTATGACCAAAAACCTGTATCACGCTATTGTTTAAGATTCTTTCTGATGGTATTTTATTTTCTTTGCATGATTGTGCCTTTACATAGGTCTGTAGTGGCTTATTTTACTGTCTTTATGAGCAAGTCATTCAACCAATTAATTCAAAAACGCTGATTCATTCAGAAACAGAACTATGGTGCTGTAATTATCTGAACTTTTGAACACCTCCTTACATGACTCAACCAATGAGCAATGCACCTCGGGGGTAACTGAATGCCAAAAGTACATTAAAAGAGTATTATAGTGTTTTCCTTTTATTATTATTAGACAGAACTGTTAAACAAAGACAGTAAACTAAAGAAGATGGAGAATGAGTGCTGGGTTCTCAGCACTATCAAAATAAAAGTCCCCCTTACGACAATTAACGCCAAACAGAAAAACATGTCATCTGATAATCGGGGGATGCTTATAATTAAAAAAACTAAAACAAATATTGGCTGATATATCAGCCTTGGCGATATATCGTTCAATCATCGTTGTGAATGTATACACCTTTTTTATGAATTATATTATTTTTGGAGGTTGTACCTCATGAAATTTTACTGCCTGAACAAACCAAAACTTAAAAAGCTCCTATAAAATGTTCTTTAAATTATCGGAAATAATTTTTTATTATCGGAAAAAATTTAAGACTTGTTGACCTTGACAGGAGGGTCTGCAGTGGTTCTCCCTATGATATTATTTATTGTTTAATGTCAGTTGCTCCACATGACTTGATTTGGTGGGCAAAAGTCTTTTCAGTTTCAATTTTTAAGGAGGCTTTTTTTCTTCATTATGATATCAGGAGAGTTGCACCACACTGACATTTTTAAGTTTTTGCGCGTGCAGTCCTGGGGTTGCATTGTTGGTGCCATGTATGTAAAAGCTCTATTGAAATGCTACTTTTGTCCACAGATGGTGGAAGGTCTTCTCAACTTCTGTTTCTACACGTTTGTGAATAAATCTCTGAGCGTGGATTTTCCTGAGATGTTGGCAGAGATCATCAGCCATCAGCTACCAAAATTTAAAGACGGGAGTGTCAAGCCTCTTCTGTTCCATCAGAAATGACTGCCTTAGATCATAACAATGCCTTAACACCACCCTTCCCTTACCAGCGTTAGTCCAACCTGCCCGCTTGCCCCCAGACATCCTGAATGAATTGAGGGATACAATCGCTTCTGCTTGATTCTCAGAGGAAAGAGGTGAAGTTCGCTCTTCACAAATGTTTGTGGAGCAGGACAAGGACAAAGCAGAGTCATGTACTTGGAGCAGACGAAATATGACTTTTAGAAAGACATATTTTGAGTGATATTTTCTCTTTTTTTTGCATGTACACTGCTGAAATGTTTACAAAGGTATATCAAAAAAGGGAAATGTGCCTTTTTTGCGCTTTGCGAATCAATTTCAGACATTTCTCAGGCTAACGCAATGACTTGGCATACACAATTTATGTCGGCGACTCAAGTCTGTTTCTGCTCTTGTCTAAACCTGCCGCGGCGGTTCTCTGTAGGTGGAAGCTCAACGGTCCCCTGAGGTGCTCAAAATGTTGAAGCAGCCCATGAAACCTGAGACCCTGTGGAAGTGCCATGTGATAATTCAACTCAAATCAAGATCTGTTCCATGACTGGCAGCAAGTTGTTTCTTTGTTTTTAAAATAGTTCACCCAAAAATGAATATTCTTCCAGCATTTACTCTACATTTACCCTCATGTTGTTCCAAACTCGTATGCCTTTCTTTACTCCGTGGAACACAAAAAGGAAAGTTTCTGAATAATTTCCTGGTCGCAGTTTTCAATTAAGCTGCAGTGGAGCTTCAAAAAATACACACAAGCACCATAAATGTATAAGTGGCTCATATACCACTCATGTTCTGGATTTCAGGTTTGCTGAATTCTTACGATTGCATGGTGGGATGAGCAAACCTAAACTGAAGTCTTTATTCACTGAAAATGATCAGGATGGACTGGATGGGTTTATGAATCGGGATGGACTGATCCAAGATCGGTTCAATTCATAAATCATTCATGAGTTTTTGTCAGCCCTCATTCTCTTCCATTATTTTGAAAAGAAAAGAAAAAAAGAAAAAGTTTATCTGTTCCACGAGAAAAGCAATTCATATGGGAATACACTGCAAAAAAAAAAAGCTTTTCTTATTTAGTATTTTTGCCTTGTTTCCAGTCCAAATATCTAAAAATTCTTTAAAAAAAATAAACAAATCAATAATATATTTTTTTTTTTAAAGTGAGTTTTTGCTTAAAACAAGCAAAATTATCTGCTACCATTTTGATTTTTTTTTTTTTTTTTTTTTCCAGAAAACAAGAAAAAATATCTTATGTCATTCTACTTATCTAGTAAAAGTATCTGGATTTAAGAATATTTAGAAACAAGACAAAAATACTAAGAAGCATTTTTATTGCAGTGTACCATGAGGGTGAGAAACATTTTTTTGTTTCTTTGTTTCGTCATTAAAAAAAAAATAATAATAATAAATATATATATATATATATATATATATATATATATATATAAATTAATTTGTTTCAACATTTCTTAGTTCGAAGATATACAAAAATAACACTGACAAAACAAAATGATAGAATTTTCTTTCTCTTTGGGTGAACTATTTAACTGAAATTTAAACGTATTATATTGACAACTAATTATTTGAGGTTTTTTATGTTAATTATTAGCTCAGGTTCACGTAAAATAAATGAGCATTACACTTGCATGCATTTGGAAATGAAAAGCTGATGTAAGTCCTGAAATCAATGGATGAATTCAGGTTTTTTTTTTTTTTTTGTTAAAATTCCATCCATTCTGGCCATATTCATATTAGCATATCCCAGCATTCCCCTCCTGTCCACTGCAGTGTGTTCATGTCTTTCTGTGAATGTTTGTGCGTGCTTGAAGTGCATCTCGGACACCTCTAATTATTTGTTCATGCTTTTTATTTTCTGTCATCCTTGAAAACCATTTTATTTGAAATGTTTCTGGAATATATTCTGCATATTCTAAATCTGGTAACCCATATGAGGCCCACAAGTTCTTCTGACCCACTTTTTTTTCCCTCTCTCTCTGATGGTAACATCAGAACAAAAGGAACATTTGTTGTTCTCGTGCTCGGGTATGTGTTTGCTCGTTGTTACGTGTCAACCGACATTCATGTCTGCGCTTCAGGGTTTCCGCACCAGCTACACTTCATTACCAGCGTAAAAGAATAATTCACCCAAAATTGATAAATGGTTATTATTCTGTCATTATTTACTCATCATCATGTTGTTCCAAACTCATGCTGTTATTTTTCTGTCCCTATGAACATTGTATGGAAGATTCTTCATAATGTCGTCTTTGAACATACGGGGTCGGAACGACATGAAGGTGTGTAAATGATGACAGAATTTTAAATTTGGGGGTGAAATATTCCTAATTCCTAATCAGAGTTTCCTTATATTTTTAAAATACATGTTGCGCTTGAGTATCCTGCACATTTCTGGAATTCCCATTGAGTGTAAAAGATGATTAAACATTTAAACATTGAACTAACAATGTTATTTAAAAAAAAAAAAAAAAAAAAAATCAACTGAATTTGGTCATTTGACAAGATTCAGCCATTCATTTTGCCACTATGGCCATGTACAGTATTAAAACTCTCATGGTGACCAGAGGGTTAAAGGTTAATTTCCAGTCACCTGACGTCCTGCCGCGGACAGTATGTAATCGAATCCGGTGTCTGTTGTAGCTTTTGGAGTGTTACCATGCCACTTAACGCTCATTTCCAACGGCTTCATTAAAATGTACGCAGTAAATATCCCAATCCTCCCGACAGATTCCTCAAATATTTTAGCGTATTATATGAGACTATTTTTTTACAAATTCCTCGCTAGGTTTGTGAGATGTCACGTTTTCTAATTGTTTCACAATAGGCCTTGCAAAAGGAGTTTGTGAGCCATAAACCATAGGTTCTATAAATTAAAAAAAAATGCTGAAATGTCTAAAAAAAAAAAAAATTATTTTGTTTGGTAATCATTGATCATTTTTAAAAGTAACTAAAGCTAAAATATAATTACGCATATACTCTTTGATATACACATCATTTTACAACAAAATTTTAATACATAAAGTTGTATTGCTATCTTTTTTGTCAAGAACTGTATTGCAGGTGCACTTTTGAAAAAGTGTTATATGTAAATGTAAATTCTATAAATCTATAGGGAATATATGAGTCACTGAATCACTGTTTTAAAGAATGACTGCTTGAAGTTAGACGTCGGGGATGCGAGTGTAGTTTGAATAGTGCAACAGAGTGACCAAAGCAACGCAGATTTAAAAAAAAAAAGAAAAAAAGAAAAAAAAAAAGAAAGAAAATATTTAAAGCAGTTACATTTTACAGTAGCACTTACTACCCAACTCTAGTACTTTATTTTATCCTTTTCTATTTCTTTTATAAAGATTTAGGCTTTGGTCTCATACATAATGCTGTAAAATTAACTAGTAAAAAAATTTATAAAAATAAAATAAATAAAGCTGTGTGTAAAGTAATGTATCAGAGCCTGAGAATTTGCACTACCCTAATACTTGCTTGACATAGTATATTTTGTACAAAAATTCATGCAAATACTATCTTTAAAGATTAAGGGCAAATCATATTTCACTGGTATATGGCTTTCATTAAAGTCTTTTTTTTTTTTTTTTTTGCATTTCAGTTATATGTAAAAGTAATCCGATGTAAAAGATATAAAATGTCTGTTTGTTTGAAAAAATAGTTTTGTATGATTTCTGTATTACACCTCTCCTGTAGTCAATGTCAATCTTTACACATATTTGATTAAATGTTGGATAAAATTTGTTCAGAGGGAGGATTGTGTCTTTTTTATACTGTGAAATCAATGTGCTAATTTGCTATTTTTTCCCCATTGTATCTGAATGTTTACACAAATCTACACTTGGACGTGTTAGTTTATTTTCTTCGCAATCCTACATCTGGTTGGTAAAGTTCACAAACCTAAAAATAAATAAATAAATAAATAAATAAATCTGTGGACGCTATACCAATCATATTCTGATTAAACCCGTTTAAACCAAGCAGTTTTCTATCTGAAAAAAAATTTAATCGACATCAATGTATTTAAATGAAAATTTGATGAACATTTTTATTGAATAGAAAAAAAAAAAAAATCTAAACAACTGAACCATGCTTTTATTTATTCAATATCCTAAAGAATATTAAGGCTCAGAAAAATTTACATGATTTATATATATATATATATATATATATATATATAAAAAGATCAATTGGGCTATCAAAAAATTAAGTTAGTATGCTACAATAAAAATATATATAATTCACATTTTACAAAAAAATTATACCTTATCAATTGTCACTTATTTACAATGTTAATACACTCCAAAAGAACACAAATCTCATCAGAGATAATGCTTAAATAAGAGTGGTTTACATGATGTTAATTCACATTAAGAAATAATAATTTACACTTTTCCACTTACATGCTAAGGAGAAAAAAAAAATCAAATTTTTTTTTTTTTTTTTAAATTGCTTCCTGATATACAAAAGAGTGCAAGAGTTTTGTTTTTTTCCCCATAATTAACAGTTATCTCTTAGTAGTTCTAAACAAAACACATACGAGGACCTGAAAGACACAAAAGACATTCAAAAAGCCCCAGACTGCATAGAAACAGCACACATATTACATCATGGTTAACCAGGAAGTGCTCACATATATATAAAAAAAGAAATTATAAAAACAAATCCATAATTCATGATAAGCCCCTGTTTGAAAATCTAAAAAAGAGTTTCTTGATTGTGGCCAAGGCAGCAGCAACAACTTGGTCCCAGGGTTTGTTTTTTTCTTCCTCCTTTTTTTTAACAGCTGCAGTGCATTGTGGGATACACGGCACAAAGATGTGCTAGGGGAATGCCACAGTTGCCAAAAACCCATAAGATCACAGAGACACGCTCAAGCATACTAACTCGGCTTTTCTGTCGAAGTTCAGTTCTTTTCAAAACTGGACTCTGTGCCTCGCCACTCCCATCGACTCGAACCTTCTAAAGAAACTCTACGTAGTTCTCAGGAATTAACCCCGTCTTCCCATCCAAGGTCCCCTCCAGCCAACCTGGTTCTCTTGATGGATGAACTATGAGACAAAGATGCAAAAGGAAGATGGTTTTGGCACGCACTGACAACTTTATCCTCTAGTTATCCTCTGGCCTTATGGCTGCCAAAGGACTTTTCCAGATTCAAGTTAAGCTCTATGTGCAGCATCTGTTGCTTAATGTTGATTACCACCAAAAAAAATTTCTACTCATCCCTCAATTCTAATAGAAGTCGACTCCATCCCCCAAAGAGGCCCAACAAATAATCTAGAGCATTTGAAGCCTCTATTTAATCTTGCAGTAGAACACGCCTGAGGTTTCATTAAACAATAATCTAATCTACTGCTCAACAGTGTCAAATGTCAAACTGTGGAAGGTTCAAGCTCTGATACCTGTTAAGGGGCAGGAGGTGGAACAAAGCAGATATATTGATTTGCTGCTCTTACGCCAACGCTCAAGGCTTAGACCTGCCTAACTAACCAAATATGGTAGACCCACTGAGGGTTAAAAATGGAGACTCACCATTGTCGAATATGGTCCCTGCGATAAAGGACAGCTCAGAGTCATGTTCAGCCTTGCAGGCGTATAGTGCACGTGCTTTTCGTAGCGGAGTACTGGAAAGAAAAGAACATATATTAGGGCTATTAATGAATTCAACATTTTAATGAAGATTAATTTACTTGCAAATATCAATATCTGCTCAGAAAAATACCCACATGAAGACAATTCAAAGACATTAAGTTTGCAGACTTGCAAAAACATGAAGGTGGTATATATATATATATATATATACACACAGGTGCTGGTCATATAATTAGAATATCATCAAAAAGTTGATTTATTTCACTAATTCCATTCAAAAAGTGAAACTTGTATATTATATTCATTCATTACACACAGACTGATATATTTCAAATGTTTATTTCTTTTAATTTTGATGATTATAACTGACAACTAAGGAAAGTCCGAAATTCAGTATCTCAGAAAATTAGAATATTACTTAAGACCAATACAAAGAAAGGATTTTTAGAAATCTTGGCCAACTGAAAAGTATGAACATGAAAAGTATGAGCATGTACAGCACTCAATACTTAGTTGGGGCTCCTTATGCCTGAATTACTGCAGCAATGCGGCGTGGCATGGAGTCGATCAGTCTGTGGCACTGCTCAGGTGTTATAAGAGCCCAGGTTGCTCTGATAGTGGCCTTCAGCTCTTCTGCATTGTTGGGTCTGGCATATCGCATCTTCCTCTTCACAATACCCCGTAGATTTTCTATGGGGTTAAGGTCAGGTGAGTTTGCTGGCCAATTAAGAACAGGGATACCATGGTCCTTAAACCAGGTACTGGTAGCTTTGGCACTGTGTGCAGGTGCCAAGTCCTGTTGGAAAATGAAATCTGCATCTCCATAAAGTTGGTCAGCAGCAGGAAGCATTAAGTGCTCTAAAACTTCCTGGTATACGGCTGCGTTGACCTTGGACCTCAGAAAACACAGTGGACCAACACCAGCAGATGACATGGCACCCCAAACCATCACTGACTGTGGAAACTTTACACTGGACTTCAAGCAACGTGGATTGTGTGCCTCTCCTCTCTTCCTCCAGACTCTGGGACCCTGATTTCCAAAGGAAATGCAAAATTTACTTTCATCAGAGAACATAACTTTGGACCACTCAGCAGCAGTCCAGTCCGTTTTGTCTATAGCCCAGGCGAGACGCTTCTGACGCTGTCTGTTGTTCAAGAGTGGCTTGACACAAAGAATGCGACAGCTGAAACCCATGTCTTGCATACGTCTGTGCGTAGTGGTTCTTGAAGCACTGACTCCAGCTGCATTCCACTCTTTGTGAATCTCCCCCACATTTTTGAATGGGTTTTGTTTCACAATCCTCTCCAGGGTGCGGTTATCCCTATTGCTTGTACACTTTTTTTCTACCACATCTTTTCCTTCCCTTCGCCTCTCTATTAATGTGCTTGGACACAGAGCTCTGTGAACAGCCAGCCTCTTTTGCAATGACCTTTTGTGTCTTGCCCTCCTTGTGCAAGGTGTCAATGGTCGTCTTTTGGACAACTGTCAAGTCAGCAGTCTTCCCCATGATTGTGTAGCCTACAGAACTAGACTGAGAGACCATTTAAAGGCCTTTGCAGGTGTTTTGAGTTAATTAGCTGATTAGAGTGTGGCACCAGGTGTCTTCAATATTGAACCTTTTCACAATATTCTAATTTTCTGAGATACTGAATTTGGGATTTTCCTTAGTTGTCAGTTATAATCATCAAAATTAAAAGAAATAAACATTTGAAATATATCAGTCTGTGTGTAATGAATGAATATAATATACAAGTTTCACTTTTTGAATGGAATTAGTGAAATAAATCAACTTTTTGATGATATTCTAATTATATGACCAGCACCTGTATATGTGTGTATATATATATATATATATATATATATATATATATATATATATATATATATATATATATATATATAATATATATGTGTGTGTGTGTGTGCTGTCAAACGATTAATCGTGATTAATTGCATCCAAAATAAGTTTGCGTTAACATAATATATGTGTGTACTGTGTATATTTATTATGTATATATAAATACACATGCATGCAATTATTTAAGAAATATTTATATGTATACATGTATATTTATATATAATTTGTATTATAAATATTTTATATATAAATATATATTTTGTTAAATATATCCATGCATGTATGTGTATTTATATATACATAAATATACACAGTACACGCACATATTATGTAAACACAAACTTTTATTTTGTGTGCGATTAATTGCGATTATTTGTTTGACAGCACTATATATACAAACCTGATTCCAAAAAAGTTGGGCCACTGTACAAATTGTGAATAAAAAAGGAATGCAATAATTTACAAATCTCATAAACTTATATTTTATTCACAATAGAATATAGATAACATATCAAATGTTGAAAGTGAGACATTTTGAAATGTCATGCCAAATATTGGCTCATTTTGGATTTCATGAGAGCTACACATTCCAAAAAAGTTGGGACAGGTAGCAATAAGAGGCCGGAAAAGTTAAATGTACATATAAGGAACAGCTGGAGGACCAATTTGCAACTTATTAGGTCAATTGGCAACATGATTGGGTATAAAAAGTCATCCAGACTAAAGAGGACAAGGACAACCCAAGTTGTTAACAGCGCTCAGTTCAGAAGCCTGCATCTCTGATGGTATGGGGTTGCATGAGTGCGTGTGGCATGGGCGGCTTACATATCTGGAAAGGCACCATCAATGCTGAAAGGTATATCCAAGTTCTAGAACAACATATGCTCCCATCCAGACGTTGTCTCTTTCAGGGCAGACCTTGCATTTTCCAACATGACAATGCCAGACCACATACTGCATCAATTACAACATCATGGCTGCGTAGAAGAAGGATCCGGGTACTGAAATGGCCAGCCTGCAGTCCAGATCTTTCACCCATAGAAAACATTTGGCGCATCATAAAGAGGAAGATGCGACAAAGAAGACCTAAGACAGTTGAGCAACTAGAAGCCTGTATTAGACAAGAATGGGACAACATTCCTATTCTTAAACTTGACCAACTTGTCTCCTCAGTCCCCAGACGTTTGCAGACTGTTATAAAAAGAAGAGGGGATTCCTCACAGTGGTAAACATGGCCTTGTCCCAACTTTTTTGAGATGTGTTGATGCCATGAAATTTAAAATCAACTTATTTTTCCCTTAAAATGATACATTTTCTCAGTTTAAACATTTGATATGTCATCTATGTTGTATTCTGAATAAAATATTGAAATTTGAAACTTCCACATCATTGCATTCCTTTTTTATTCACAATTTGTACAGTGTCCCAACTTTTTTGGAATCGGGTTTGTGTATATATATATAAAATATACGCTATATTGCCAAAGGTTTTGGGACGCCTGCCTTTAAGTGCACATGAACTTTAATGACAACCCATTCTTAATCCGTAGGGTTTAATATGGAGTTGGCCCACCCTTTGCAGCTATTACAGCTTCAACTCTTCTGGTTTAGGAGTGTGTTTATGGGAATTTTTGACCATTCTTCTAGAAGCGCATTTGTGAGGTCAGGCACTGATGTTGGCAAGAAGGCCTGGCTCACAGTCTCTGCTCTAATTCATCCCAAAGATGTTCTATGGGGTTGAGGTCAGGACTCTGTGCAGGCCAGTCAAATTCCTCCACACCAAACTCGCTCAGCCATGTCTTTATGGACCTTGCTTTGTGCACTGGTGCACAGTCATGTTGGAACAGGAAGGGGCCATCCCCAAACTGTTCCCACAAAGTTAGGAGCATGAAATTGTCCAAAATGTCTTGCTATGCTGAAGCATTAAGAGTTCCTTTCACTGGAACTAAGGGGCCAAGCCCAACCCCTGAAAAACAACCCCACAGCATAATCTCCCCTCCACCAAACTTTACACTTGGCATAATGCAGTCAGACAAGTACTGTTCTCCTGGCAATGGTTGACCGTGGAATATTTACAGGTGGCAACCTATCACGGTACCACGCTTGAATTCACTGAGCTCCTGAGAGTGACCCATTCTTTCACAAATGTTTGTAGAAGCATTCAGTCTGCATGCCTAGGTGCTTGATTTTATACACCTGTGGCCATGGAAGTGATTGGAACACCTGAATTCAATGATTTGGAGGGGTGCCCCAATACTTTGGCAATACAGTGTGCATATATATATATATATATATAAAATATTTCATTATTTATATATAATAAAATTTTAATATTGGTCTGGACATTTATAATTTTAAATGTTCAGTGCTTTGATATCAGCAACTATAGATTGTTCAAAATGGTGCCATGGTAATGTTATACTTTATTATTATTATTATTATTATTATTATTACTTTACATGTTTTTAGAACCACTGTAGTACTCAGCATAAATGAATACACCCACTCTGAATGTAAAGATAGTTTTCTTTTTCTTAATGATCACTATTTATTATTTATTTAATCAAAAATACAGTAAAAACAGTAATATTGCAACATATTGTTACAATTTATAATACATAATAATAATACATGTTTTTGAACAGAAAATCAGCATATTAGAATGATTTCTGAAGGATCATGTGACACTGAAGACTGGAGTAATGATGCTGAATTCAGCTTTGTCATCACAGGAATGAATTACATTTTGAAATGTATTAAAATAGAAAATTAGCCATTTTTGCTTAAATGGAGGGTTGCAAAAATAAGTACACCCTTGATTAAATTCAACAAATGTGTAATATTCTGCTATGTAGTATGTCCTCCATAACTAAGTATGCTGCTCTGACCCTTCTTGGCATTGAGTGTACAAGTTCATGACAAATTGTAACATCTATTCTGTTTAACTCCTGGAGGAGTACCCTGATGTTTGATGAGGAGTGTTGCTCAACTTGGCTCAACAAATTCCCCACAGGTGTCCAATAGTGTTAAGGTCGGGTGAAATGAGTCATCATGTTGATAAAGTGCCCACCAATGCAGAGAATAAAGGTAGCATCTTCTGTTTCTAGATTTTGAATTACATCACACAATGCTGTGTGAATTCATGACATTATTGATTAGGCACAACTCCCCCACATTCAACTCTATATAAGAACTTACTACCACCGAATTTCACTGTGGAGACTAGGCACTTCTAATTGTACTCCTCCCCTATGCAATGCCATATATTTTGGATGCTGTTAGATTCAAAATAATTGATTTGGTCTTATGACACCAAAGTATGGATTACCAAAGTCTATATTTTGTCACAAAAAATAACACTAAAGAGGTATGTGAACTCTTAAGTACATAAGTGTCAAATTTGGTGAAAATATTTCATTTTGTTTAGGAGTTATAGACATTTATATTTGTGAGCACATAAACAATGATTCATGCGTGAATTTGATTGCATTTTTTTTTGCCACTTACTATCAAAATTTTGTCATTTGGTCACTAGAATCTAGCCAACGACCTATGTTTCTGATTTTCCTATGGCGGTTTCATCTCGATTGGACTAACGATTTCAAAGATATTCATAAAAGTTGTTTAACCGCTCAATCACAATGTTGCACAAACCTTAAGGCAAAACCTAGCATGTTTGGTATCGCTGGACTTGGCAAGGATTCAGTAATCTAAAAAGATGATGGGTGAATCCCGTGATTTTTGGGCAAACTGTTCAGAAGTTATAAGCAAAATATCTATGTTTCATATCTCCGGACCAGTAGGGGGCGCTGCGCCGAAATGCAGCATGTAGCCTCAGGTCATGCTTGTGATGACATGTACCACGTTTGAATGAATACGATAAAGCATTGCGGAGATACAGCCTTATGACTATTTTCGCAAAACACTCCGTAAAATTATTTATTCAAGAGCAGTTTGACAAATCGACTTGAATTCCATAACTTTTTGTCGGCATGGTCTGAAGATGATCTGGTTCAATTTTCGTGAAAATCGGAGCAACGGCCTAGGAGGAGTTTGGAAAAATAGGTTTCTCAGAAAATTCTAAATGGTGGGAAAATGATGTTATATGGACAATCAAATCTTTTTGAGCCAAGGAATCAGAGGAAAAAAAGAATTCAGACTGTCCTCTATCTGTGTGCCAAATTTCATAACTTTCCCACAAGCGGTTCTATGGGCTGCCATAGACTGCCAGAGCGGAAACGGAAGAATACAAATTACAGGAATGCCAACAATTACAGTAGGTGCCTACACACCTTCGGTGCTTTGCCCATAATTAGTCTATTAGTCTATAATTTATTTTAAATTTTTTGATGCGATGGTGCTTTTTATAACATTATCAAGTGTAAATTCATTTTGACATTTGTAGTGGCTATTATATACAGGCTACCAGGGCACCACCTAGAATATCAAAGAATTTGCTGATTTTCTTTCGGAGTTAGTACTGGCTGCTGATAAAGTCTTAATTGTTGGTGATTTTAACATCCACATAGATAGTTATAGCTTTGGGATTGACATTTATAGACATTCTAAACTACAGGAGTTAGACAAAATGTGTCAAGACCCACTTAATGTCGTGATCATACTATAGATTTAATATTGGAATCAGTGTTGATGGTGCTGAAATTCTGCAGCAGAGCGATGACATCTCAGATCATTATACAATATGTATCATGTATCCTCAGCTTAGCCAAGGCTGCAAAATCAACTCTTTATTACAAATATGGTAGAACTATCACTTCTACCACTAAAGATTGCTTTATAAATAATATTCATTAGTTTAGAAAAACTTGATATTGAAACAAACTATGGACTCTCTCTTTCCTGGCACTTTAGACACGGTTGCTCCTTTGCACTTAAAGAAGATTAAGGAGAACAGGCCAACACTGGTATAACGAGCACACTAGCTCCTCAAGAGAGTAGCCCAGAAAATGGAGCGCAGCTGGAAGAAAACAAAACTAGAGGTATTTTGCATTACATGGAAGGATAGTGTTTCTGCCTACAGAAAGGCCTTAAAAACTGCTAGATGTACTTACTTTTCTAATCTTTTCGAAGAAAACAAACACAAACTTAGGTATTTATTTGATACAGTGGCTAAATTAATGAGAAATAAAGCATCAACAAGTTCAACATTTCCCAACAGCACAACAGTAATGACTTTATGCATTTCTTTACTTACAAGATTGATACTATCAGAGAGAAAATTATAACCATGCAACCATCTGCTACAGTATTGGTTCAAACAGTTCACTATAGATCCCCTGAGGAACAATTCCATACATTCTTTGCCGTTGGAGAGGAAGAATTGTCTAAACTTGTCAAAAGGGCTATTCAAGTAGTTTTATTCGAGGGCTGGATTATCAAATCAAAAAAGTTGAGGTGGGCCGTGTGTGTGTGTGTGTGTGTGGGGTGGGGTTAATTCTTATTGGTAAGAATTATTATTATTATAGGCTTAAATGAAAATATTCTGACAGTGAGACTTGGTAACCACAGGTAAAACCATACATGGCTACTCACTACCACTGTCAAATGATATTATATTATATTATAATATGTTATATAGGCCCATAAACAACGCCTAAACACAGGTACTACAGTTCATTCAGGGTAAATGTTTGTAAGGGTGGTAAAAGTCTTTTAACTTAATTCATGGCATGTTTCTCCTGTTTTCCTCATCAGTCTTGTTGGGAATGTTGAGGCTGTTTCATTCGATTTAAAACTAGTTTAATCATCGAGTGATATGTGGTTTGTAACAGAGAGGTGTGTGTCGAATTGAAACTGTTTAATAATGGTATCCGGGAATAAACGCAGCTCCTTTAAGCTTTCGTTCCATTATCCACTGGGCCGCGCTGCGTAGTTCAAAGTAAACTAGTGAAACACCTGAAAACAGTGCTATTTGTTCTGTATTTGTTGTTACTGACTGAGAAACAACTACAGATGATTCAGTGACGGAGCGGTCCGAACAAATCCAAATCATTTCAGATAGTTATGCAACGCATTTGACCAATTCACGGAAAAGAAAGAATCGAACCAAAAGAATGATTAATTCATGAATGATTGGTATCGCTGCCGCTGGTTTAGTCGACAGAAATACAGGACACGCATAATAACCGCTGAAATATACGCCCTGAAAATATTTCTCAGGTCAGTCGGAGGAGCGTGCATGGTATGAACAGAGCGTATACTATATAGCCATACAGCTGCAGGCGCCACTGCGGCCACATATCTAACCAAATTTAGCCGCACTGCCAGGAAAAGCAGAGGAGGTAGGCTGGGGTGCCCTCAGGCCAGATGAAGATGACTGGCGGGCCGGATTTGGCTTGTGGGCCGCCAGTTGAATAGCCCTGCAATACCGAGTAAGCTACTGAAAGAGATGATTCCAGAAGTCATAGATCCTATTCTTCAAGTTATTATATTGTCATTTTCATTAGTATATGTCCCAAAATTTTCAAGCTGGCTGTTATTAAGTCTCTAATTAAAACAAAGCCAAAAACAAAACAACTTGATCCTAGTGAATTAGTTAACTACAGACTGTCAGAAACACCAGAAAAGGCAAAATCCTCACAACTACGTTCCTTCTTAGAGAGAAATGGTATTTGTGAGGATTTCCAGTCAGGATTTAGACCGTATCATAGTACTGAGACTGCTCTCATTCCAGTTAAAAAATTGTTTTTTTCTATTATCATCCGATTGTGGTTGCATCTCTCTATAATTGTTGCTGGATCTTTGTGCTGCATATATTACTTTCGAACAAAACATTCTTTTGAATAGGCTCGAAAATTACGTTGACATTAGTAGACTGGCATGGTCCAACATCAAATCAATCAAAAACATCAAATCGGTGCTGATATTTTCATAGACAGATACAGCTGTAACATAAACATTTTATTTGTGTATTTAACAGTTTTAAATGGTGTATGTTAGCTTAACTGATGCTTATTCTCACATAACTTTTCTATTTGTTTAGCGCTTTTTGGATTCAACACACTTTATTTTCCTGATTTGTTTGAGAAAAAAAATGATAGCCTATTACATATTAATAAAATGTCATGTTTGATTTTCATTTGTCATGTAGGCTAGGACAGTTTCTGACCATGAAATCAATTCCCCCCCAAAATCATATTGACGATACTACTGTTTTAAAAATACAATGGAATCGCAGGTATTTTGAAACTTTAGTTTAGCAATACTACCGTAGTACTGGTATACTGTGCAACCCTACCGAGCACAATGTTCCTGATTCCTGATTTCTAACACACACTCACAGCTAGGGATGGGACGATTACAGGTTTCACGATAAACCACAATAAAATGTCCTGACGGTTAGTAGTATTATTTAAAATTTAATTATTATTAAAACCATGATTTTGAAAATTCACGGTAAATCCTGTCCAGGCAGCATCAGTCTGACGCAGCCACAGCATGTAACATTGTTTTTTTTGTACAAGAAGACATGGCGGAAGGCAGGGACATGCTCGGGAGATTCATCCCCCAAAAATCCTCCCCACCACGTCTGCTTCTCAGAGACATCTGATATTGTATGTGCAATTCTTTGTTAATGTTAAGCCCCACTAAAGGCATAAAAAAAAGTTTTGTGCACTATATTCCAAGACTTCTGAAGCCATTCGATTAGTTTAATGTGAGGTACAAATGAATATTTAAGTCGTTAAAGTTAATGGACACTCATCTCTCCTCAGTCATTCTCTATCAGCATTCAAACAGCGCGTCACATTAGATGAAGATCAATGTTCCCTTTATTATACTTTATTTGTAGATAAAGGACTATGGTTTTGCATAAAAAGACTTTATCTTGCTGGAGTTTATTTCAGTTTCTAAATCTTGTCATCTTTCTACCGGGTGTCTGTTAGATCACGACACTGGAGTAGAGAGCACTAGGAATTGTACTTCATGTGCACAGTAACTGAAATTTAAAACTGTTAAAAGAAAAGGCTCATTAAACTGTTACATAGATATAATACACTAAGAATCTATATCTTTTCCCTTTGAGCTTTGAACTTTTCAATGTGAAGTGCTGCGCGCTGACTCAATGTTGCTTCAAGTGCATTGCCACTCTGTATTGCAGCCTTTCATATTATAATACTTCTACGCAATAAAGGATTATTAATAGTACTAATAGAACTATTCGGTACAAAAGCTCCTATTATAGCATATGTAAACAGGGTCTCTTTTTGAGTTTCTTTGTTACTGTAGCTATATTTTCACATCACTTTGGTAATCCTCTTTTGGTACAATTGTCCTCTTTTATGCAAAGAAATAAGTATTTTGACAATTCTATCCCAAGTGGTTTCATTGTTGTCAGCATTAAGTGTGAGAATGATTCAACGGGCTATATAACACTTTTAATTGTTGCTTGCCTATTGTGAAATCTTACATATCGTGCCTTTAACTTGCAAAAACTTTTTTTAAAATTTTGTTTGCATTTGTAACTTTCAGGACGGTGGGCTCATTTTTGCAACATTTTATCACTTTGACAATAAAATCTGATCAAGCAGACTTGCTGGAACATTTAATCTTCAAGGAATCCTAATGTGTCTTCTACATAAAGAATAATTACTGACTTTATTAACTTTCAGAGGAGGTGCAGTCATTTATGCTGAGTACTGTAAATAATATAGTACATGAATGCAGTAATTATTCTGTACCACATTATGTAATAGGAATGCACCTTTATGAAAACATGAGCCGATGCCAATAAGCCAATAATTATTTTCATCTTATGGTTGATAACCGATAAATGTTTTTTAAAATTCGATTCTGTTTTGTCTAAAGAAAAAATAAAATAAAGCACAAAAAATGGATATTAGTGAAGTTGATGTATATGCTCAGACTTGAGGGGGAAGGTGTGAATTTGCGAAGCTGAAGCTTAACACTGAACGATTAGAAAACTGCACTGCTATAGATAGTGGTCTAAGCAGGCCAGAGCAGGACACACACCTGATGGGGGAGGATTCGCTGGAGGGGCTGGAGGCCAGCTGGGGGCTGGAGGGGGCAGAGAACATCGGCCACGAGGGGGAGCGCGGTGAAGTGGGACTGGGTGAAGCTGGGCTGTGACAAACACACACACACACACACACACATCCCAGCACCAACATTTACGTTATAGCAGCTGCTGAGTTAGAACTTTCACAAGAGGCTGTAAGAGGAAGTCGGCATAAAGAAATAGACATAAACACATGCTTGAGTTTCATGCTTACAGGAACAATTCAGTCAAAAATGTCATCATTTACTCAACACGTCTTTCCAAAGTGTGAACACAAAAGATGTGTAGACAAATGTTCACGCAACAAACGCACCCAGTGCAGAAAGGACGGTCCTTTGTTACTGTATGTTTTTATTGCATACAAATACTGTATCAGTGTAAATATTTGCCAAAAATCTCTTTTTGTCATCTACTGAACAAAGAAAGTCATACAGACGCTGGTTTGGTGAGTCAATGATGACTGAATTTTCATATTTAGTGGAACTGTTCCTGAGTTAAACATGCTGAGGAAAAACATTAGTGATAGATTAATTTGTGTTAATGTAGCAAAATGAGTGAGGTTTCTCTCTCTCTCTCTCAAAATTGTACAACAAAACTTCAATGCTGGCTGCAAAACTTGATAAACTTACCTTGTTGACATACTGCTGCGAACCTTTGGATTTTGACTGTAAATTACAGAAAAAAAAAAAAAATTAAAATGATTTTTGCTATCTCAGAATGAAAATATCCAACAACTGCAGGAAATTAGAGAGGTGTAATAATGGCAAACATGGCAAAACTGATGCTACAAGATCTCAAATCATTCTTCAAGCTTTGACAAAATCTCAAATACTATACAGTATGTTATTCAGTTTGATCATTTTATATAGCTGACAAGTTTAAAACCAAAGATAATTTGCAAATTAATACAAAAAAGCATAAGTGCAATGTTTATGATCAAAAACTGTAAGATACAGCAGTTCCATCAATTGGCCTAAAACTCTCTCCCACTGGCCTTGGGCCTTCCTAAATGTTGACGAGCCATTCTGACCTCCAACACTGGCTCAACCAATAGCATGAGTTTGGGATGGGACTTTCTGTTTGTCCATCCAATGTAAGATGGGAAACCTGGAAACATTAATTTTTTTCCAGTTTCGTTTGGTGAAATTAGCAGCGCAGAATGAAACAGGATATATGGACTGTTTTTACATGTCTTAAACATTCAACAAAACAGAAGCAACCTTTTTTAACGAAATATTGTAAACCTTTATGAACTTATAGTCCCATTTTATATGAAAGGGATAGCTCACCCAAAAATGACAATTATCCCATGATTTCCTTACCCTCAAGCCATCCTAGGTTTATATGACTATCTTCTTTCAGATGAACACAATCAGAGTTAAATTAAAAAATATCCTGGCTCTTCCAGGCTTTGTAATGGTAGTGAATGGGGATCAAGATTTTGAACTCCAAAAAAGCACATCCATCCATCTATCCATCCATCATAAAAGTAATCCATACGGCTCCAGGGGGTTAATAAAGAACTTCTAAAGTGAAGTGATGGTTTTTTTTTAATAAAAATATCCATATTTAAAACTTAAAAAAGATAATAAGTGGCTTCCGGCAACGGCCATACGCAGGTCTCTAGCTCCGGCGGAAGAGTGACCTCTGACCGGTCACGAATTAGAAGTCTAAAATGAAAATTAAAAGAATTAAAGAGAAATGACAGAGGAGCTTGAGTTTGTCTGAACCGTGAGAGGCGTCTACTCTCACCTAAGCTTACGTTTTGCCTACATCCGACATCATACATCGGGTCAGAGGTCACTCTTCTGCTAGAACTCGACTTGCATACGCCTGTTGCCGGAAGGCAGTTAATTATAGTTTATAAAGTTATAAGTATGGATATTTTTTCTTACAAAAACCCATCACTTCGCTTCAGAAGTTCTTTATTAACCCCTGGAGCCATGTGGGTTACTTTTATGATTGATGGATGCACTTTTTTGGGCTTCAAAATCTCAAGCCCCATTCACTACCATTATAAACTTGGAAGAGCCAGGATATTTTTAAATATAACTCTGATTGTGTTCGTCTAAAAGAAGAAAGTCATATACATCCAGGATGGCTTGAGGGTGAGTAAATCATGGGATAATTTTCATTTTTGGGTGAACTATCCCTAATTAATCATTTGATAATGCACTTATTGTGTGCATACATGTTTTTTACGCATTGTACTTATCTTTAAATATATATGTAATTACAGCTGTAATTCATTTCTGTAATTACATCTATTATTACACTGCTGACCCTTCCCTTAAACCTAACCATACCACCAAACCTGTCCTTAACATTAGCCATAGCCCATCTCAATAGCAACAACATGAACACAAAAGTACATTGTACCTAACATTTACTAACATCTAGATTATTCTGATGTAAGTACATAGTAGTTAAAGACACCTAATATAAAGTGAGACCGAACTTACAATCAAACACATCAGACAATGATGTTAAGGTCGTAGGTGGTTGCTCAAAATGAAACAAAATCTCAAGCGATACATAAATAAGTAAGTGGATATCATCATAATCAGTCTTTTATTTGCATGGGAGCAAATTAAGCTGCTTATTGGACACTGTGGAATTTGTAGCCAAGCATCCATCGCACAGATGAGCATCTACTCGCAGTAGATAGTGGGGTTGTCATGGGAACAGTGTGACCTCAAGTGGCGAGTTAACTTTAATAATCTAAAGTCCATACATTAGCAGTGTTAATGGACTCTCACTCAGTGAAAATTCATTGTACTGTCAGATTTAGTCCCTAGCACTCTGTATTTCCTGTTTAAACAATGTAACGTTCAGGAGCTCATTGGTCAATAGAGTGTTTTAGCCATGTTAAAACATGCTATATACAGTTATGATGCTAAATATATGTTTATCTAGATCTTTTTGTATCACTGTGCAGCACCTACAGAAGCCTATAAACGTGCCATAGACTATATCTTCCAGCAGAAGGATGAAACTAAATGAGTCTGCATTAAAAAAAAAAAAAAAAAAATTTTTTATATATATATATATATATTTATATTTATATTTAATGTTGACATGGGCATTTCCTTTCAAATATTTATTTTAAACATGTGAAACTAAAATAAATGTTAATGGATCCATTTTTTAGTAACAATAACTTTGTATTGATTTCTTTGTTTCAAAGTCATAGCAGATACAGTATTATATTTTGTATAAGATCTATATGTTATATGATAATTTGTAATTTTAGTCATTTGTTCTGTGTATGTTTTTGAAAGTCCCTTCTGCTCACCAAGGCTGCATTTAAACATTAAAAAACAGTAATACGGTCAACTATTATCACAATTGAAAAGTTCTAGGTTTATTTATTTAAAAAAAAAAATTATTGGACCAAAAACCTCTGCACTTAATAACCTAGAATACTGTCTAACACTTGATGGCTGCTCTGTTAAGTCTTCGTCGTCAGTTAGGAACCTGGGTGTGCTCTTTGATACCAATCTTTTATTTGAAAGCCAGACTTCTAGCATTTGTAAAACTGCATTCTTCCATCTTAAAAATATATCTAAACTACGACATATGCTCTCAATGACAAATGCGGAGCAGTTAGTTCATGCATTCATGACCTCAAGGCTAGATTAATGTAACGCTCTACTGGGTGGATGTTCCGCTCGCTTGATAAACAAACTCCAGCTCGTACAAAATGCAGCAGCTAGAGTTCTTACTAGAACCAGGAATAATGTCCATATTAGCCCGGTTCTGTCAACACTGCATTGGCTCCCTGTTAAACATCGTATAGATTTTAAAATCTTGCTAATTACTTACAAAGCACTAAATGGTTTAGCTCCCCAGTACCTGAGCGAGCTCTTAACGCATTATAGTCCTTTACATCTATTGAGATCTCAGAATTCAGGCCAGTTGATAATACCTAGAATATCAAAATCAACCGCAGGCGGTAGGTCCTTCTCCTATTGGACACCTAATCTCTGGAACAATCTTCCTAGCATTGCTCACACTCTGTCAGTTTAAATCTAGACTAAAAACACATCTGTTTAAACTTGCACACACATAACACATTATCTACTTCTATAATTCAAATCATGTAAATTGTTAGGCTGCATAGATTAGGTCAGCTGGAACCGGGAACACTTCCCATAACACCTGATGTACTCGCTACATCATAAGAAGAACGGCGTCTACGCTAATATTAGTCTCTCTCTGTTTATCCCGAGGTTTGCCGCAGCCTGCCAGATCCAGGCCGTATCCAGATGAGATGAAGGACATGACGATAACACAGCCCTGACGTTTCACCTAAATTATCCCCTGCGAAGGCCTCCTTCCCTTTCCTTTCCCTATGTATAGATAAATCGTTATCAAAATTATTCCAGTTCGCATAGATCTGCGGACACAACTAATTTTTCTAATTTGGCAAAGATCAAAGTAATTTGGCAAATATCACTTTTTAAAAAAAAAAAAAAAAAAAAAAAAGACCAAGCTTCTGCGCACATACACACTCAAACACGCAAACCTATAGACTAAACACGTAAATGAACGGCAAGAATGCATTAAAGGTATTTGTTTTTTTCAGTAGGAAAGGTGTCATTTAAGCAGCCCCTAAAGTAATAATTAACAATTTTTACAACGGAAGTGATTCAATCAAGAACTAACTTTAGCTCGATAATAATTTTCCTATTGTCGCTGTGAAGCTGCTTTGAAACAATATGTATTGTGAAACGTAGTCAGCCGGATCTGGGCCGTATCCAGGTGAGATTGAGGACGTGCGCCTAGACACGACGACAACGCAGCTGTGAAGTGTCAGCAGAGATTGTCAACTAGATCATCCCTTGTGAAGGCCTCATCGACACGACAACCAGTGGCACAGATCCTCAACAAACCGTCCCACACCGGCGTGATAATTGCTATCCTCAACTAGATGTAACTGGAATAAATACTTTGACTGTTGCGATCCCAATCGGACTTATGAAAGCTGCCTGTATCATAATCATGCATTGTTCGCTGTTGGCCAGAGGAGAACTGGCCCCCCGACTGAGCCTGGTTTCTCCCAAGGTTTTCTTCTCCATTTTAACACCTGTTTGCCACCTGATGTCACCTGTTTGAGTTTGGGTTCCTTGCCGCCATCGTCTTTGACTTGCTTAGTTGGGGACACTTGAGATTTGATATTCAACAATGTTTTGATCTGCCTGCATCGACACCCTTGTATGCAAACTGAACTGAGCTGGATAAAGACATCATTGTTTACTCCAGTGCTGATATAGATAAATTAACTAAATTAATTACTATTGATTCTTACAACCGAATGAATCAATACTGAATTAAAGAGAAGCTGGACAATGACACCATTTTCTTTAAGAGCTGCTGTGCAGCCAAAAATTATATACCAGTGTAACGCTGCTTTGACACAATCTGCATTGTAAAAAGCGCTATATAAATAAAGGTGACTTGACTTGACATCATTACTCCAGTCTTCATTGTCACGTGATCCTTCAAAAATCATTCTAATATGCTGATTTGCTGCTCAATTATTATTTGTGCTCAATTATTAAAAAGGGTTATTATCAATGCTGAAAAGTTTTTTTTTTGTTTGTTTTTTTCTGCTTGATATGTTTTTGTTTCATGTCCTTCAAGCTCATTTTAAAACAGGTAAGTGTGTTGGAGCAGGGTTGGAACTAAACTCTGTAGGACTGTGAGTTTGACACTCCTGCTGTAGATGATTTCACACACCTGCACTTTGCATTCAGCTATTTTCATTTTTAGTAAAGGCACCACTTTCATTTTCTAGAATGTGACAGTGGCTGCCTCAGCCAACATAATTCAACTGATCAACGTTTTCTCAAGTAGTTTATCAATCTCTAAGCCACCATTGATTCACAGCCTGCCAGGTCCTCTGAGGCCTTTGAGATGGGTATATCAGCACTGCCACTTTTCTTCTCAGCATTCTGCTCAGTCCTGTGGCTTTGGACCGCTGATCCTCACAGCTGATATACCACAGAACACACACACAATGGGTTTTAATGTTTTATGGGGACTTTCCATAGACATATTCAGACCTGCCTACCTCGGAAATTTTTTTTGAGTACCAGTGTGACGGGATGGAACACGAGGGGTGGGGGGCGTCATATATATTTTCAAAATTTTGAGAATGCAAGACAAACACAAGCTTATCTTCATAAGTCTACTTTTGACTGTTAAAGTTTTTTGAATTTGACCCAATTCAAAAATTTGACTTACACTGCTGGGTTATATACAGTGAAAGCCAAAAATTTCAATACACCTGCTCAAAACCATTTTTTTATTCATGATTAATATTGCATTGCATAATGTGTGCTTATACAAACTGACAACCACAAGTGAATCACATTCAATTATTTGATATAAATGAAAAAAAAAAAAAAAAAAAAAGTTTGCAATTTCAAGTATTTACATTAGGGATGTGCCCTTCATGACGAACCTGATAGTCGTTTAAACGGAGGGTTTAAAAATTACCCTACTGGAGGTTTAAAAGAAACCCTTAGAAAACAGTAAAATCATTGCGTGTACATGTGATTCATTTAAAATACTTAATTTATTATTCCAATATCCAAATATGATACTAAATCTCAGAAAAAAAAAGGTTTATATTTGTGACGTGCTGTCTTTGAATTTGATTATTGCACATTATAAACAAGACAAGCATTAGCTGAATAAACTTTAGCCAATACAAACATATTTATAGAAAAGAGTTGACAATGAATAGACAGGACCAATAAGAGCAAAAAGAATCGATTATTCAAGAATATCAAGTATAAGCAAGTGTTAAGTGGTTTCATTTAATGAATTTTATAAAAACAGGAACGGATAATACAAAATGCTTTCTAACATTTTGACAGAAAAAAAAAAACAAGCAAGAATAAATTTTTAAACCTAGCGCACCAATTTTCATTTTACAATGATCTTCCCTCTCTCCGTGTGCACGCGTTTGTGCTTGCGCGAGAGCTGGTGCAGCACTGAGACAACGGTACTTTTAAATCCACAAGTAACTAACGCGCTAGGTTTCATACAAGATAAATATGTAACATAATTAGGTACTTTAGTTATTATTAACACAATAACGCAACACGTGTAGGCTACGTTTCTCAACACTGTGAATGAATAAATAAACGCCTGTTTCTCCAGACTCGCGCTTGTCATTCATCCACAAATCACAGCACTTTCATAACCACTAAGCCATATAGCGATTTCAGTTTTATTTAGATGTATTGTTCAGCATTAATTGAGCATTTTATACCCGTTTACCTTAAGGAGTTAGAAGTACCGTGACTATTGTACTGTCCTCACTTGAGAATTCAGTCAGACTGACGGAGTGGAAGTGAGATCGAGCGAGCTTTTGTATTGCTGTCGATCTGCAATCTCATTTTAATGATAGGCCTTACGCATTTGTCAATCATCCCCGCTTGCTATTTGGGTAATGAACCCAGCGCTATGATTGGTCGAACTCTTCTTTTGCGGTTGCTTGATTTGAGTACTGCGCCTGCATAGAGGAGTCACCAGGTTTTTGCGTAGTTTAGAGTGACAAATCGTACCAGCGTACTTTGAGGTCAAAATGCGTACATGTTGGCAGGTCTGCATATTAATGATTTTTATACTGTACAAACTGTATATTCTATCCCCTAACCCAGTGGTTCCCAAACTGGGGTACACATACCACTTGGGGGTACATGAGGTGACAAAGGGGGTACGTAAATGGTAAACAAAATGCTGAGTTTTGCTGTTCATTTAATTCTGCCCCACCTTAAAATAACATTAAAACAGAACATGTATTTCTAAGAGGCAAAATGCCACCTCTAGTGTAAAAACAGGAAAAGCCAAATACACAACATCCAATCAAATTACCTCATCTTTTGCGGTCACTGACTGTATGCACACACAAGCAGCAAGCATATGATGCAGAGTATGCTGCCTTAGCAAATCACGCTACATTACTGCTGGTCTCGACAGTGTACCTTTGTAAAAGTGGGGATTCAGCACTTCCTAGCATGAAGAACAAATATAAAAACAGACATAGAGATTGATTTAAGACTCAAACTCAAAATCTTCAATACAGAAACAGCTTGTACGAGTTCTTGTTTTTAATGTTGATATTTAGAGCAAGAATGCAATTTTGCAAATGTGACATTGGTTTTATTGTCTTGTCAATATTGTTTGCTCTATTTTGCTACTAAATAATAGTTCCAACGAAAGCTACAGCAGAACTGTTGTGCATCTTAAAGCAACGTACAGCAGTGTTTCGTTAGTGAACAAATCTGCGACTTTGAACGAATCGGGAGAGGCAATGATTCAATGACCCATTCATAAATACAGCCACTTGCTTAGTTACTGAATGAATGATTCAATGACACTTATTAAGACAGGGACTTGCCGCTGGTGGTTTTAGTTTAATATTTTTATTTAAAACATTATCTCAACATTACTTATGCCATTGTAACTGCATTTATGCCACCTCTGAGCAGCATTAAACAGTGTAAATACATCTAGATGCAGCTTGTGCCCCTGCAGAGCAAAGATGGCTTTTGTTGATACTGATTTCATTTGATTGAAATGATTGGTTTAGTTTAATTTATTTCTTTATTTATAACATCAATGGAATTTTAAGAATTTGACATAAAACATGACATACATTTAATAGGGTTAAAAAAAAAAACTGAAAAATGCACCTGAAAATCAATTTAAGGGAGCAAATATTGTATCTTAATGGAAAAGGTGTGGAGGAGAGGGGGTACGCAGAAGGATGTTAAATGCCTCAGGGGGTACGTCAGCCTAAAAGTTTGGGAACCACTGCTCTAACCCTAACTCTACCCCTAAACCTACCCATCAAAGAAAACTTTCTGCATTTTTACATTTTTGAATAAAAAAAAAAAAAAATGAAGAAAAAAGCTATTTAGTATTATTTATAAGCTGTTTTCATCATAGGGATGAAAAAGGTCCCAACAAGATAGAAGATTTCTGGTATTATTATCCTTGTGGGGTCGTTTTGTCCCGACAACGCAGGGAATACCTGAACCACACACATACGCGCGCATCAGTGCTGTGACTATTAATCTCATAATATCACAGACGCTTATCTGGATTAACCTTCAATGACTACAAAACAAACAGATTTCAATGTTGCTGAGGTTGCAATCGCAGGACTTTTTCTCCTAAATCCATGAAAATATTTAGACGTCATACTGTCATCATACTGTATGTTTGTATAAACTGCAAAATCTTATTTTTCTCAATGTCTCTGCATTTCACAGCAGTAAGCAGTATTTTTATTTTTGGCATGTTGTTTTGGCAATCCAATAATCTAAAGTTAGTTAAGCTAGATAACCTTCATTCTGTTCCTCTAAAAAACAGTATTAA
Source organism: Ctenopharyngodon idella (assembly GCF_019924925.1). Lineage (NCBI taxonomy): Eukaryota > Metazoa > Chordata > Actinopteri > Cypriniformes > Xenocyprididae > Ctenopharyngodon > Ctenopharyngodon idella. The sequence goes on from NC_067240.1 coordinate 26,115,997, forward strand.
TACTTCTGAAAATGAAGATTCAAAGTGTTTAAATCTGTTTTTTTTTTTTTTTGTTTCATACAGTGTACTATGTACTATAATGTTTATATTAATATACTCTTTATTACAAACAGGTCAATTCAAATTCATAGTCTGTACATTTCAACCAGTTTGACCCATTTAAGCCAATCTGTGGACTGGCTGCCAGCATGATAGACCTGCATTATATCACTGACAGGGTAATCAGCCAATCATCGCATTCAATCACACAACTTTTTTTTAAGCAACATTTTGTGGTTAGTACCTTCACATTCACGCCATGCTTCAGGAGCTCAATGAGAACACAATAAACTCAATGGAGTCAAGAGAGACACTGCCTCCCTCTGAAACGCCACTGTTAGTGTTACTTTATAAAAATGTGTTTTGTTTTTTTTTTGTTTTTTTTTACACACTATTTGATCTAATATTTTGTAACATTTCTTTGGTTTCTTTTTTGTCTTACACACTTTTTTTGAAAAGGGACTGCCTCAGATGCCTCTACGAACAAAACGTTCTTGCTATCCACTTAACTGATCTCATATGAACTTTCTTATCAGTAAGAGAAATGCAACACTATCACTCACTTGTGGCAGCTGGCTTTCTTATTTTCCTGTCAAACTGAGTCATAGTGGAATATTACAAAGAAAAAAAAAAAAAGAAAAAAAAGCATTAGCACTTGCTTAACAGAATACCCAGAATTAGATCAATAAAATCTAAATTATACATGCTTATTAATTATGCATCCACATTTGATACTCAGTTCTCTGTTTACTTCTAATTATGTATGTTCTTGTGCATGTTTTTGGCTTGTGCAAACTTTGGTACTAGTAAATACTGGAGTTTGGTTGCTTGTTCTGTTAAACGTGGCAGATTTGGCTGCGCTATTTGCATGATTTGCAAAAATACAGTGTTTTAAACTGAATAAAAAAAGAGAGAGAGAGAGAGAGAGAGAGAGAGACCAGTGTTGCCAAATACCAGGAAAAACAAGGAACATGAACAGACAAAACAAGCCCATCAAATTAATTTATAGATGAAGAATTTGTTGATTTCACTGATTTATTTCTTAAGTATAAATCTGCATGAGACATATTAAACAGGAGGACAATGAAATAAACTATATTGTAAATAATGTACGTATCTGTATTTTGGAAATAAGCCCAAAAATGCAACTTGCATCAACCTGCTCATACTTATAAGTGACTTTATGGGGGGAAAAGTAGCTTGAAATAAGCAGACATGGCAACACAATGAGACAGCCTGCTACTTTAGCCAAGCCAGAGAAAAGCATGTCTTGACTTGCCCCGAGGATGATTAATGACTTTGTGTATGATGTACAGAGGGAAATATTTCTATGACACTATTCATGAAAACATCTGAAGGGCCAGAATCACTGGATGTTTGATTGTTTCACACTAATCTTGGTATCTTATATTCCTCAAAGTTTTACACAAAAAAAATGTTTATGATGTGAAACTTAAGAGCGTGACCTCTTATTGGGAGGGTGAGATTGGGAAAGGGTCGAGGACAGAGTCTTGGGGAGCACCGGTTAAAAGCAAGATCTCGGTAGTCATGGCTCTAAACAATAAATATGTTGGCAGGAAATTTAGAGAATCTGAGGGCTGTGCTGGTTTTTCATAATTTCCGTTCACATAATAAAACCTCAAAGCAAGCAAAGATTGTAGCCAATGTAAGGTAATGAAATGAAACACAGATTGTATCAAAACATTGCTCAGTCTGATAAAACAATCTGCCCTTTTGACCCTGAAACAAAAGCTAAAACTAAAATCTATGTGCACGACAATAAAGATCTCTGAAATGTAATAAAGATGATGTCTACTTCAAAGCTAAATCATTGTTCTATTTCACATACAAATTCAAATAGATGATGGCAGCAAGGGTGCTGATTTTATGTTCTTGCTAATGTATTGTTATGAGGTTGCTAGGGCATTGATACTTTATGTGGTTGCTAGGATGCTCTTGGTGGTTGCTCTATGATGTCTCTATTTAAATTATTTTATTTGATTGTTTATTTGACAGGGACAATACATATAACATTATTGCACTGTGTTGAGCAGCAAATGTTCTATATACTGTATATACATCTAGATAATAGATGATTTGCAGCACTTAAGAAATATAACAGCCAACAACCAAATTCCAAACACATTAATACAATATACTGTATGTGAAAAAAATACTAATTTAAACAATTATGTAAACCACTTAATAACATAATTAATGATCACAAGGTTGATTCTGTTTAAGCTATTTTTAATAGCTATATTTAATAGCAATTTTCAAAACTAAGTTTTTTTTTTTTTTTTTTGTTATTGGTGTTATAATAATATATTAATGACACATTTAATTCATAATACATAATCTAATACATAATATATAAGGTAAAAAGAAGAGGTCCCAATATTGACCCTTGAGGAACACCCATTTCAGTACTTTAATAGGAGAACCTTACCATCTATTCGAACACATTGTTTTCAAGACTCTAAATTCTCATACTTAGCTTGCCTTATTAAACACCACTACCAAAATACATGAACAAAAAGTTATAAATAATAAAGGTTTAGACTGACCTCAGCACGGTCAGCGTAAGTATGTCAGTGTGTTTTACTGAGATCTAGATCTTGAGAACATGGGGACTGGGTGGCCATTTTGTATGTTTGTCCTTGTCATTCGGAGGGAAGTAAACATCTGCTCCGTCTGTACTTATGCTGTAGAGAAATAGCATTAAAATCTACCCTCATCTCACCCCATAGCTGTGCACAGCTAAGAGCTCTCAAAATGGGCCCAGGATAGTGGTTCAAAAATCCATTACCAACCCATGGCCTATCAGAGACAGTGAGATGCGTACATCAAACAGTGTGTCTTAAAAAACGCGAACAGCGGAAAAGGGCTGTAGGAGATTGGAAAGGTTACAGGGGAAATCATTACTGCAGGCCATGTGAGAGGGTGTATTTCTGTTTGTTTGCTTTGAAGGGAATGTATCATGGAAAACAGGATTTTTCTTGAACTTTGGAAATAAAAGATGATCTATTATGTTTTATCTATTTTGTAGATATGCTCTAATATTGAACCAACAGCAAAGCAGTTAGCACATACGCTTTAGACATGAGCTATGGTGCTTATATGGGTGACAGAGGTTTAAGTCTAGCCTGCAACTTGTGCCAAATCTGCTCAGAAAATACATCTCAGTTATGTTTTGCACATTGACATTCTGCATTTTAGCTGCACTTCATTGTGAAGAAGTTAGGTCATCTACATAAAGAAGTCTTAAAGGTGCAGAGAGAAAAGTAAAACTAGATTCTGACAACTTTTTGGTGCAAGAAACCTTGGCTAAAGGTGTGGCCACATGTACCAGGGTCAGAAATTAACTTGTCCATTATTGGGCAACATTTGTCCTCTAGAAGTGATTTTCTGGGGCATTTTTAACTTTGTAAGGTTATATATATATATATATATATATATATATATATATATTTAAATTTAGTCAATTAATTAAATCGATCAGAATACTATAATCTGTTAACAAAATTTGATCAACATCAACAAAAGACATCTTTACATTGTGTGCATACAAGTTCGCACAGAAGCTTATCTGTCATGGCGTGCTTACTTACATAGACTGCTGAATGCTGCTCAAAGGTTCCATAAATGTACAAGGCAAACTGCAATATCATGACAAAAATCATTGTTGATTATTTCCCTTGATATTGGAATAATGATGTTGATAAACAGAATACATTAAAAATGTGTTTGTGTGTGGAGAAACAGCATATTCTTTTTGTCTACACAGGCAAAACAAGCTGAAAACCAATTATGAATTAGTTCATCGAAATCAAATCATTCCAAAAGGAATCCGCACAATCTGGAGTTTTGCGTGAGGTCGAAAAGTTTCACACACAGATTTCACTCATGCTCAAGTTGGTCACAAGCACTGCTTGGTTTGATGACAGAAAATGTTTTTTAAATAACTTTCTTGAACACTTCCCCTACCTGCTGTTGGGTGAATAAACTCATGACATTGGTTCGGCCAATGTTGTTATGTTGGGCTGGCCGGGATGCTCAAATAAACAGAGGCAACAAGGAGAATGGGAGACAGTATTGTAACAAACTTTAGCTTTGAAGCACTTACAGTGAATTAGGCTGACTCTGTTTGGCCGGCTGAAGCCCATCATGGTCTCCGTCTCCAGTGGGCAGGTTGTTGAGTCGAGTCCAGTTGTGTGTGCTGTTGCAATTTACTGAGTCTGCACTGGAGTTTACAACCACACTGTTCCTCTTCTCCACTGCTGATGGAAAAGCAAAACGTTGCTATCCTAATGAAGAGTTAATGGTTTGCTAATGTGATTACTCCAGCCTGTGGCTAAAACAGGGTCTGGTGGGATCTAGTGGTTTGCATTTTTTTTGAATAGTGGTTTGTATTTCAATAAGCAATTCAAGTCACACTTCTAGTGATTCCTGTCTTTAGACAATAACTAAATGGCATCTAATATTGGTGGACTAGTTCATTCGGCATATGCCCAGAAGGGGTTGGCAGCAAAATGTTTTTATAGTAATTAAGAACAGGGTGGTGTCTGGTGATAGTGTAGGTGTGCCAACTTGAAACCTGAAACTATTTTAATAATTAATTCCAGAAAAATTCCCTTAAACAAATGTCCTATTTAGAGAACAAACATGACTTAAAAACGGGGGGTTATGTAGGTAACCAAGGTTCTACGAATAAGGTCAACATGCCACCATATTGGTCAGCTTTGCTAGAGGGTGAGCTGTCAGAAGATTGTATATCAAATTAAACGTGCTCCACCTGCACACAATCATCCTTTATAAATACAGGTGCAGTATCACCGGTGTCATGTATTGGATGCTGCAATGATTGAACGATGCAGGAAATTTCTTTACTTGGAAACATGCAGGAGAATACAGGAATCAAACTCATATAACATTACCACACAAACATAAACGATACTGAACCAAGAACTAAGGAAACTAAGGGCTTAAACACACAATTAACAAGTGAACTAAACGATCCTCAGGTGAAAGTAATCATTCAGGAAAGGAAACTAACTAACAAATAGAACTGAAAACAGATGAAAAACGAAACCAAAACACAATGAAACTAAACAGACTTTAACATAAAACAACACATTTCCTTATTTTAAAACAACACTCTCCTAGTCCCAGAGTGACCACGTTGGGTGGCGTTTTGACCTTACTCATAGAATCTCGGTTACCTACGTAACCCCCATTCTATTTCATCCTGGTCAACACCCCACCATATGGGTCAACAGTATACTGAATAAAGTCAGGAGATAAATGTGGTGGGGCTATAACCACAGGAGACTGACATGAGTTAAACTTAATCGTTTTATTAAACAGTCTGACATTATGATATGCAAACATGTACACCAGTCCCTGAAACTAAAGGTTAAACAGTAAACCAAGCCAATATGTATGTACACCTTTAAAAAAGTGTTTAGGGACTTATACTTCCCCTGCTTGCAGGACAGATGTAGCTAAAGAAGAAGCCACATTCAGGCATTAAAACTAACCACATGTAAGCAAGGAGGTCTAGCTTGCTGCTGCACAGACTTTGAATAGTGCCCAAGAGGCCTTGCCGATGCAATAGCCAGAAGAAAGGATGTTTTTTTTTAAGGCAAGCTGCTCTAGATTCAAAGAAAATAAGGGCTCAAATGGAGACTTTTCAAGGGCCTACAATACAATCTACAGATCCCATGAGGGGATCATATGTGAACGTGACAGGCACAATCTTCTGGTGCCTTTTAAGAACCGGCTAATAATAGGCTGCAAAGCGACTGACAAGCCCTCAATGGCAATCAGAGATGGCTGACACATACTGCCTCAAAGTTGATTCCTTAAGTCCCCCTTCCAAAAGGGACTGAAAAAAGATAAGACTGAGGACATGTCACATGAAACTGGGTTGATACATTTAGATTGACACCAGCAAGTAAATATTTCACAGCGGCCAGCATAGATCACTACTGTGGAAGGGGCTCTAGCTGCTTGCAATGTTGTCAGGACCGCTTGCCCTAGAGTCCCTGATGGCTCCCATCTAGAGGCCAAACATGCATGTCGAATAGCTCCGGGTTGGGGTTCCAAAGCTGCCCCTGAGCCTGAGAAAGCATGTCCTGCCTGGATAGGAGATGTCATGGGATCTGGCATCCATATCTGGTGGGTCCAGTCGAAAGCACTGAGCAGGACTCTGGCTCGTGAGTCTTTAATCTTGGACAATACTACTGGTAGAAAAGGTAAAGGGTGAAAAAAGTATAGAAGGCCCCGAGGCCCCCTTTCAGTCCCACCATTGGGTACCATATGGGACAGTGAGTAGTCTCCTGAGAGGCAAAGAGGTCCACCTCAGCCCTTCCGAAACAAGCCCAAATGACTTGCACAATCTCTGGGTGCAGCTGCCATTCTCCTGGCTTAGGTCCTCACCCCTTGATTGGAGATTGGCTGCCACGTTGTCCACCCCTGGAAAAATGTGGGGAAAGACCATGTGCATGCATCCATAAGAGGAGCTCTCTGGCCTTGCTATGAAGAGATGAAGATGGTCTCCCGCTGGGGGTTTATGTAGTACACCATCTTGGAACTGTCTGTGCACCCAGGTCCAGGAGAAAATGCTTCAAAGCTTAATGCACAGCCTCCATTTCCAGCATGTTTATATGAACCCTTGCCCAAGAGGCCTACCAGCTGTCTCAAATTGGGCAGTTTTTCCACATGGCACCGCAGCTGGATTTGGATGCATCCATAGTTATTGTTTCCCTTGAAGAAACCTGACCCAGATGGACCCCTTGCTGGAGGCCTAGCATTGAAAACCACCACCTCATGGCTGGGACATACTCTGGATCCACTTACAAAATTCTCTGACTGTCCTTGTGTGGATTAACTTTGTTCCTCGTAAACCACTGCTGTAACAGCCGCATATGAAGTAAACCTAGCGGCACAACCTGAGAGGCTGCTGCCATCAGACTGAGGAGTGTCCGGCCACACTTCACCGATATCTGAGATCAGATAGGATATATGCTCCCTCAGCATCAGAATCCTCTGGGGGTTAAGACAATCTTTCATGGTCATTGAGTCCAGAACCAAGCCCAGATACAATACTGTTCTGCATAGAGTAAGGCAGCTCTTCTCCTTGTTCAACATCAAGCCTAGTCTGAGAAGGTGCAACAACACATCCTTTGTATTGCTCCACGCTTGTTGTTTGGTTGGGGCACATATCAGCCAATCGTCCATGTAATTCATGATGCGAATTCCCTGCTGACAGAGAGGAATAAGTGCTGCATCCATGTACTTGGTAAAAGTTTGATGATCCAGAGACAGGCCAAAGGGAAGAAACTTGGTTGACAGGTTTTACATTCGAAAAGGTAGACATTTTAAAGACCAACTATACCTTTTCAGATTAAAGATGGAACGCCAGCCCCCATCCTTCTTTGGAATTAGAAAATAGGTTGAATAAAACCCTGCCCTACTGACTATGAGGGCAGGAGTGTTATTGCTCTTTTCCTGCATCCTGATGTTAGGGTATTGAGTACCCAGGGATCCTGACAATCACATGCTTGTCTACTTTGTTGGCTGCTGCTGCTGGCGAAAGGAGTGATGTTTGCCCTCAGATTTGCCAAGGAACTCTGGGTAAAGTACGTTGTGAACCACCCCAGCCCTTGACAGATGAGGTTGAATGACCCAAAGCCTCCTGTTGCCAAAGACCCTCCATTCGCCCCGTCTGTCGCACTGCAAAAGTTAGCTCCCTTGCCTTCTGTGACTGTTCCAGGGCTGCTCCTGGTACAACTGGAACAGCTACCACTGCTGCACAATCATGGTCAGAAAAATTTGGTTACGACAATCAAAGCTGGTGGTGTGCTTGGACCACTGAAGCCATGGACTGACCCAGCGCCCGGGCATGTGCACTGGTCCCCCGGATCAGCATGTCAACCACTCTCAGCAAGTTCTGTAACAAGCCCTGTAATTAGACCAACAAGAGGAAACGTGCCAGAAAGCCTTTCTGTTAAATCCGATGCCTGATAAGCTTTACTAAGGTGAACATCCACAGCCCTGCCACGCTTGTTTGGATGGGGTGCACCTCCACCTGCTCTTGCTGTTGCTCTAGCAAACACAGCAAATGGCCAGAGGCACTGCAGCAAGGCCACAGCTGTCCACCCCCGACACATTAGCTATCTGTGTCTTGGGTAAGGTGCTAGCGCTAGTGGTGCCTTCCAGGAAGACTAGCTCTGCCACAAAATCAGAAAGGATCTGACGCCCTTAGGATTTCTGACAATGGAAGCCTCTATCAAAAACAGATGTCATTGGTACTGCTGAAACCGGCACTTGAGCTCGCTCTGTTGTCCTACAAATCATAGCTTTATCTGATGGATCAAGAGGTGCTGGATCTGAGGCCTGGGAAGCATCTTTATCCAGCTCAAAATCCCCCCCCATCCCACATCTCTGAGGCTACTAAGGACAGCTCATCAGGGTCAAGACGAGCACATTTTGCATCTGAGATATATATGCGGACGGGAAGAGGCTGAGAGGCTTCCACGAGGCAAACAGAGAATGTGCCAGCACTATTACATCTGTATTTATTAGAGCTGTCAAAACAAAAACAATGAAACGCATCATCAACGCATCTTGTGCACCACTGATAAGACTGCCTGATGCAAACCTAAAAGGCATTGTTTTTGCATTTGAATGTGGATTTGTATATTAAATTTGAAGAATATTCATAAATTCAAATTTGTAGTATTTATTGTGCACAGGTGGAATGCGTTTAATTTGAAATATGATCTCCTGACAGCTCACCCTCTGGCGAGGCTGACCCATATGGTGGCGTGTTGACCGGGCTGAAATAGAACTGGCAACAGAGTTATGAAGTCACAGTTGGGAGTTTGTATTCCAGCATTACTTTTAGTCATAAAGAACTAAATATTTTAAAGAAAGCACTTAGCACTTACCTTTGTCTTTCTCTGAGAATGTGGGGGTGTGGAAAAGCGTGAGGGGTCTCTCACTGCAGGATGGGGCCTTGCTGTCTGCACTTCTCCGCCTGGGCAGGTTGAGCTGGGAGTTGCCCTGCCCTCCTCCAGACACTGGCATGTCTTTGAAAATCTGCAGAGCCGAGAGGAAATTCAAATCAGCATGAAGATGTCAGAGTGCCACAATGATGGGATGAGTGTCTGCACAAAAATAGAACAGACTGAAATGCTGCTACTGTTCCTGGGAGAATATGCCCATGTGTCTGGTCATAAAATGAAAATTCGGCCATCAGTTGGTCACTTTCATGTTGTCCCAAACCTTTGACTTTTTTCCATGGAAAAAGCTGGGGTTTTTTTCCATACAACAATTCTGTATGACAGCTATTAGTCTGCTACCAGTGGCTGACAAATAAAGGGTCCCTATGACTGAAGTACACATTGAGTATACAGTCTTGTACCTTTAAACTGAACAAGAAAATATGCAAATGAAAAAATTGATAGTAATGACATTATGAAAGAAAGCCAATAACTGTGAATGAAAAGTTAATATAAATGAAACTTATGTGTAGCATATGTTTCACTTATGTGCAGTGAAAAGGATACTTTGTGATCTCGTATATTGTATTAACAATTGAAAATATTAAAATGAATGAATTTGGTGAAGTGTGAATGACTAGATAATGGCTTAAAACAGAGTTCTATGTTGCAAGATATGGTCACATCCTTCAAAGATGTGATTTTTGTTTCAGTGGCCTTTCTAAACTATTGTCAGGGCTCCATTTGCAAACAGTCTGAAATTTAAAATAGAGAATTGTTAATTGTGACAGTTATTCAACACTGTCATATTAATCATGGATTGGAAGTTGAGTAAAACTCAGCCAATAACCTTATTTTATTCTCCCAAGTTGGCTGCGATAGCTGGAAGAGACTTAATTATAATTACAAAATTAAGTCAAACTAAATAATTATTGTCAATTGGGGAAGGATCTAGGCACGGGCAGGGTGAGCCCACCCAAACATCTGCCTTGTTCACCCAATCAGAATTTAGTCACAGATCATGTTAATGTTTTTTTTGTTTTTTTTTTTACTATTTGGGCATTGTCTTAAAACAATCTGAGGCAGACTGTGTGTCGAGAAGACTGATGAAGGGCTGCAGAAAGCCCCAACCAATCAAAAAAAAGTAACACCAGAAAATTGCAGTATTTTTCTTTTATTAGAAAACCTCGCTCATTTAAGAACGAGCACTTATTATAGCATGGATGGAGCAAGAACATTAAGTAGTAACATTAAGTAGAACTAATCTAGCTTCAACTCACAATATATTCACATTTAATCAAGATGTGTGTTGTTGAAATCAAACACATAATCTTTTGCAGGCACACTCAATTTTAAATGACATTTTTCAAGTTAATTTAATTTTTTCAACCCCAGTACTTATTTTACATTTTATGAATATTCATGCTTATTATAGTTTTTATTGTTTTAGTTTTTAGTGGACTACTTTTAGAATACTTTAATGATCCGATGAAATGGAAGTAGCGATTATCAAAAAAACAGAAATATAGAGAGGGGACATCCATCAGTTGTTGATTGCTGAATGTCAGATTGCAGGTGAAAAGGCAGATTTTAAAGGGATAGTTCACCATAAAATGAAAATTAAGCCATCGTTGACCAGCATCAAGCTTATTAAAAAAGGTGCAAAAGTATCAAAGAATGATCCCATGCAATGAGTGCTGTATATTTCAAGTGTTCTGGGGGTACGATAGGGTTTGATGAAAAACAAATCGAAATTTAATGTATTAATTAACTGAATTTTTTACCTTGGCTGTTGGTTTTTTCTTTGCATGGCTGCACGGTGTGTGTATTTGTGACTCTATTAGCACCACAGTTTGGTGAACTGGGTGAACTATCCCTTTAAGAGTGCTGGAAAAAAAAAACTTTCTCTTGTGACAAAATGTATGGAGGTCACAAGTCTATATGCAAAGAGTCTATTACGTGTTTGTAAATAAGCTTTTTGAGGATCAGGTTCATGTAACAGTCAGTTTACTGCTGTACATAACGGTGTATATATGCTGACAGATATAGGATAAGTAGCCTACAATGCTTTTGAGCTGAAGTTGAAGGATTCATTACAGGTTAACCTCATTCACAGAGTAACATAACGTACGTGCCGTGTCTTTACGGGGATGAGACATGGAAGGTTAATTGTACAGGACGTATTGACAGCCTTGATCTTAAAACTTACCCTTACCCAGCCCACTTCACCCCTTCATGCAGGAGGGAGTGGCTCAATGTCATGTGACAGTGGGGTCAGCTTGAGGAAACAGCCTTGAGCCGATTTGCATGTTACCATGGCAACTACTCTAAGCTGCTTTACCCTTAAGCTCCTGCTGGCTTTGAAGTTACCTGTTACAGCAGACATGGGCTGAGTGTGTCCCTTAAAAGGGGTCTTGCTGCTGGATAAGAATGCTGAATCAGTGTTGCCCCCTTTAATAGAGGAATTATGTTCTTCATTCACATGGTTAATGAGGTGTGAGCAACACAGCATGTGTGCCTTTAGGGTGAATATGGCCAGAAATTAAGTGACCAATTGACAAAAACAACCTAATGAGGCATTTAACTCATTAGCTGTGCAGACCATCACCAAAGGTTCAGAAAAAATAAATAAATAAATGCCTTTTCCTAGTACCATATTGTTCCAAAAAAGGCTTTTTTTTTTGAAAATGTACCAAAGATCACATTTAAAAAATAAACACTTTTTGGCATACCATAAAAATAACCTGTAGCCCATCTGAATTATATAACAATTAGGCTATCCATCATCATAGTGAAAACCATATAGCCTTTCAAAATTTCATTAACATTAGAAGTGAAATCTTATTGTAGTTTTGAAATCTTGGTACCGTCTTAGATTTTAAAATCACGTACGGGGGAAGTTCGGTCCCGTTAGCGAGGCATGCAAACATGACAGTCACGTGACGCTGCGACATGTGATAAATGTATCTTTACCATGTTAATAAGAGTTTTTGTCCTAACCAGCCGCGACGGCGACGTGCGACGATTCTATTTGAGAAACGGTTTCTATTTTTCTGCGACGTCTGGAACAACAACACAAAGTATGATAATGATAATCTCAGGTAATGTTTATGTGCTTTATTTAATGTTAAAAGCATCTCATGTGGGTTTGAATATATTTTTTTGTGTCTTTTATAGCCGTACTGAAAGCAACAATGGACAATTCACTTCAGATCTTCAAAATAAAAGAAAACAAGAACATTCAAATTGTCAACTCATTGTGGACAAATGTATTCTACAACAAAAACTGTTTCAGTAACTCAGCATGTATTTTTAATAATGTTAAAATGGTGTAATATTCATGAACTTGATTATGTACTTATCGCTGTGAGTGCCGGGAGCTTGCCGAGAGAGCCCCGTCCATGCACTCTTCTGATTGGTTGTGATTTTTGATTGACTTTATCACGTCTTAAATTTTTTGATGGAATCTCATGCATCGCATCTGGTTAGGACATGGTGTTAGACGGTAAGCTTTTCTTTGACTGTTAGCATTTTTAAGACTGTCTTTATGTGCTCGCGATCTTCTAACATTACACTCTGACAGTATTTCTTGGCACACTTGTTTTACGCGCATTTGGTGCCACCTGTTGTTGCAGGTGTAGTATTGACATGTAAGAGTCTAGACCCTGAATATAAGACAAACCTGTTTTTGCAGATGTATTTTCAAGAAAAAAAACAACAATATGGTATATGACTGACTATTCAGGGGTGTGTTTCCCAAAAGCATTGTTAGCTAACTATCATATCAAGTTCCGTCGTGACTAAAATAGTTCAACGATATGGTGATTCCCGAAACCATAGTTCAAACGAACATTCGCAAACTGCATCGCAGACTTGTGTGGTTGGAACGACAGCTCTCAAGCTGTGGTTAGAAGCACAGTTTCTTGTTTTTATGACTTAATAAATCGTTATCTTGAGCAAAAATAAGCAAGCTGACATTAGGTACAATGTATATATTTTATTTCGAATATATACAAATGTTATTTACACATTTTAGTTTGTCAAGAGATTTTAAGCACCGTTTTGGAGAGTGCGCATGTGCGTATGTGCTCTAGTATGTAAGAACAAGCCTATGATTGAATCTGGAAATAAAGCAAAATAACGGAGAAAAACAAGAAGTAGTCCTCAGATTTCATGTCTGTAATTTAAAGCAAAAAATCTAGAATTAAATAGATCTCAAATGGATTCATTTAAAGAAGTTATTACTCCATCACCTGCGTGACATCATTCACCAACGTGACTGAATGACAGGTTTGCGACAACACAGTTTCGGGAAACAGTCGTGACTAGCTAGTTGATTTGTTTAACCCTCTGGGGTCTGAGGATTTTCAGGGCCCTGGAGAAGTTTTGACATGCCCTGACATTTGTGCTTTTTTCAGTTGTTCATAAACATATTAATGGAAAAAGTGTCATTACACTGTATTCAGCACAAACTAGGCTACAATAATATGTGAGGAACATGTATGTACATGTTTGTGTTTTTGAAGGAATAACGTTTATGCGTGGTTATTGAAAAAACAAAAAACTTAATTCACTGAAATAAGGCCAAAAAAAATATATTAAATCTGTGTTCACAAGACTTCTGGGTATTGCAGGTTGTAGACTAGAGTTTTTGCTTCAAAATGATGTAAAAATTATCCTGCCTACTTGTTCATATAAAACAATATATTGATTTAGTTTTTGTAAGACACTTTTTGTCAAGAAAGGCGTGGAGGCGTGAATCGTCATGAATAATGAGGTAATTCACACCTGAGAAGACAAAAGAATCGCATAAAGACCTCTAATGACCTGCATAATAATGAGGCCTTTCAGTCAGGTAGGCTGTGAAAAAACCCTCTGTGATCATGTCTCAAGCTCATCATGGTGTATATCAAACATACAGAAAAAACAGCAATACTGTGAGATATTACAATTTAAAATAATGGTATTCTTTTATATACGTTAAAATATAATGTATTTCTGTGATGCAAAGCGTCTGAACATTCATGTTACCTCTATGGCATTTCATATAGCCTTTTAGCTTAAAAGCATGTACATTTGGAGAAATATTGATGGATTCTCATATGTTTATGTCAATTTTCTATACAGAGGAGTAATATTTATTTAATATTTATTGTCATCACTGTGAACGCTGGATACTGTTTTCTATTCATACTTGCAGCCAGAGGGCGCTCTGTGCACATTTAGTCCACAAATTAATCTAAAGAACAGGACATTCCAGGAACTAACGGCACGTCTTCCAGAGGTCTCTAACCATGGCTTTAACATACAGATAAACACTTTTCAAGACAATAAATACATGATTGAGACGATGTATACATGTATTGCCTCAGAATTTGCGTGACCGCCGACCCGAGGGAGTTAACGATGCATCATATGCATCGTACTATGGTACGCACCCCTGCTTAACTACCATAGTACGATGAAGAAATCTTCATCGTTGAAGAAATCAACCAGCTAGTCACGACTGTTTTCCAAAAGCATATTGTCGCAAATTCGTTGGTCAACCACACTGGTGAATGATGTCATGCAGGTGGTGGAGTAATAACTTATTTTAATGAATTTGTTTGAGACTGAATTAATGCTAGATTTGTTGCTATAAATTACGGATATGGACTTATTCTCACCTTTGTCAGTTATTTTGCTTTATTTCCAGATTCAATCATAGGCTCGTTCTTGCATACTAGAGCACGTACACACATGCGCACTCTTCAAAAACAGCACTTCAAATCTCTTGACAAACTAAAAGACCTAAGTGACATTTGTTTATATTCAAAATAAAAGATATAGATTGTACTAAACGTCAATCGAATCTATTTAGTCCACATGTGAACTATGCTTCAAACCACAGGTCGAGAGCTGTCGTTCCAACCGCACAACTTTGCGATGCTGTTTGTAAATGTTCGCTGGAACTTTGGTTTCTGGAAACACCAAAACTTTGAACGATGCTGATAACGACGGAACTTGTGATTATAGTTGTCTAACGATGCTTTCGAGAAAAGCGCCCCTGGTCAGCTAGGATCCATTTCTTACAAGCAAATAGAAACATACCCGTTCGTGGTTCTCGATCAGGATTTCTACCACAATATTCTGGAACTTGATGTCCATGATCGCTGCGACAGTCTCTTCCTGAGGCCTCAACAGCGTAGGGCCGAACACTACACCGAGGTTAGCGACCGTCATCAAATTCTGCTGGTGGTGACTGGCCACTCTGTTGAGAGAGTGAAATATCTTCTTCAGTCATTTATTCCTTATTATAGTGTAGTGCTTTTCTCTATATTTAGCTTTATGTGCAATTAAAATGCAATTATGTCATGACAAGTCTCAGGAGATTGGTATGATAATAGAGATTGACATGGTAATGGATATGGCAATGTTTATGCATTTGGTCTTGACGGAATAGATGTGCTATGCTGCTGCAGAGCAAGTATCAAGACTTGCTACTGCCAATACATTCACAGACATTGCTGTGAGCATGTAAGACATGCTTCTGCTGCTGCTCATGTAACATACATGAATTAACCAGTCTGCAGCGCTTTCATAAACCCTCCACCTTCCCCAGCTCCACCTGTATAGACCTGCTACAGGGTCTATACAGGTGGAGCTGGGGAAGGTGGAGGGTGTCATGATAGCGCTGCAGACTGCTAACAGTAAACATTACCAGTATTTGTTTGAATTTTGAGCTGCAGCTCCTTGGCCACTGATGCAACAACAACCAATCAGCTGTGCTTGTAGATAAAGACATGATCGCTACCAAATGAGTTAGACCTATTAGCCTGTGCCATCTAGAGTTTCATGCCAGAACTATGTAATAAAATCTACAGAGCTCAATCATAAAACTAAGCATTTAAATATCATTTTACTAAGACATATTATTGGGAGATATAGAGTGACAGCTGATATTTATATGCATTTTATTTAAGTAGTCTGCTATACTGTTCCAAAGATCTCACTGATTTACAAGCTATAAGAATTTCAACTTTTTGGCCATAAATATCAGCAACTGCACCAAATTGCATTTTTTTCCCCCTTTTTTTCTCCTCATTTCGGGCCACTGCATAAAATTGAGGTGTTATTGTGTTTTTGTTCCTGTGTCTTGTCTCCTGTTTCAGCTTAGTTTGAACTTAACTGGTTCGTGTTAGTTGCCTCGGTTTCCGAACATAGGCCCCACCTATGTCTTGTTTAGTTCTCCCTGTGTATATATACTCCCTGTTTGGTGTTGTTGCTAGTCGGTTCTTGTCTTTGTTAGAAGTGTTGTGTACATTAGCAGTTCCTGAAGATTCCCCTGTGTATTTTGGGTTTTGTGGATTAAATACTATTTCTCTTGTCATTCGGAGTCATTTGTATTGGATTACAGCACTGTGACATCTACTTGATAATCTGCATTTCCAAGAGTTTGACTCAGGCTCGAACTGATACGGTAAAGCCGACAACATTATTAACTGATTGTGTTTACAACTGCTTTAGAAGCTTTGAAAGCTAAAACTCGCAATTATGGTCAGCTGGCCAATCAGAACCATCTGGGCTTTTCGGAAGGAGAGGCTTTGCAGACATCAACACGTTTCAGACAGACATTAAACATTAAAGCATGTTCACATTCTTGCAAACCCAATACAAAATATGTATGGCCCATTTACCACCCATTGTAGTTACACAATTATTACTAAATTTGATATTATTTCGTCAAGTAATATGGGTGATTTGCTTGTTTCTCTACTGAATGCATTGTTTCCCACAGGATTTTGTGAAACTGTGGTGGGTGGACCTCGGTCTCTCTAGGACAGAGGTCGGGAGCATATGGCTTGCGAGCCACGCCTGGCTCACAAAAATCATGTGGCATGTGGCAAGGGTGTCTACAAAATTATGTGTAGGAGTCGTTGCTTTGTTATGAGAAAAAATGTCCAGAGAAATGAATTTCATTGATGTCATTCGGAGTAACCAATATAAAGGGACCATTTTGGATCAAGTCATGCGGTCAATATCACGTGACAGGATGTGACATCATTCAGACACCTGCAAAGGACCACATGGTCGTGAAGCAAAGTAACTAACTCTCTCTTAACTATTTGAAAAATTAATGTTTTCACTTGCTCATACACATGTCCCAAAACATCAGGTCATTCGGTACAACCGAACACATGGGAAACGTGTAATATTTTTAAAACTTGTACTAAATATAAAATGTTTGATTGTCCTTTTGCGTGCTAGATATCAGACTGTTAGTATTGTTTGAAAAATATCGTCATTCGGTATAACCAAAAGTGTAATTCGGTAAAACCGAAATTTTGGTTAAGCCGAATGACTTTTTTGGTGACAAATTTTGTCCATCTTGTAAAAAAATGACAAAAGCAGTGTTAATTGATTATACAAACCACATAATCTCACTGTTAACACTTAATAAAACTTCAAAATTAATTATATCTCCATGGTTTTTTTTTTACACTTTTAAAAACCTTATTCGCCAATGACCCATTTATATCTGCATGATAATCCACACAGCTTTCAGTGAATAAATGAATAAATAAGAAAGTAAAAAGTGGGACGAGCTTGATATTAAAAAGGAAACTCAAAGCCGCGAAAGAGAACTAAACTGGCTCTTTGGTCAAAAAAGTTTCCCGGCCCCTGCTTCTAGGGTCATGCCGGTCAATGTTGATATAGTGACGGGCCGGCAAAAATAAATCAATGTATGGGAAACACTGGATTGTGACAAATTAATCAAACAGCTGTAGGATATGTGTGAATTTGATGAGCGAACTAAACATTGATAAATGATGATTCGGTGTCAACAAAACTCAAGCTAAAACTTTTTAAAAAACAATATTAAACAATTCCAAATTAATCTTATACACATTGGCTATTGTCAGATGAACCGATTTATTGAAATCCCACATGTCAAGATCATTTCCAACCGACAAGGAGAGCATTCAATGCCAGCTATTCCATCAAACTAGGCTATGCAAATAAATAAAGTGGGCATTCAAATTCTACATCCCATTATGAATCTGATCTTTTAAAAAGCATTTTCCCTTAGAAGTTTTCTGTAAAACTCAAATACTCCCCAATCTGCCAGCATCACTGAGAAACGGCTCCGCAGAGCTCAGCAGTCAGGGTGTCAAATTAGACTCGCACAAAAGAAAATGGAGCTGGGAAAGGGAGGAAAGGAGACCGGGGAAAGGACAGGTGAAGGAAAACAAGCCGCTCTTTTCAGCTAGACAAACACAAAGGGGAAGTTAAGGCCTTTATTGCCATCAGCAGGGTTGAGATTTTTACAATGGCAATCCTCTTAGGTCTTTGGCTCTGCTGGATTTGTAACCCAGTAAAAAGGGGCGTCGACACCAAAACGTACTTGGCCAAGTGTTTCATAAGAAGTTCCAGCATCTGGCGGTTCTTCTCTGGGAGACGGTGCACTATGGAGTGAATCTCTGCCACCCTCGCCTCGGGATTGTCCAGTTCTAGGAAGACAGAGAAAGAGGAAGCGAGAGAGTAAGCGGCTGCAAAGGAAAACAAGCACATTTCCTTTTGTTCCGCATGAACTGTAGGCGTTTTACTGTTGTATTTAACTAGAGTGCATTATGATAGAGCCCAGTCTCATTGGCTTCAGACATGTAGGTCTTAATGTATATTTCACTGACACATTTCAGGTCTGAAAAATTGCATCTGTTGTAAAACAGAACATAAAATCATGTCCCCCTCTCTGTGAGATCACTTCCTGACACGATCTGCACCAACACAGACACATTATTCCAATTAAAATTACATTAATGCTCATGTGTTTGTGTGTTTGTGTCTGTCTAGTTGTAAAAAAGCAAGAAACTCTGCCACCTAGTGCATGTGACGGCTGCAGCAGTGTCCATTAAGGGCAAAACTAAGCCAAAACTAAGGCTCTTAAAGGTCACTGAAATATTAGAGTAATCTATCCGGCTGCCTTGATATCCTAATAATCCGTGGTAACAAGAGTATACGTGAAGTATAAAAGATATGACAAGGGAGAAAAATCTATTGTGGATTATTATATTTCTGCAGCCTCATATTCATTGCTTAATGCTGCAACCTGGATTCAAACACACAATGCCTGCATGAGCACCACAGCTTTATTTATTCATACAATAGTATAAAAAAAACAATTATTTATGTTTTCAGAGATTGTGTATTTAATAATGTATATCTATAATTTTTTTTTTTTTCTTCCCAATTAGTTAAAAATGCTTTTAAAATAGCTTTTTAAGAAATTGTTGGTAGCCAAAGGTTGTTTTACACACAAAATACATATAAAGAATATTATTTCCTGCAAATACAAACCACATATTAAACTGCAAATCCCAGTTTTATAGATAGCACATAACCAGACCAGACACGTATTTCTTTGTGTTGAACAGAAACTCAACCACTAGACTGTACACAAACATTTTCACACTTTCTTGTCTCTCTTGATTTAGTCTTCTCCAGTTACATACACATTCACATCATCTCTCACTCCCATATTCCCATCTCTCTCTCTCTCTCTCTCTGATGAAGGGCAAACTCCAGATGGTACCTTGCTCTTTATCACATAAACGGCTCACATAGACAGGAATGAACGAGGGGAGGGGCAGAAAAAAGAGAGAATATGAAAGGCAGAAAGGGAGGGGCGGAGCTCTCCGAAAAACAAGTTCATATGAGGACAAGGGCCTAACATCACCCTTAAGGGCTGGGAAAAGGAGCAGAGAGAAAGAGAAAAACAGAGACTAAAAAGGGAACAATGATAGAGAGCAAAACTAGATAAGATTAAGATCGCATGAGATATAAAGTGGAAAAAAAAAATACAAAATTGTGATGTTTTACTGTACAAAAATATTCGAAGATCAAGATAAATTTACTTGAGAAGCAAAATTACATTAAATATTCTTTTCAGAGAATATATACTTTAATATATATATATATTTTTTTTTTCCCAGTAGTCACAAAAATTGCCTTCAATTAATGAATCATTTTAATATTTTACAAATGGTTGTTTTAATCAAAAATCAAATAAAATTTAATGAAGTTGGTGGTTAAATATGAAGTGTGAAATTTCTGACTGAAGGTCACTAAAATAATAATCTGTCTGGCTGCCATGATATACTAATAATCCTCAGTAACAAGAGTACAGTGAGAGAGGAGAGGTATAAAAGAGGATGTTTTAGACATAACAAGAGGGGGGAAAAAATATAGTGTGGATTATTATATTTCTGTAGCTCAACTTTCATTGCTTTATAGGAAATGGCACGACCCAAATTCAAAAACACAAAAAACCACAGCTTTATTTATTTATAAAACAGAATAAAAAGTATTTAATTATAAATGTGCTATATTATATTATATTATATTATATTATATTATATTATATGCAGATTATATTGTCTGAAAACATGTCTTATTATCTTACACACAAATAAAAAATAAAGCAAAAATCGAACGTTTGTGCTTAAAGCTGTATGGTATGAAATTTGTGATTGAAGTTACTTGTTTTCAGTGTGAAAATTGAAGTTTATGGTCTACAAAAAGAAGATCTGGAGGAGGGACAACATCCCTTGAGGTCTCAGATAACATCCGCCACACTGTAAATCCATTTTCTTTCCTCTACACTCTGGTTTCCTGCTTTGGACTGAGTCTTACTAGCCTGAGCACTCCTACTCTGTACTGTGTCTTATCAAATGGTTGAACTGTAGTCAAATAGTATCACACAATCAAAATAGATCCATGGAAATAAAGCCAGACCGGTCCAACCTGACAGATGGAGAGAAACTCACTGGCTGCTTTGATGAAGCTCCTCTGGTACTGGTATGTCATGAGAGGGGCCGGCAGCATCCTGATAGCAGAAAAGAAGAGAAAAGATTAGCGATTAGATAACAGACCAAATAGACTGTCAGACTCAAAGACAAAAGGAATCATGGTGTCCAGAGAGAATAAACAGAGAGCGTTTGGAGCCATGAGGGTGAATTGTCTTCCGTTTTTAAAGTTGTATACTACTTATTCACTAACTTCCGGAGGTTTTATTTTTAGACTGCAGGCTAATTTGTAGTGTATTAGCAATGCTGTTGAATAATACAAATGATCAGGTGGTTTGTTAGAAAATATTAATGACTGCTCAGATATCCTCAGACTGCTTCTGTACAGCCGAGAACTGCTGGGCAAAGTTCTCAACAGCATCGCCGAAGACGCCGGTCTGGGACATGGGGGAATTAAGAAACCTGACTTTGCCGGTATCCCTTACGTCGGCCAGACACAGCCAGAGATGGCGTTCCTGGACCACCATAGTGGACATCACATGACCCACTGACCGCGCCTTAACCTTCATCACACAAAGCGCGAGGTCCATCGCGACACGAAGTTCCTGAAGAATTTGTGGATCGTGACCACTCTCGTGCAGGTCCTTCAGTGCCTTGGCCTGATGGACCTGCAACAATGCCATAGCATGTAAGGCGGAAGCGACTTCCCTGTAGGCCTGGTAAGCTTTGCCGGTAAGATCCGATGAGTGCTTACAGGCCCGGGAAGGGAGAGACGGCTCCCCCGCCAGGTGGAGTTAGGGCACAGTTGCATAGCAGGGGGGATGCACGTATAACCCTTCGCCGCAACACCATCAAGGGTGGTGAGGGAGGAGGACCCACCGGAATGGTTTCGGGCAATAAAAGGTGCCGTCCACGTACCGGTGAGTTCTTCATGCACCTCCGGGAAGAAAGGAACCGGGGTGGGTGGCTGAGAACCAGCACGCGCCACCCCGAGATACCAATCGTCCAACCGTGAGGGCTCGGATGGTGCACACGTTAGAGATGGCCCACAACGCTCCCCCGGCAGCTCTACTGGCTGCAGAGTGCAGGAGGAGTGAGGGTTCCCAGGGGGTTGGTTCCCCGAAGGAAGCGCGCTCACTGTGATCCTCAAATCACCGGTACTGCTGCCCGAAGCAACCCTTTGAGGAGGACTGGATCAAGGCAGCGGCACCGGGACTCTGCCCCTTTGCAGGAACTGGAGTCTCCATCGCAACTCCGAGAAGGTCATCTTCCCACAATGGGTACATGACGCATCCACGAACGCTGCCTCAGCGTGCTTTAAGCCCAGACAAGTGACGAGCTGACTCGTCTTAAATGCTTGCAGAGAGACAGGAACATACCGTTCAGCTCCGAAGCGAAAAGCTGAAGATGCAACGCACCTGCTGCTCATTAAATACCTGCGCTGCGAGGAGAGCAGCTGCTGCATATGATTGCATGCCAATGTGCATTGGCTCGTTTTAGTTACACTCGAAGCAGATTGGCCTCTCTGGCAAGATTCCTATTCATCAGTCTGTCCGACGTATGTCGAACGTGACCGACTGAATGGGAACTGTAGAACTGACGCTTGCTTTAGCAGTCAAGCTAACTTTTGAAATACTACAGGGGCTAGTCAAATCGAGGTAGGTAAAATACATTTTGTGTTGCATAAGCCGTGTTTCCATCGCAGGAACTTTCCCCAGGAACTTTGGGGTGGTACTCTGTGTGTTTCGACCAGGGTCTAAATGAAGATCCAGGTAAAAATTTCACCCTCAGAAAGTCCCTGCGCGCGAGGTAGTACTTTTTCAAAGTTCAGGAACTTTCGGGGGTGGGACTTGGGCGCTGAACATGCTGATTGGTTAAGCTCATGCAGCATTTTGATTGTTTGACTCCACGCAGCATTTTATTTCAGCCAACATTTTTTAAAGTCTGTTGCGGTGCGTGCAGTAAGAGATGTTTGCTATTTGAATCAACAATGAAGTTTAAAAAATATGGATCGACTATGAGGTTCAGGCTTTATTAAGCTTATACGTCGTTGGACTAATTTGCCTAATCTTCACGGTAATTTAGACCGCGATGGAAACACAGACAGCAACAGGTCTGGTGGAAAAAAGTTCCTGGGAAAAAAAGTTCCTGGGACATATTGTTCCAGGTAATTTCAGTAGAAACACAGCTATAGACTGTTAAAATTGGATTGATGCACCTATGGTCATGTGTGAAGGGGCAGGTTGGTACCTGAGGTAGTGCTTTATTGCACTGGTGATGGTCTTGATCTCCCATTCTGTGCTGTCCAGCTCCACATCTGCACAAGTTTTGGGGTCTAGAGGAGGGATCACAGTATCTTATGATTACTTCTGCTCAACTTTTGTATGGAATTACCAACTCAGCACAACCTTTGTGCCAGTACATGTATGTGCCAGTAAACTATGCATATGTGTGAGCGTTACCTGGCAGCAGCCAATTAGCATAAAAATCGCAAGCCATTTCCTTAAGCAAAACTGTCAAAGTATATCATTACCTCTGAAACAGGCAGTTAAAGAATGGTGATCTAGTGATTAACACAACAATATAAAAGTCTGTTCATCCTCCTTTCACCACAGGGTGTGACGGCATTCCTATCACTTTTGCATGTGAAGAGGGTTAGAGTGCGTTTGTTCTTAAGCAGGTGAGAATAACCGTTCCTTGCTAAGTGAAGCTTTATACACAAATGAGGCAGATGTGCTTTGAAAGTACAGTAAAAAAAATACTGTAATATGGGAGGGACACAAACATGGATTTCGGCATGGTGGCAAAACAAGGTCAATGCATTCAAAGCTGCAGGTTAGGATTTAAATACGCTATTAAACTAATTTTCATTTGATTTGACTAAATGAATTGAAAATGTGTCTAACATGCAAACGGTCCAATGCCACAAGAAAGATCATCACTATTGTAATCAGCATATCTGTCTGTACAAGAGCAATGCATCATGAAAAAACTAGGGCGCTCACATTGTAATCAATAAATCTGTCTACGCTGCAAGGGAGTTTTGTGGCAAACCTAGATACATTACATTATAATCAACAAAGCCGTCTACACTGTAAATCAATGACGCAACGTGACAACTAGACCACTCATGTTACAATTAAACAAAGCTGTCTAAAAACTACAAATGAGCGTTCTGTTAAAACTAGATACCATGGTCAATGGTATCTATTTAGTTTCACTAACTGTCCAATTTGACAGCATTGTTTTTTTGTTTTTTGTTTTTTACTTCTGAGCAGTGTTGGGGGTAACGCATTACAAGTAACTTGAGTTACGTAATCAGATTACTTTTTTCAAGTAACTAGTAAAGTAACACATTACTTTTTCAATTTACAACAAAATATCTAAGTTAGTTTTTCAAATAAGTAACGCAAGTTATTTATTTGACTGAAAGCTCTCCAGTCCCCATGTTGAGAGAAATAAAGGTCAGAGGTGTTGTGTGCGCTGTGTGAACATGATGGTTATTGTAATTCTAGACTAAATGTGAGCATACATTTACTCATCTCACTTGCACAAAAACATTCAGTATTCTCAAAATGAATATAAACAGTGAAATGCAATCTCATAATTTTACTCAAACCTGTAATAATTAACTATATTAAATTACACAAATATACTTTATGTATTTAATCTCACTTTATTAACCAATGTCTTTGCTGCTGACCTTCAATGATCTAATTCAACCATACTAATAATCAAAATTTACTTTAGATGGGATTTAGAAATAAGAGTCTTGAACTTCCCCCTCCTGTATCCTATTCTTCTTTAATCCAGTCAGACATCTGTCTAGCGTATGTTTACATAGGAAAAACTATTAAAAAGGGCGCCAATAGCCTTGTGGGTAGCGCTGCCGGCAACCTTCTTTTGCCAATCCCGTTCTCCTCTCTTTCCGCTAGGGCTGTGACGGTCGCCATGACAACCACGCCACCGCGGTCGTGGAGTGTCACCGGTGGTAGTGTGACGGTATATATATACACACATCTCAGAGGTCGCGTTAACCGGAATTTTTTTTTAGCAGTGATGGAAAAAATCTGAAGCCCGTCTGTCATTTTGACAGATTACTGAGGCTAATGTAGCTTGTAAATGTAATTCCCACGCCTGTCCAGTTGGTGGTGAGTGCACTCCAGTGTGTCTGCAGAGCGCAAGTTCAGCCTCCAGAATAAAATGATGCGTTTAATTACACACAGGCGAGCACCCAGTTTAAGTAAATTTTATAATAATAAAGTTATAATACTTACATACTTACATAATTAAGTTTCTAATCCAGTTTGTTTTGTTTGAAATGGTTTGTTTTGTTATTTTTCTTGCTGACTATCAAGTGTATGGTCAACAAATGGCTTTTCTGAGGTATAATGTTACATGACATTGTTTGCAACACTGACTGAACTGAAGATTTCGGTAAGCTACTGTGTCTTTCAACATATTTTCTGATTTTCATTCACGTTTATTTCTGTAAAGAGGAAAGGATGATTGCATTCACTCACGATCCGTGACAAGTGTTCAAGATGAAAACTGAAAAGTGACGCAGTCTTTGTTCAACTTTCTTTTCATAATATAAATAAATGCATAGCCTAGGCCTATTTACTTATCCTGTAAGTTCGTAGATAAAAATGAAAATGCCGCCCCACGCTTTCCTGTCTCATCTGCGCTGTTCTATCTAATAAAGGCACAAAAAGGCCAAAAACATAACTTAAAAAAAACAACAAAAAAAACAGCGGCTCTTACTGTAAACAGCTCCAACAGAGCTTTATGATTTATGATATAATTTCTCATACCAGTGAATTGGCAAAACTGATTTACCAGTATTTTTGAAAAAGTCATTTTCACATATAATCTCTTCACGTTAATTTAACAGTAAAGACTGTATGTGCCTAATGTGTTACTCAAAACCATTTTAAGGCTGAGAAATTGTATAGGTGGCATTTATGACTCAAATTCATTTCATTTTAATCTCCAGAATTCACTAAAGCAAAATGATCAGCAGCGGGAAGCTGATTCTCACCCATGGCCAGGCTGAGTAGTTTCTGCACTCTGGAGTTGACACCAACGATCCTGTATAGCCCCTGCTCATCAATACCTGTAATAGAAAACCACAGACTGTCACACTTATGTGCTGGTCACCATCTCACCTTTATTTCTAAACAGGAAAAAAAAGAGGTGTACCTCTGGTCTCTACGGCATAGATGAATTTTTTGACAACGTTGAAGCCGATGACATCTAATTGGGCCACTTAAATATAAAGTACATTAGAACAAATTAAACATCAACACAACTTTATGGTAAAACAAACCTACCACATTTAGTAATATACAACATACAAGTGTTAATGAAAATGGCATGATAAGAGTGTGCAATTCTGTGATTCAACTGAATTATGATTTTCAAATTTACTTACTGCCTTCATTCTGGCTATCACGATTCAGGGTGTATACCTGTGAGAAGACACTGTGGTTAAGTTTGTGGCTGTTAACACAAAGCAGCTTTGAAAAAAAAAAAAATCATCTCCTGCTCAACAAGTACAATTTTGTGTTACCAGTCGAGATGCCATCATAGCACACAATACAGATGCCTTATTTGCACTATTTTACATGCATAATCTCTTCGTTAAGTGCTTTTGAAAGCAGGCTTCTTCACACTGAAAGAGTCATTTAGCATGCTAACACATTATCTGTTTCAAAACCTAGTGAGCTGCCTACATAGACATGGAGGATGACTGAAACATGGTTTATAAATGTATAATTAAATCAAAAAAAAAAAATATTGATTAAAAAAAAAAAAAAAAAAAAAAAATTTAAAGTTTAATTTTCATGCTGCTTAGCTTAGCAGCATGCTAACCCCTGATAGCACATGTACGTCACGGAGACGTCTATTTGATATCTGCATATTGATGTATATTTTAGAGTGTTTGCTCATCTGCAATATGTCTCATTTCCTGTCAGACGTTAAATAGACATTTTTGTCTTTAAGATGTTTATGATTTAGGGCCCTATTTTAATGATCTAAGCACATGGTCTGAAGCGCATGGCGCAGGTGCATAATAGGCAATAAACCAATCAGAGGGTCATCTCCCATTCCCTTTAAAAGCCAGGTTTGCTTGCACCATGGCGGATTTGCTATTTACATGGCGGAATATAGAAACTCTCAACCTGATGAGTCAGTTTATATACATGTGTGTATTGCCACGATTGGTCAAATAATTAGCCACTTTCATTCGTCATTACTGCAAATAGGTCATTCTGAAACATGCAATGACTATCCATTATGAAATGTAGGCATTTTTATCTTTATGTACACAATAATAATCATCTTTTACATTGTAATTCTTTTATTTTTAATATTTGGCATGTTTGTGTGCAGATGCGCGTCCCTGTGTGTGTAATAAGCAGAGTGTACGCGCGTTGTGCACCCACCTATAGGCGCATATTACTAAGACGTCCTTTAAATAACAAAAAAAATACTGCACCATTGACTTTAGACCAGGTTTCAGTTGGTCAGTGGCGCAGTCTATTTCATTTGCCTCAAAATAGCAACACGCCAACAATGCACCTGAACACACCTTTTTTTTCAGACCAGCACGCCCATGGGTGAACAGATGGGCGTGAGTGCATTTGCTATTTAAACAACGTGGCGCAGGACGTGAAAATGATAACTGCGTCGGGCTGAAACTAGCAAAAAACACTTGCGTCACGCCTGGCGGCGCATTGCGTATGATAAGCACTATTTGAGTTGTTGCCTAAAGAGTGTTTCGTCAGTCACTGATTCTGGTTCTATTCAAGTTAGCACGCTGCCCTTACAAGATAGCAACCTATGTAGGTAGCAGACTAGCAAGGCAGCTCACTAGATTATAAAACAAGAGCATAAAACATCCTACAATACCGATTCAATTATGAAGCCAACACTCAACTAAACACCTGTATCTGAATTCAGATTCAAAAAGAACAGGCTAAAGGCCTTAACATTGCATATTTATGAGACTCAATAAGTCTCATGAATATGCATTCAAAACAAGAATACACTTTATCTGATGCACAGCAGTGCCAAGCATTTGAAACACTCTTAAGATGAAGCCTATCAGATTTGAGAGCGAAACAAATTTACGATCTCTCAGATATAGTACCGGTTCTCTTCCGTCCATGGCTTCCATCCAGAGTCTGCGGTCTTCTTCTGACAGCGCCTGCATGGTGATCACGCCAGGCCTGAAACATGCACACATGTCCACACGTAGGCATGCACAGGGGTACAGTCCACATGCATGCACGCACACACACACACAGACACACACAAACACACACACACGTTGGGTTTTCATGTTTTATGGGGACTTTCCATAGACATATTAATGATTTTTATACTGTACAAGCTGTATATTCTATATACCCTAACCCTGAACCTACCCATCACAAAAAAACTTTCTGCATTATTACAATAACAACACTCAGTATGATTTATAAGCTGTTTTCCTCATGTGGACTAAAAAATGTCCCCTCAAGGACAAGGCTTTCGGATAATATCTTTGTGGGAATAACCACACACAAATCTGTGATGCATGTATATTTATTACAGTTGGACACTGTTAGTAGACAAGTAAAATAAACTAGTGAACGTGTGTGTTCTATGACAATTTGTTTTCTTAAAAGTATACACGGCAACCCTTGTAAAAAAGAAGTGCGCTTAATTGTATTGAATGTGCACTTGTAGTGTACTTCAAATTTTAAAAGTAAGTTTTTAAAAATCTGTACTTGCAGATAATATAATATTAATGAAATAAAAGCCACTTAAGTGTACTTAAAGAGAAGTTTAGAGTACATTTTAAATCATTATGTTTTAATAATCGGTCATGTTTTAAATAAGTACACTTATTTTAATGTGTTGGCTAACATACTAAAGCACATGTAAATTAATAGTGTGTTATCTGATATTATATTTAAACGTGCAGTACGCGATTTCTGAGAAACACTGTTGAAATGGACACACAAACACCCCTACCCCTTCACTGCTCCACCCCCAAAATAACGAACACGTTCTGCAACACAGGCAATGACTAATCGCATCAGACAGCTGGTGCAAGTATGGATGAATCAGCTGCGATTCAGCTACAACGACAGCAAACAACAGCCTATCTTGATTCTGTGAAACAGCGAAAACCAATGTTACTCACGTATCGAGCAGAAACCGATCCGATCCACTTGGTTTTTTCTCATATTTACACATCCAGGACAATATACAAACAGCACACACACAGAACAGACATCTAGGCAAAATTATTTGTTTAGGTGTTGATTCCAATTTACAACAGTGTTTCTGAAAAATCGCTAAATATATTTTAAATGTAGTAAATTGTAACTACTGCGTCTTCAGAAATGTAATTACAAATATATTTAAATACATGACATACAAGTTTTAAATGCTTGTCAGTACACTTTACCATATTTTAAACATAAGTAATTATTAAATTGCATATAAAGACGTACTTAAGTCCTATTTAAGTGGGTCAAAAAAGCTTTCTCAAGTTCAACGAAATGCATTTAATTTAATGTTCATTTACTTAAAATATTACATTTATATGTAGTATATTCTTTTAAAGTATGACATTTCTATAATAAACTTTTTAAACATATGCTAAAGTGTACTTTTTCATAAGGACAAAAGCATTCATAGTTGAAGAAACACCATTAACTATTCACAAATGTATTTTATACAAAACATATTGCAATTTTACAAAATCCTTCTGCTTTTCTGATTCCTAACCCACAAAAACACTATTTAAACACCTTCCCATATGTAGGCTCAAGCCAATAAAAAAAAAAAAAAAAAAAAAAAAAAAAAATGAACATCACATACACAAAATGTCATTGTTTTCCACACCACCACTGCACTAACACATTGTAAATCTAGGGGCTTCTGTCCACAAACTCATTTAAACAGGCCCAGTTCTATTACCATAACTCTGCCTGACCTGACACGACCTAACCTTCAGTTGTCACGTGGGTTAATGGTGTAAGTGAGTGTGTGTGTGCGCTACTGATTTACTGATAGAGCTGCCATACTGAAATATTAAGAGGTTTTCCAACACATGGCACAGTACACTGGCTTTTACTTTTACTGTCGTATGCTAAATCAGAGAAAGGTTTTCGCTTGGCAAAAGAACATCAAGGCACGGATTGGACTTGTCAAAGGACTGTTCGTACTCTGATTTCCTCAAATCTGATCTGTTCGTCCAAATAATGTTGTCAATATCCACTATATTGGTTGCCATAGTAATGAGATTTTCTTTTTACTCCATCTGAGAGTAGCAGTTGGTGTGGAAAGAGAAGATGGAAAACTGGAAATTTTGCCTCATGTTCATCATTACACATCGACACTTCTGCTTACGTTACTTTATGATTAAGCACAAAGGCATTACTGTAACATACACATTCATGCGCAGACTGTGTGTTTGCTTACTAAATGGCCACAGTAAGAGAAATTAGTGAGTTTGGACATACACTCACCAGCCACTTTATTAGGCACACCTTGCTAGTACCGGGTTGGACCCACTTTTCCCTTAAAACTGCCTTAATTCTTTGTGGCATAGACTCAACAAGGTGCTGGAAACATTCTTCAGAGATTTTGGTTCATATTGACATGATCGTATCATGCAGTTTCTGCAGATTTGTCAGCTGCACATCCATGATGAGAATCTCCCGTTCCACCACATCCCAAAGCTGCTCTGTTGGATTGAGCTATAATCGATTATGGTCTATTAGTGCAACGATGCAGGATCATCCACGTCTGCATCGTGATGCATCATGGAAACGATTAATTCTCCGTGAGCATTTGGTGCCTAGAGTGCCATCTGCCGTTAAAAACTAATCTCAGAATTGATTCGAGAGAGAATCGCGATGCATTCGGAAAATCCACGAATTGAGAAGCATTGATTTATTGTTGCAGCCCTAATCTATATGGCAGTTTTTCCCCATGGTATCGATGTCAAAATTGTGGCCAGTGAACATGCTGAGAGGATAATAACTTTGGAAAACCACTAGCCACAGTGGCTAGTGAGCAAAAAAGAGTTAACGTCAAGCCCTATGTGTAGGAGGAGAAAAAATGGGCAAGCGTAAGGATTTGAGCGAGTTTGACAAGGTCAGATTATGAAGGCTAGATAACTGGGTCTGAGCATCTCCAAAACTACAGCTCTTGTGGGGTGTTCCCGGTCTGCAGTGGTCAGTATCTATCCAAAGTAGCCCAAGGAAGGAAGAGTGGTGAATCAGCAACAGGGCCATGGGCAGCCAAGGCTCATTGATGCACGTGGGGAGCAAAGGCTGTCCACGGAGCAATGGAAGAAGGTGGCCTGGTGTGATGAATCACGTTTTCTTTTACATCACGTGGATGGCCGGGTGCGTGTGGGTCGTTTACCTGGGGAACACATGGCACCAGGATGCACTATGGAAAGAAGGCAAGCCGGCGGAGGCAGTGTGATGCTTTGGGCAATGTTCTGCTGGGAAACCTTGGGTCCTGCCATCCATGTGGATGTTACATTGACACGTACCACCTACCTAAGCATTGTTGCAGACCATGTATACACCCTTTCATGGAAACGGTATTCCCTGGTGGCTGTGGCCTCTTTCAGCAGGATTATGCCCCCTGCCACAAAGCAAAAGTGGTTCAGGAATGGTTTGAGGAGCACAACAACGAGTTTGAGGTGTTGACTTGGCCTCCAAATTCCCCAGATCTCAATCCAATCGAGCATCTGTGGGATGTGCTGAACAAACAAGTCCGATCCATGGAGGCTCCACCTCGCAACTTACAGGACTTAAAGGATCTGCTGCTAACATCTTGGTGCCAGATACCACAGCACACCTTCAGGGGTCTAGTGGAGCACATGCCTCGACAGGCCAGGGCTGTTTTGGCAGCAAAAGTGGGACCAACACAATATTAGGAAGGTGGTCATAATGTTATGCCTGATCGGTGTATATTCTGTGGAAATAAATCTTATTATCTGACATGATTTTGCTGGGAAACAAGACTAAAATATTAAGAAAATGATTTTTGCAGTGTGCAAAGAGTGGTGTGGGCTACTTCCCAACTGTCCAACATTGTGTCACCACTTTGAGGAGGGCTGAGGACATCTTTTGGCCTAAAGGTTAACCTCTCAGTTCCTAGTTACTGCAACAGTTATGACAGGTTGAAGCTATCTGCAGTTTACTCTTTTTATGCCTGGCAGACCCAGTTAAAATCTCCACCCCCTTTCCTGAGCAGCAGCCAGGAAGTGTGACTCCCGCTGGATGTTATGTGGACTAAAGCGCCATCTGGTGGCGGGTATGTGGGCCATCAACTCACCGGTCTACGGCTTCAATGTCAAAGCAGAACCTCTTCTCGATGGAGTCTGTTTTCCTTCTGGTGCAAGATTTGAGCGTAAAGCTGTCCTCATCTCCCTGAAAGAGAAACATGGTTAAATATAGGCACCAAATTTTCACTATTTGACTTTGATTTGTATGTGAGCCTGGACAGTTGACAGGAAAATGTGAGCAGATGTTCTATATTTACAGACAACACTGTCATCACAAAAATGATTATATAAATGTATGATAAAGTGTAAGGTTACTCAGTATCTTCTTGCAAAGTCTGGCCAAGGAATGGGTGTTCAAATGTGGTGAGCTATTTTTATTCCAACACTTCACAACTCCTGTAGCGACTAGCAACACATTTCACACATGCCGCTGACGCGCTCTTTTTCAGTGACCTCTCCACTTACAGTCTAATTGTTTCTATCAATCCACTCTCCTGAGTGACTTCTCTCTAGTTTTCTTTCTCTCTTCTCATACCGGAAAAGGTGCCAAGGTAATGCTAGCATAACGATTGCAGACTAAACAAACTGAGAACGTAATGGAGAGGTGAAACAGGGCTGCTTGTGAACACTCATCTAAAATGAAAAATGACAAATGGGATACCCTGCGGTCTAGTCTACAATAAGTATGCAAGACTTTAAGTGCACAATTAGGGACAAAGTCATGTTTTAAGAAACATTCTAGGTTATTTAATGGTGTTTCCTATGGCAAGCATTAGTATTTGAACCCTTAACCTGAAGTATTACACTTTGGTCCATAATTCAACCACACCATTTGTGCTGCAAACATGCATTATCAAATTGTGTGGCTTGTTGAGCTGCGGTGTGCTATTACTATTTTCATTACAAAAATACTTGACTTGGACCAGTAAGGAGCCACCAACACCCTAGCAACTCCCTAGTAACCACCCACACCTTAGCAAAACAACCTGTCACTAGTGCGACAGAACTGCTTACCAACCTTCGACTGTGAAAAGTAATATTTTTAACTCATCACATTGAATGTTTAATTCAATATATGGTTTTTGCCAGTCTTGACTTTTCTTCTAAAACAAATTTTTCATTACAGCTCACTAAAATATCATGTCAAATATGTTGAAGATTAGCAGACAGGCAGTCAACCGGTTTCCACACAAAGTGCTTAAAAATATGAGTTTGTAATTCCTGCTTGTAATCCCTCTGGTTGTTTTGCCTGCTAAACCTCCATTATAAGTATACTTACTGTAAACATGTTCGTTTTAACCAACTGAAGGATTAGCTGCAATGATTGTTGTAAGTGACACCGTCGAAGATGCAATACATAAACATTACTCTATTATTTATTGGAATATATATTGAAATATTGAATCTACATTCATTACAATTTCAGTCATTTAATTCTATTTAGATTTAGTGTTGGTGTGAAAGATAAATGGCTACACAAGCTTCTGTAATGTGTACTGAATATGAGCTGTATTGAACTGAGACAGCAAACATGATTCTACTTCAAATTCGATTTTACGTAAGTAGAATTAAAATAGAAGGAAACTTGAAAAAAGTAAAGTATCTGCTGTAATTGTGTTTTAATAACATTTTTATTTATTATTATTATATTCAGTATGAAATACCCATAAACATGTTATTATACACAACATGATGCATATTAGATGATATTAATGATCAATGTTTGAAATGTCAGCTATAGAATGGTATATTTAATCTATATTTAAAATAAATATAGATTAAATACACTATATGAGCTATATAATTTCTTATATAATAAATATATAATATATAAATTCAAATATGTAATATAAATGGCCAAACGGCCATATGAATTCTACTTACGTCTAAAGCATAACTTACGCGGCGTATAACGTAGGACGTAGCGTAACACCAGTAGTACATCATGTAAGTTAAGGCCTTTGCACATGAAATTTTCGTTTGCGTTTTTTCGTATTTGTGATCCTAGAAATTCATCACGCACAGAGGCCTTGCACACTGAGTCCGATGCGTATTAATGAATCCGTTGCGAAAAAAAAAAAAAAAAAAAAAAAAAAATCGCAAAACAATACAAAATGGAGTCTTCAAGCAGTGAGCATGATTTAGTTGTCCTCTCTCTTCTGAAAAAAAGAAAAAGAAAGAGGAAATATTGGGTCCATCCAATCCCGAGATTGCGTAGAGAGGAAGGAGAGTTCCACCTCATCAAGGAGCTGCGGGATTATCCCGAGAGTTTCAAAGTTTACTTCAGGATGTCAGTGCCTCAGTTTGATGCTTTGCTAGCGATACTGGCACACTTTATCTTTATATTCTGTCTCTTTCCGCACTTTGTTTGTCATACAGTGCTACTGCTTTGTGCTGTAGAGTAGACGACGGTGGATCAACTTGTCAGATGGCATTCAGGATTTTGGCGTTCGCTTGTACAGTGGCTCTGAATTGTCAAAACGTCTCTCAAAATGCGTGCCACGGATGCGAAAAACGCAGAAAATCGAACCTGATCCGAATATTTTTATGACGGACGAAAGTTTCGGAGGCAGTGTGTAAACGTGATTGACACAACGTGAGGTCGGATTTATTTTTTAACGTGCGAACGTGCGGACGCAAATTTCGGACTCAGTGTGCAAAGACCTTTACACTTTAGAATCTGTATGGCCGTTTGGCCGGAAGCTAGTTATTTTACTTTATAATGTGTTAAATATGGATATTTTCTTACACAAATGCATCGCTTCGCTTTAGAAGGCATTTATTAACCCCCCGGAGCCATCATCAAGCTACGCCTTTGTTATTGTTTTGAATAAGCGACCTCTAGCGGTGAAATTACGTAACAATGTAACTGATACAATCGAGTTGATGTGTTTATTCAGATTAAGTGTGCAGAAACGAGACTGGAGCCGCCTGGCAGAAGCTCTCATGACGCGAATTCGCGTCTGTTGTGAAGTGAATTTCACGCACGAATGAAGCGAGTAAGCTCAAAATGTTCAAGCGTCCAACAACGCGCGAATAGCGCGATTTATTCGCGCAAGTCGCGTCTGGTGTGAACGCCCCATTAGTTACATTTTGAAAAAAGGGGGGATACTATCAGGATTACAATCACTTCATTTAAAACTAAATGAACATTATTTTGCCATAATAACACCATAGTAATCACTGCTTGATTATACAGTATTTCCTTGTTCTGTTGCCAGTGATGACTCACGTGAGCCACCCGCTGGTGCATGCGCAAATAACACCCGTCTGCAATCTCCTCAGACGCAGATTGAATCACTGCTGCTAGTTGAAATGATGCTGCTCGCAGGGAAAAACGCTTCATGGAAATGTCGCTGCTATTTTGTTTTCAAAGAAGAAAATGCAAACAACATGGATGTACAGTGCAAACTCCACCTTCCAGCTACGAAAACACTTTCTTTATCAAAGGACTAAAAAATAATCTGTAATACCATAATGTAGCCACTAGATGTCTGAATAGCCCTTTACATATATCTATTCAGGGCTGTGTATTCCCAAGTTGTGGAAATGAGACATGATTGCTTAGTTTTAATAGTTTTTAAAAGTAACCAAAATGCTAAACATTAAAATTAAAGCAGAACAAACATAAACAGAAATGTTTGATCCGAGCTTGTTCAGTTTGTTTATGATCTGATGTGACTTTTATATTTTTAAGCTCTAAACAACAACAACGATAATAATATTGCAATAGATAATTTATCAGATTTGTAAAATATTTTTATTGTTGAGACCCATTCAAAAGTATGGAACGTGTAACATTTAAAAACTTGCAGAAATAATTCAAATTAAATATAAAAAAAAAAAACTAATTATTTATAGTAAAGTTGATCCCCCAATTTCTCTTTCTTTCTTTCTTTACATATATATATATATATATATATATATATATAAATTTCTTTATATATGTGTGCGTGTGTGTGTGACCTTGGAGTAATCCAAAAGTAATCAGATTACATTACTTTCATATTGTGGTACTTGGATTACGTTACTGAATACTTTTTTTTTTTTTTTTAAGTAATTTGTAACTGTAACGGAATACATTTTTTAAAATAACCCTCCCAAGCCTGTATATATATATATATATATATATATACACACACACACACGGGCGTATACATGGTGCAACAGACAAAAACCTTTCAACTGAACGTAGGCAAATTTCATGCATTTCTAAGTAAATATGTCAGCAGTAACACAAACCATATAAATCAAGAAACAATTTGAATCTGTATTGAATTTATAATCACAATAAAACATGTTTTCTGTTTGCTTTTCTCTTGCAGTTGGCAAGTTTGTGTGTTTAGCTTGTTTGTGTGTGGTCAGAATGTAACCAGGCCGCACGCGGTCCCTGGTGTGAGATTCGTGCTATTGACCCTGTGTGTGTGGCTGTGGAGAGTGGGACAGGCACAGCGCCAGGTGCAGACACTAGTGCCAGCTCAACCATGCGATACACAGCTTTTTTGTGCAGGATAAGAGTCGTGTCAGTGCCAGCATGGGGAGCAAGCACGTGGCCTGTGCCAGAATTCACTCTCCAATCCAAAGGTTACACATGCTGTTGAGTGAAAGGGTGCAAGAGGGTTTGTATGTGAGAGAGTGAGAGAGAGAAAGAGAGAGAGAAAAAAACAACTTACAACTTTGCCCCCAGACTTCTGATCGAACAGCATCAAGGTCATGCGTTTGGGCTCTCGGTGATAGGAGCAGTAGTACTTCACCCATGTGGACACAAAAGAACCTGATTTGGTATAAAGCAGGGAGCCACGTGAGAAAAAGACAGTTAGACCACAAGATACAGTACGGTAAATAACAAAGCTCTCCTCCCCAGAGTGTAACAAAACATCTCCTTGGGGGTCAAAACGACCCGGAGCCTAAAAATTACTTCTTCTTTTTTCAGTCTATTATGATAAAATATTAGCTTTTTATGTATGCAGTTGTGGCCTAATAGTTAGAAAGGACTTGTAACTCGAAGGTCGTGGGTTCAAGTCTCAGTAGCAGAGGTGCCCTTGAGCAAGCAACCTAAGCCACAATCATTCCCTGGGCAGCGCAGCAAAAATGGCTGCCCACTGCTCCGGCTGTGTGTTCACGATGTGTGTGTGTGTGTGTGTGTTCAATACTCACTACTGTGTGTGTGCACTTGGATGGGTGAAATGCAGAGCGCAAATTCCGAGTATGGGACACCATACTTGGCTATCACTTTCACTTATGAAGTGTTAACGTTAATTTGCAAAAACGATAAACGCCACGATAAACGCCACAAAAAAATGAATGGACTGCTGTGCGTTATTCTCCACATCTAGCACGTTCTGAACCCTAAATACATTTTGTCAGAAAAGCCGGTATTGTCCACTGTCAAGGCATTGCGAGTTCACGTTTTACAGCAGAAACAGACAAGCGCCCTTGTTGTTTGTGTACAGAAACCGTTAAGTCCGTTTTAGCGAATCAGCGCGCAGTATTCAGGTCAGGTGAAAAGGCTGCTAGTCACTTCAAAAAGACGCGCTAGCTGAGGGGAGTTTCATCAAAGCTGACTAAAAGTGATTGAGGATCACGCTAACTTCTGCAGAGGCCACAAGTCAGCGTGATCAGTTGTGTGTTAGAAATAAGAGAGAAGCTCCACACTTTTCACTTACGTTTCTCCTGCACAAACAGGTATCCCTCCATTGTGTGCGGACTGATGCTCTTGTGTTCGTGCGGGTTTTCCTTCATCTTCTTCATCAAACATTCCACCTCTGAACGCGTGCTCTCGAACCGGTTCCGCGTCTGAAAGACCACAAAGACAATTTAAGGAGAAGGATGATTCGACAGTGCTTGTGAAAACTTGCCGCTTACTGTAAAAAAAATAAATAAATAAAATTCTACACTGCAAAATTCTTACATGAAACTACTGCACTGATTAAATATAACACATAACTGATCAGGCTCATTGTGAAGTGAGTGTGCAGTCAAAGAAACAACAACAAATGTAATTCTATGTTTTTCTGATGCGAGACTTTTATTTTGAAAGACGTACGTGAAAGCTGTTGACACTTCTGTGAGACACAGTTTAAGTAAAGAGTGCCTGAGAAAAAAACGCATTGTCCTGATTCAGTATCTGCGGTCAGGTGAGATGTTGTCAGGCTATATGTCAGTGTCATTATTCTAACGTTATTTTCGTGACTTGTTACGAAATAAAAAGTATCTCACCTCAGAAGAGAAACAAAATTTCCTGTCCTGTCAGTCGTTATACTGCGCTCGTACTCGTAGCTGTATATCACTTCATTAGAAATAAAGCATCAACATCTGTGAGGGTCTGTTGTAAGAAATAGACTCACATTTTGAATGCTGATAGTGAGGTCTGTCTTGAAATGGTTGAAGTCTTTGGCCAGTTCGTACCCATGATGGTAATATGTAAACAGACCCTGTAGAAAAGCCAGCAACTACACACAACAACAAAGAGGAAAGCAGCTGTTGTGAAGAGGAAATACAATATAATTTTAAAGATGTATAACTGTAACTATATTTAGCAAATTTAATTTCATTCAAAATTATAAGAACTTTACTAACAAAAGAGTACCAGACTGTACCATGGGATACCATGTTTTTTGGCAGTGCTATAGTATTTTTGAAGAACCACTGCAATAAAATTTGATGAGGTTTTACCGGCTCCACAAACTCGAACATTTTCCTTTCCTGAACTTCCTGCACTTTGAAGACATATTCCAGCGAGACCTCATAGAAGTGTTGTCTCACGTGGTCCACCTGGTTATCCGCCTGTGGGAAATTTGTTTAGAAAATCAGACAAAACACACAACTGAACAAATCCACATGAAATCAAACTGGGGGTATGTGGCTTTTAGTCGCTGTGTAAAATGGCAGTGTGTAAACCAAAGGCATTGGCTATTACAAATTAAGACAGGCCTTATGATATGTCTGCCCCCAATTTTCTGTTTTAATAGGAAATATTGTGCATCAACATAACATTTGTCAAACAAAACAAATGCCAGACTTTAAAGGGATAGTTCACCCAAAAATGAAAATTTGATGTTTATCTGCTTACCCCCAGGGCATCCGAGATGTAGGTGACTTTGTTTCTTCAGTAGAACACAAATGATGATTTTTAACTCCAACCGTTGCGGTCTGTCAGTTGTATAATGCATGTCAATGGGAACTCCATCTATAAGAGTAAAAAAAAAACACGCACAGACAAATCCAAATTAAACCCTGCGGCTCGTGACGACACATTGATGTCCTAAGACACGAAACGATCGGTTTGTGCAAGAAACCGAACAGTATTTATATCATTTTTTACCTCTAAAACATCCACTATGTCCAACTGCCTTGAGCATCCGGTGTGTGAGGTCTGAACGCGCTCTGACAATGGAAGTGATCTCTTGCACTCATTGAAGTATAAGTGCGAGAGATCACTTCCGTCATCAGAGCGCATTTTCAGACCTCACCAACCGGATGCTCAAGGCGTAGGACATAGTGGTGTATTAGAGGTAAAAAGTGATATAAATACTGTTCAGTTTCTCGCACAAACTGATCGTTTCGTGTCTTAGGACATCAATGTGTCGTCACGAGCCGCAAGGTTTACTTTGGATTTGTCTGTGCGTGTTTTTTTTTTACTCTCATAGATGGAGTTCCCATTGACATACATTATACGAGTGACAGACTGCAACGGTTGGAGTTAAAAATCATCATTTGTGTTCTACTAAATAAACAAAGTCACCTACATCTTGGATGCCCTGGGGGTAAGCAGATAAACATCAAATTTTCATTTTTGGGTGAACTATCCCTTTAAGTACCACAGCATGCAAAAAGGTCATTTCAGTCAACATAAATTGGCAATGAGAGCGAAGCATACTTCATGAAGGTGTGCTTCCTTCTTCTTGGCGGACAGACTGAGATGTTTCTCCAACACTGTACAGTACTTCTCCGTCTCTTTATCATATTTCTTTTTGGCCTCCTATGGGATAAAAATGCAAACTCTGAGTCAACTCAAACAGACAACAGCCATGAAGTTTGCCTATGTGAGGAGACTTGCATGTATGTACTGTATGGGTGCATGCAAATTAATTTACATTTTGAATGAAATGTCTAAATATCTGTTATCCCACCCTTGTGGAAACGAAGTGCACTTAATTGTAGTGAATGCGCACTAATGTGCATTTAATATAACATTAAATGGTTTACTTTTTTAACATTTTAAATCATTATGTTTTAATACTCTTTTGTCATGCTTTTGTTTTTGGTGAACGTATAGTAAATCCACTAGAGATATGTGTGACGCAAAATGAACCATAAAATAGTCTTTAATAAACAAAGAGTAACACTACACATAAACCATTTATGTTAACTCGGAACACAGAACTGAAAAAAACTGAAAGTTTAAACACACAGAGGGAATGATCAACAGAACAAGAAACAGGTGTGTAACTAATCAGAAACCGGCAAAACGGTGACACAGAAAACCATAGTTGCATCCCAAATCCCAATTAGCCTTCTAAATCTACCCTTTTTAAGAAGAAAAAGTACCTTTGAGTGTGTAGCAGAATAGTAAGCAAGCTTTGAAACATATTACTTCGTTCAAACAGTGCTTGTCTACTGGCAATAAGTAGGGGTGGGCGATATACTGGTAGACACGATTAGCCGGTTGAAATTTGTCAACTGGTAGAGATTTTGGACTATTGTCTCTGTCAAGGTTACGCTCACGTGAGGTTGCTAAGCTTATCATTTGCATGAGTTTTTAAGCATTGCGGTTTAAAAACAAGTGGTTTTAAACCGTTTAAGTGCAATTAGCAGCGAAAGACAACTCATTTCAGCATATGCACGCGCTCTCTGAAGAGACTGTTTCTCAGCGCCGTCTGAGAGACGCGCGACATGAAGCCACTGCTCATAGAGCGCGTGAGGACTGAACTGAGTGCTTTTTGCTGACTAGTTTGAACGGTTAAATACACATACCTATGTGCCAAAGTGACCACGTATTTGCAAGCAAACAGAGCCATTTATGTCTTAAGTGAAGGTACAGTTGAGAAAGACAAGGCTCGAGTTAATGGATCTGTGCAGCCAGTCTTAAAGGGACAGCATCCAAATTTACCTGCTGTCATTATTAATGCTAATCACACAACAAAAAAGAGAGAAAATCTCTCAGTGCTTGCTTTTGTAACTTTTTGTAAAATTACTCATATCTTGATATAAGATTTTGGTCATATCGCCCAGCCCTACGGTGAATTGTGGGATTGACAGCAGACCAGAAAAAGCGTTGAGAGCACTGATCTGTGTAAATGACTGGATTGCTCATTGTGTTAAACTGCCAGCGGGTGGTGAAGCCACCGGAAGTTTTTAGTGGCCATATTGCTATTCCCAACCGACAGAAGACATCATTGACTTACAGCCAAAACCTTGACCTAAAATTACCTGATTTACAGCATATTAGTGGGACAAGATTCGTTTTTTATGATATATGTGCTGTATGTAAATTAATTGTTACTTCGGACGTTATCTGTAATGTTTATGGTCATTCTGAGCAGGATAAGATAAACATATAAACATTGATCAGTGAACATAAACAAAAGCTCAAACGGTTCTTG
Source organism: Ctenopharyngodon idella (assembly GCF_019924925.1). Lineage (NCBI taxonomy): Eukaryota > Metazoa > Chordata > Actinopteri > Cypriniformes > Xenocyprididae > Ctenopharyngodon > Ctenopharyngodon idella. The sequence continues at coordinate 26,157,743 of NC_067240.1, forward strand.
TAGAAGCTCAAATGTGCTACGTAACATGAGAATGAACCTCATTGGTTCTTGAAGAAACTCAAAACGTGCTGCGTAACACACGAGAATCTCTTTATGAACTTTTTGAAGCATCAGAATGGTAGTTGTGTAGTCTGTCAATGAAGGGACAGCAATATCTCATTAGATTTCATTAAAATTTTATCTTCATTTGTGTTCCAAAGATGAATGAAAGTTAACAGAATTAACTAACTCTTTAAAAGAAAAGGTAAAATCAAAAATAGCATAATAGGTCCCCTTTAAGTGTCTAAAAAAATTATATTCAGTTTACATTTAAGTTATTTTTAAAAAAATATATATATTATATCCATATATCCTCTTTTTAATGACCATTGTTTTTTTGTTTTGTTTTTTAATGCACAACCTGTTATATGTATCAAATTAAGCAGATTAATCTGTTTTCATCATGAACACTAACATGAGTGCTTGCACAACATAACCAACAGATGGCAGTGCTGTTTAAAAAGTTAAGGCAGTTTCATAGAAACACTGATCTGTAATTGCTCGGCCCTTATGGAATCTGCACATTTTGACTCTGTAACATTAATCAACAGTGACAAATTTGCCTTTGAACTGAGTACTTCTTCAATGCCTTTGATAACTGAAAACTGTTACGTGATGCCTGCAGTTCAGAAACACAATAGGCCTCTTTCTACTGTAAATACCATAACAGCATAAAGCAGGAACTTCTACTCACCTTTGCAGCTGCGATCTGCTCCTTCCTGAAGCGCTCCAGCGGTGTGATCAACACATCACTGGCATTTTCTATCTGAGAAGACAAAAGTCACAGAGTTTCTTTCATTACTTACATCCAAAACTGACATTTCTGTCATCATTTACTCACCATCATGTGCTTTGTTTGAAAATGCACACTCAATCATTTCTTCAGTGTAATCACAGGCCATAAATAGCAATAAAAACAAAACTAAAAAACACAAATATGATGTTTATTTAAGTCATTATTGCTTATTTGTACACTCTGATGAAAATGCTGGGTTAAAAACAACCCAAGTTGGGTTGAAAATGGACAAACCCAGCAATTAGGTTGTTTTAACCCAGCGGTTGGGTTAAATGTTTGCACAACCTGCTGGGTAGTTTTATTTATCGCAACTATTGTTCATTTTAAGCCAACCATATAGTAATTTTTAAACAAAAGTTGAGTTAAATAAAACTGCCCAGCACACCGGGCAAACATTTAACCCAACCACTGGGTTAAAACAACCCAATCGCTAGGTTTGTCCATTTTCATTCCAACTTGGGTTGTTTTTAACCCAGCGTTTTCAGTGTATGGTTGAATTGGATCATCAAAAGACAGCAGCAAAGACACTTCAATACCCATCATGTTCACACAGCTCACACAACACCTCAGCTCTTACTCCCGATTTCTCTCAACATGAGGACAGGAGAGCTGTCAGTCAATAAATGAGAAAACTAAGTAACGTGCGTAACTCAGATATTTGTAAATTTAAAAGTAATGCATGAGTGTTACTTTAAAAAAGTAATCTGATTACGTAACTCGCATTACTTGTAACGTGTTACATATACATAAATCCTAGACTGTTGGATATAGATATTGATACCTGATCTATCTGATGGCGTGAGCGTGCATCAGCAAGTTGCAGCAAGTTGCAACTATGCATATAAACCATTAACCACCTGCAGTTACACAGTGTCTACACCGGACAAGTGTGAAAAAACAAAATCACCCTCATAAGCTCACAAAGCCCTACAATGTGACACTTGCAGTGGTTGGTGCTTGGTGTCAGATTATGTCAGTAGCACCATGGTATAAATGCTATAGCAGTATCTCTACCAGCTGACAGAATGTATATATCATACTGTCCAACAGGTTCTTTATGGAAGTCATACAGGTTTGGAACGACATGGGGGTAAGTTTCATTTTTGAGTGAACTCTTCCTTTAAATTATTAGTGATAAGCATAATGATAATGATGATGAAGAAGAAACCAACTCACCATTCGTGTCCTCTCATCTTCCAGGTTCTGTAAGACTCCAGCAAACTCCTGAAGTGATTTAGCTTAGAAAGAAAAAATATGAGACTGGTGGTCACACACAACATCTTAACCATATTACTTTAATTTGTGTGTGTCATTGCTCCTAATGTGTGTGCACTAACTTAAATACAGAGGACAAATTCTGAGTACCATACTTGGCCTTCAAGTCATGTCACTTAAAATTTGCATCTACAAGCACTGAAGTCAGACTTTCATCATTGTATAATTCACCACGGAAACCCAGACATCAGGTTTGTGTTCAACAAGCATAATATATCCGTGTGACAACCATGAGAAGGTGACAGCACAGATCTACCATGTGTTTAGTGCTCTTACAAAATACCAGTAGCCAAATACCAACTTCTACAAAGACTGTGTTTAACACGTATGACTAGAAAAACTAAGGGGAGAAAAAAAAACTCTCCTAAAATTAACTAAATGTTTGTATCAGAAAAAATACAACTAGATTCTGTAATTTTTCTGAAGAAAATGTGAGGTACTTGCCCATGCAAAACACAATGATGACAACGTTGTCCCTTACACTTCAACATACTTTTAGAGTACATCTTTATGTGTCAGTTTATAATTACTTCTATTCTCTTTTAAATATGATTAAAGTGTACAGCCGAATGTAGCTACAGGCATTTATGGTAAACTAAAATACACTTTAATGTCATGTATCTGAATATATTTGTAATTACAGATTTGTGATGAAGACGTTGCAATTTAGCACATTTAAAATCTACTAACTATAAACGTAATATCAAAGAACACACTAGTTAAAATTATAATCAAGTACATGTACTTTAGCATGTTAGACAACACATCAAAATAAGTGTACTTCTTGAATTAAAATGTACTTTAAAGTAGGGCTGGATAAAAAAAAAAAATTTATTTCTTGATTTTAATCGATTCTCATTTTTACGAACCTATATCGATTCTTAAATCCCAAGAAATGATTATGTTTTCAGTTGATGAATGAATGGATGTAGTGCGCCTCCCATTCAATAAATCGCATATAAGCTTTGTGCTTTGTTACTTTTGATATGAAACAAAATCTGAGATTTCAAATTCTGTCCATTTTATTATGAAATGTAAAAAAAAATATCCGTTTTGGCACTGTTTAATGTTGCCTGACGATCGTTGTAGCGCCTCAGTTCATGCTGACTCATCGTCTCCTCTGATTTAATACCAGTTATAGCGTGAAATAAATATGAATGAACATCTGAAAGTATGTTAAAGGTGCAATATGTAATATTTTCTGTCCGCTAGAGGTCGCTAGAGGCCTTTTCAAAACAAAGGTGTAGCTTGATGACGCCAAGTTTGAGCGCGGAATCTTGGGACATGTGGTCTTCACCTCACAGCCGGTGGAAAACAATTGGGATAGGACTCGGGCAGAAATCATGTTCAAGGATGCGATTATTAACGTTATTGTAGTATGAAGCAGAGCAGGACCGAGTGTTGTGGGAGCTGAACGAGGCCGCTGGAGCGATTGCGCAACACAAGCCGCAGCTGAACCTTTATTATGCCACAGTCGCCGGGGCCGCTTCCGCTTTTCCGGTCATGAGTATGAGGTAACACAGCTCTGTTTATCATATTAGATACATTTGAGTGTGTTGAAAATTACGTTATAACATTACTCTGTGTGTTCACTCGGCGGCTGCTGTGAGACACTTGTTGCACACTGCAGTAAGCTAGATCAATTTTATAATATCATAATAATAAATGCTGGATGGCTTGTGTTGATAAATGGCATGCAATTAATTTTTAAAACGTATTGTGTGATGGAGAAAAATCTGTATTACTGTTATTAAAAATAAAGCTGCATCTGATTATGATATATTAGCTACTTGACAAAATAGTGTTTTTCTCTGAGGCATGGAAAAGCAAGGTACTCACAAAAAATCAAGAAAATTAGATTTAAACAATAAGACTAAACATGTTGAGCTATATAACAACAATTAGTTTTCTGTCTATAAATATATCAAAACAGTTGTTCACTTGTCTATTAAAACATGTAAATATTAAAGCGTCTTTGGTGTTTCCATGGTTTCTACAAAATAAAACCAGAAACCGAGGGTAACGCGGGTATGACGCAATTGACAGGCGACTCCCGATACGTCCCGGAGCCTTGGTTTAAAATTGCAATTTTCTCACGATTTACAAATAGTTGCAAACATTTGGGATATTGTAAGTACTCAAGTGAACAAAATATATAACACTGGCCTAGTGGTTTTTGGATATTTTACTGCAAAATTCTTACATATTGCACCTTTAAAAGAGAGAGTAACGTTTCAACTTACCGAAATCCGTATCATATCTGATTCTCATGTAATTGCTCAATCTGTGATTCAACCGTGGGAAGACATCAATAAACGTCACGTCACGTTAATGTCACATTTACCTCAGGAAAACCATATTCAGTGAGCATAAACTCGTTAGTCAGCTAGAAAATTGAACTCTAGAGAGAAGCATTTTGCTAAATATGTGCACCATATTCATTGTAATTTTTAATGTTCTTCAATATTTATTGCATGTTTGAATCAATCCGTCGAGTTTTTACGACAGCCCCCATGTTTATATTTCAAAAAACGAATTGGAGTAGAAATACATTTATGTAATTGTATAGTTTGTATTATAACTGTATTATTATAAAAACTTATTGAGTGTCATTTAAGAGTTTGTACACAAATCAGTTAATTTTAACCTTCAATATTATAGTAATGTAACTGACTTCCATGTATAGTTTACAGCATTAGTTGAGAGATTTTTTTTTCCTTGAGAAAATTTGCCATGTACAGTACCTGATATATATCCAAAATAATCAAATCGAATTGAATCATAATCAAATCGAATCATGAAATTTGTGTCAATACCCAGCCCTACTTTAAAGTAAAACTTTTAATATGACATTATTGTGCACTTTTTTAAAAGTCTACTTATGAAAGTGTAGTCTTTGTAAGTACAGTGGCTTTTTATTTCATGAATATTACATTATCTTCAAATACATTTTTTAAATACAAAGTACATTGCATGTGCACATTCAATACGATTAAGTGTGCTTCTTTTTCACAAGGGTTGGACTGTTGCCAGGGCGTTGCTAAGGTTTTAGGATGGTATTTGCTATGCTAAGTCAAAAAGAAAACCCATCATCAAAATGATATTGTGGTCCCTAGATATAGCTTAGGTCCTTACTTTAGTGCAAGTCTTGGGGATTTTTTCTTTCTTTTTTTTTTTTTTTTTTTTTCCTGTTTTATTGTCCACCAGGCAAAAAACATAAATCAAATAGTTATAAAACTAGTAAAACACCTCCATATAGAACTGATGCATTATATGGCATTCATGTCTGCAGCAAACATGTATGTGTATGTGCATGTATGTCTAACAATGTGCAAAAGTAACAGTAACGCTTGCCTTTCAGTGCTTGGCACTACTATAATCACAAATAAAGCAGCTAACTCATCAAATCTCTCATGATACTCAACCTCAGACATGCACTGGATGCATTTACTAAGAAACTCCAGAGTCCAGATATAATAAAGCGGGCTCTGCTGTGGCCTATGGTTTTAATGTTCAACTTCATAAAGAACAATGTCAACAGAAAGTAAGAGACTGCAAGGCTGCAATTGAAGATGAGATCAGAAGAAAGGCAAGTCAATACTTGTTCCTTCTTCAGATTCAGCCAAGCAGGATTTCAGCAAGTTTCCATGTAAGGTGCCAGGACTTACAGAAAGCCACAAAAATTCCCACAGGTTCCAACACTTGATGCCACACCGTCAAGAGGAATCATGGCAAATACATAAAAGCTGAGCTGAAACCTTAGTTTAATTGTGGCATAGTAGATGCTCAATGAAATGGTCTTGTGGACGGCGCTCAGTAAAATCTGTCTATTTGAGTTTAAAGCTTGTAATAATGAATATATTGTGTAAGAACTGGAGTGGATTCAGATGGCCATGGATCAATTTGTACTCTCTTCAGAGTAACAATAATGAAGCTGGTGCTTTTAAGGTTGAGTTCATAGATCTCATATGCTTTCGAATGGTCTATGTATACATTGAAAAATGTTTTTGGGGTTAATCCTGATAATACTTTGGTTTCATGCTGAAGTTAAAGTTTTTAGTTTTTTCATTACACTGACTTTAATATCAAACATTCAAAAAAAGTAATGTTATGACTTACCAATGCATATCTCATCATCTGTTTCTGCATCGCCAATGCACTGGAATTTAAACTCGTTCAGCGACTCTGCAAACTTTCTTTTTGCAGTGGACAAATCTATAAAAGATGTGACAAGATGTGTTAAAAGTATGCGAGGCGAGAATAACACAAGGTGACAAAACCACAAATTGTCAGTCAGAAACTGAGAGACTTAGAACATGCACTGCACTTTGGAAACTTTGCGGTGTCTCGGTTTTTCAAGACACAAGACTGACAAAGTGAGTGAGAGTTTGGTGAGGGAATAAGAAAAAGAGACTGCAAGCGGAAAATGTCCAAAAAAGAAAGCCAAGAAGAGACAGAATGAGCCCAAAAGACCCTAAAAATAAATAGTGTTTGTCATGGAATGAGAATTTGGCTGGTCAGATCAGCTTATAAATCGAAGACAGGCCCCTTGGTTTTAGATTGTCAAAACTATGGAAAAATTCTTCTTCAAAATAGCAAACAAATGAAAAACTTGCACGCAAATGAGCCGAGCTAGATGTCAACCTCAGAAGCACTTTTTAGTTATCACTTGAGGTATACTTGAACAATAATTCACTATATTTGGTTATCTGTTTGGGAAATTGCAAACCAGAATCTATTATCTATAGAAATCTATAGATGTTCCACTAATCATTAAGATTAATCACTTGGATTAAATGATAGACAAATTTATTAAACTGAACAAGAAGAGATGCAAATAAAACGTTTGATAGTATTAACACTATGAAAGGCAGTTATTGTTAATGAAATGTTTATATAGATGAAACATATGTAGTAGAAAAGATTTTGTGTATCATACTAACTGAAAATGCTGAAATGCTTGTAAAAATGTACATTTTTGATAATCTGTTCTGTACGGAAGCCCGTTTCCGCTACTAAATAAAAACAGTAACTCTCAGAATTCTGACTTCTTATAACTCGCAATTGTGAGAAAAAAAGTCAGAATTGCGAGGAAAAAAGTCAGAATTGTGACTTATATCACACAATTGCGAGTTATAAAGTCAGAATTGTGAGATATAAACTCGCAATTGCGAGAAAAAAAGTCAGAATGCTGAGATAAAAAGTCACAATTACTGTTTTTTTTTTTTGTTTGTTTTTTTTTAGTGGCGGAAACGGGCTTCCATAGTTCTGAGATTAGTACTAAAATTTTTGAAAATGTATTATTTGCTTGTGGTTCCAAGCCAATAAAAATAATAAACAAATAAAATTCATAGAGCTTCGTTAAGGGTTTTGGCATGGCAGTTCTTTTCAAAAGAATGGATTGATATGAGCCAAACATTCTGTATGTGATTGTCAAAGTGTCAAAATCAAAAGCACATTTTGGGCAAACTTAAATTTGTGTGTCATCTCTCTTGAATACAAATGACACAAGTGATAATCAACTCAGTGGAAAGTTTGCCAGCACACAAATTCATTAGGACATGCATTTTACTTCTTGTGAAACAAATTGACCCAGTTCTTCACGGAAAGAAATACCACTCTGTTTGGCAGTGGCTTGCTTTGGCTTACCAAGGTTACAAGACGTTTTAAAATGCATGAACAAAACTGTGAAATTGTTAAATCTGTTTCAATCTCTACTAACAAAATTCACACCAATTACCAGTGCAGTTATGACAGAGCAAACACAACAGCCATCTAATGGGTATGTTCAAAAGCATAGTAGTTTTTGCTTTGGCATCAATAATCATTTAATTTTACTAGTATTGGGAGTTCGACTGCTGATATTTTGGTAAAGTGACAACGCTACTTTCCACTTGGTATTTATTTATTTTAGCAGTCTGGAATCCAAAAATGGATTGTTAACTAACAACCGGCACTAAAAATAATCAGCTTGAATTGACATCCACAACCTTTTTCCTCTACATGTCCTCTAAGAACACAGAATTCCCCACAATTTTTCTCCTCCAGTGTGCCCTGCTTCCTGCCTTCTGCCCAGCGACACAATGGTGCCGTCCAAGCGCCCGGAAGGAATGTACACATACAGTTGTGTATGTGTGCACAAACACTCACAAACACAAACCAACAAGACAGGAAATCAAATAAAAAGATGCAGCATTTTTGTTTCCAGTGGAATGCTGCTGATGCTCTATTATGTGATGTCTGAGTGCACCCGAAAACTTTAGTTAACATGCTGCTTGCTTGCACAGTAAATTTAAGTTTTAGGGGCATTTTTTAATCTAAACCAACCATGCCATTTTCAGTTTCATTTTCTGATATTATGAGACTTCTTAGTCCTCTCAATGAAACCTTTTTCTGTTTTTTTTTCCATGTTTGGTGCACCACATGGCTTTTTTGGTCACACCACATAAAAGTTTTTCAAATATTTTAAAGGGATGGTTGACCCAAAAATGAAAATGCTGTCATCAATTACTCACCCTTAAGTTGTTCAAAACCTGAATGAGTTTCTTTCTTCTGTTGAATACAAAAGAAGATATTTTGAGGAATATGGAATATTGATGGATCCCACTGATTAAATACTATGGAAGTCAACAGGGACCATCAACTGTTTGGTTAGCAAAATTCTTCGAAATATCTTCTTTTGTGTTCAGCAGAAGAAAGAAACTCATACAGGTTTGGAACAACTTGAGGGTGAGTAAATGATGACAGAATTTTCGGTAACACTTTATTTTAGGGTCTTTTAACTAGTTGCTTATTAGCATGCATATTAATAGAATATTGGCTATTTATTAGTACTTATTAAGCACATATTAATGTCTTATTCTACATGACCTTATTCTACATTCTTAATCCTACCCAATACCTAAACTTAACAACTACCTTACTAACTATTAATAAGAAGTAAATTAGGAGTTTATTGAGGGAAAAGTCATAGTTAATAGTTTATGTGTTCCCTATACTAAAGTGTTACCGAATTTTCATTTTTGGGTGAACTATCCCTTTAACAAAACTGCTAGGTTTATTACTCCAAACAAAGATTTTATTTTCCTGAATTGTATTCTTTGTAATAAAAAAAAAAAAATTAGTTGGAGTGATTCCTGTATTCTGTACACACAAGGAACAATAACATGCATTTGTATGTGGCTGCCACCCCTAAAACTTTGACAGTGAAGTGAGAAAATGGAAACACTTGAAGTATGTAATGGCCTTGTTTCGAAAGTTTCCTGCTCTGGGATGAGACGGAACACTGCTGGTGTGGAACGGATACCAGCTGCTGTCTGCAGGGAGCTCCCATTTATGTAAGGGAGGATCGGCCCTCCCAAATACTTCATCATCATTCATCAACTTTTTCGGATGTTCCTGAACGTGTGCATTTTTTGGCTCAATGGCTCAAATGAGATACAATTTCGGTATAGGCACTATTGCTATTGAATAAATCATACAAAGACTGAGAAGCTCACAGTGTCTAACTAAAACCAGCGACAGTAGAAAAAGATCAACATTTTTAAAGGGATAGTTGACCCAAAAATGAAAATTATCCCATGATTTACTCACCCTCAAGCCATCCTAGGTGTATATGACTATCTTCTTTCAGACGAACACAATCTGAGATATATTAAAAAATATCCTGGCTCTTCCAAGCTTTATAATGGGATTGAATGGCGCCAGTTTTTAAGTTCCAAAAAGTGCATCCATCCATAATAAAAGTAATCCATACTACTACAGGGGGTTAATAAATGCCTTCTGAAGAGAAGCGATGGGTTTTTGTAAGAAAAGTATCCATATTTAAAACCTTATAAACTATAATCACTGGCTTCCGGCAAACATCCGTACGCAAGTTGAGTTCTGGCAGAAGAGTGACCTCTGACCCGACGCATGACATATTGATGAGCACAGAGACCAGTCGTGAATTAGAAGTCTAAAAAGATAATTTTTAAAGAGAAATGTCAGAGGATTTCAATATAAGAGAAGAGGAGCTTGAGTTTGTTGCCCAGCCCTATTTGTTTGAAGCACAAGAGGCGTCTAAGCTTACGATAATCCTACATCCTGCGTCATGGTCGGGTCAGAGTTCACTCTTCCGCCGGAACTCAATGTGTACGGCCGCTCCCGGAAGCCAGTGATTATAGTTTTAAAAATGGATATTTTTCTAATAAAAACCCATTATTTCACTTTTTGGGCTTCACTACCATTATAAAGCTTGGAAGAGCCAGGATATTTTTTAATATAACTCCGATTGTGTTTGACTGAAAGAAGAAAGTCATATACACCTAGGATGGTTTGAGGGTGAGTAAATCATTGGATAATTTTCATTTTTGGGTGAACAACCCCTTTAAGCAACATGACAGAAGCTTGGCTGTTTTCAAAAAAAAAATATTTTTTTCCCAGTAAGAACTTTGTCAAACAAGTACTAGTGTTTGGAAAAATGCTACATTGCTACATCCCATATCCCATTGGCTGAACATCTGATGTATATGGCACACAAAATGGGAAACACTTCGGGAGTTTTGAAGTTGTCATCCGATTGGTTGAGTTCTACAGGATTTCTTGGAGACGTGTGTGTCAACTGTGTCAACGCTGGATGTTTAGAAGTATGGAAAGTTCGAGGCACCATTGTTGCAGTAAACTTAGTAGATGCGCTCTGCTCTGTCATCGTAGGGACATCGACTTTACATTTTCACGGCCCTAAACATGATGCGGAACAAAACAAACTGTGATTGGCTGCTTTACATGTCAGTCAGACCGCCCTTGGCCAATGAAAGCTGCGATGGAGTCCAGACCTTCTGCCATTAGTCTGAAGGTCTGGCTATGCGTGACTAGCTTCAGTGTGATTAGCTTTTTGCTAGTAGTGCAGCTAGCTGCTTCATCAAAAGGGTAGCTTATAAGCTTATAGTTTAAATACATTAAATTCTGAGTATCTTGTAGCTTAGTGAACTGCAGTTTCTTCCCAACATACGGTATTTCTCATGCTCCCAAAATTTCTGCAATGCAATTGTCTGCATCGTAATCTGGAAGTGTTTTGGAATGCTAACAGAAAGATGTCATGAACAGAGCCATTGGTTGAGGTCCAGGAGCACATAACTCAGCCGCAGCCAAGTGAAGAATTGTAATTTGTTTTTAAAGACCATTACGAAAGACACTTAGCAGTCACTTTGTACAACCCCTTAGAACTGTTAAACATGATATATGAGTGTTATGCATCACAAACCTAAAAAAATCACAAACTGTCTGAAGGAGATCTGTCTATATATTGGAACACTACACATTATTATAATATAGTACAAGTGCACATTCAAAACAACTGCGCACACTTCTTTTTCAAAAGGGTTCTCATTTGAATTGAGAGCTGCAGTGGAAAATATCAATGAATAATGTAAATTTTGGCCTGTTCCCCATACTAAGCTATTGTATAAAGACAGAAGATGTTATTATATTTTCATATAATAATATACAATATGATTTTGTGGGTAATTTTGCTTCCACCTATTTATTCTGCATTCTTTCTGATACTCATTATAGAGGTAAAAAGTCACATCTAGAGCAGTACAGCTGATAAAAGCCTTTGCGATGGATGCCAGTGAAGACCTGGAAGACATATCTCTCCAGATGGTCCAAAAGGCAGAGCTTCCATTACACACAGCACTTTACCAGCAGGAAGCTGTACAGGGCCACACAGTGAGAGCTAGTCAGAAGCCAAAGTCTACTCAGCAAAACACAACCACATCACTGTTGGACACATACATTATAATGTCCAGTGAGACATTTTACTTGGAACGCTGGTAGGTGCAAATCAATTAAGATATAATTAGAAGAAGATGCAGATATGCATTCAAGTTCATTCATTCATAACAAAACAAACACTTTCTGACATGGACCATAACAGGGTTGACCAAACATGTTGCACATACGAATGGGAATTCGCATAAACTACGGAGAAATAAACATTGTGTCATACTTATAATGATGTCATTGCGATAGATCACACTGTTAAGGCAGGGTGTATAATAAATTTATATTTCAAATCTACAAAAAACAAAAAAACAAAAAACAGCATAAGATGTTGCAACAACAATTGGGTAACACTTCAGTAATGGGAACACACATTCACTATTAACTACAGCTTTTTCCTTAATAACCTCCTAATTTTCTGCTTATTAATAGTTAGAAAGGTAGTTTTTGTAGCATTTAAGTTTAGGTATTGAGTAGGATTAAGGGATATAGAATATGTTCATGCAGAATAAGACATTATTATGTGCTTTATAAGTACTAATAAACAGCCAAAATTCTAGTAATATGCAAGCTAATAGGCAACTAGTTAAAAGTGAGAATTGAACCCTGAAATAAAGTATTACCAACAATGGTTTAGTAACTTTGTCATTTAACAGACATGTCATCAAGAAATGTCTGGGCCATTTTTACATCCATATATACATATGTCATTTTTTACAGAGGGCTATTGAAAATTAAAAGGATTTTTCTTTTGAATTTGAGGTCAAATAATGATATTTATTGACAGTTTTCATGACACACTGGCCTCCTCAGTTTGCACATTCAACCCTCTATATGCACACCTTGGCAAAAAAATCACCATTGGCTAGTAAATTTTTTAGTTTACTCGCCAAAATATATATGAATGATTCCACCAAAACAGCTTATCCTTGTAAAATGGCACATCTTTTTCCATTAAGATACATTCATATTTGATATAATCAGAAAGTACATATTTATGTCAGTCAATCAAGCATCTTTTATTATAAAACTTAAGTAATTAGGAATGTGGTAACCATTATGAATAAAAATTTAATTGTCATTTTAACTGAACTTAGGACTGGTGGTGGTGCTTGAGACATTGTTGGTCAGTGTCAGTGTTGCCAAGTCCATGGTTTTCCCACGGGCTATTTTAACATTGTTGCCGCGGGTTGTTTTTCATGTCCGCAGGTTGAAGCGACCCTAAATAACATGATATGTAGCTCTGGAATGCGAATTTTACCAGGGAAACCCCGCCAAAAATGCGGATTTTACCCCCCGGTTTTTACTGGGGGAAACACGATTGGGTGGGTTTTGTTGTAAAAACCTGGCAACCCTGGTCAAAAACCCTAACAATAATACTAATAAGATAATACTATTAATTCTACTACTAATAACAGTATAAAACACACTAAGGATTGATGAGCTGCTCGGTTAATGAATATTAATCACGTTATCTGCATTCGCTCAAACTGATTTGCTGAAATCAAAACAGGGACGATAACAGGTCAGCGCTAGCCAATGAGATTGCTGTTTGCGCATTAGTTCCACCCACTACAAGAGAAACCGGCAGTGGCTTCTGCTTGTTCTTAAACTCTGAATAATTCTGAATGAACTCAGTTTCTTTTTTAACAGGTAAATACAACAGAGAATATAATTTGCATGTAGCGCGTCAATTCTATGTGGTATGTAAGACTAAGCTAAGTGACAGCGAGTCGTGCATCTTCACACTAGAGTTTATGGTCCGTCAAATACTCTGCACATCAATTGAGGTGAACTGAAATAGTGCGCTTGACACGAGAGCGAAACTCAAGACAAGGCGAGTGAAAATATCTGTGCTAAACTTATACTGTACTTAGCATCTAACTCAAAGACTGGCCAGTGAAATCTAACAATTTATTTATTAGCCAACATTATTTAGTCGCCTAGCATGAAAATTTTGTCACATATACAAGTGATTTACTCGCATTGAAGAGTGTTGACACAAAGTTTATACAGTTTTAGCTTTTGTATGTTTTATTGTTTTAGCACACAAAATGACATATCTTTTTGAAACAAGGTCAGTTCTGCATTTTTAAGATCAACACCTTTGCCGACAACACAGTCAACCAACATGAAGGAGACAGATGAGCAGTTGCCCAAGGAATGAAGGCCTGCAGTTTCACTCCACATCCTCTAATTGACCTCTGTGGAATTGACTCTTGTTGTTTTTGGGTCAATTTCAGAGCACTACAATTTCTGTTCATTTAGTTTAGTCAGCAAGATAAGATGAAAGCAGCAGCCAGCTGGGATTTGTGTGGTGACTGTGCTGACTGACGCTGCTGGCGCTTGCAGCTGAAGTACAGTTAAAGCAGTGTTAGCAACTCAATGAGCATGAAATGACTTGTTAACCTTCCAGAAACGGCCGCTGGAATACATTTCCTCCATTTGCAGCCCTCAAGGCAGAAAAAGTGAAATTGTCAGAACATTTAAATACCAATGAAATAAAACTTGTGTGTTCTCTGCTGTAGTGACATGCAAACAGGAAGTGGATTTTGATGGAGTACCGATGGGCCATGAAAGTGGATTTCCGACACTGATGCACACGTCCTTCAGAGAGGAGGAGGATGGTATGCCACAGGAAAAGGAAATTAGTAATAGGGTAGGAAGTGAGTTACAACCGGATACTTAATCCCTCTAATGTCAGCAAATACACATGATTCACTGCAACAAACTCATTAAAGGCACTGTCCCATGAGTAGATTCAAACCAACACTATTTGTACAATGTATACATTGTATATTTTTTTCTTCAGTGTTTGCTATAGTATTTTTTATTTTATTTTCGTACCTGAGCACTCCACATCCTGAGTACATCGTGAGTACCAAGCAAGTTTACTACAAATCAAAAAAGCCATACATATGGTGCTGTTTATCTGATGCAAAATGTATTTAAAATTTCTTAGTTTTCATGCACTATGCTAAAAGTGTAACATTGTTTTGTGCAATTAAGGAACCATGCGAAAATAAGTCTTTAATAATCAATAATCTTTCCCTGTAATCATAATTTGGATGAAAACTTCCCCTAGTGTTCATTTCAGAAACTGCAGCAAATTGTATGTATGTTTTTGGAGTTTTGCAAAAATGTAGGTAGCATGTTTTTCCAATGAGCCTGTTGTTATCTGCACACAAAAGTCAGAACAGTCAGATTCACCATTTTTTTCTGCATGCCAGACATTGTGAACCTACATTTGCATAATCCCTTTGTCCACCAAACACTGAATGGCTGGTGCAACATTAATAATTCATGGTATTAAAATGAAACTGTAATCAGCACAGAGCACATAGTGGATTATGACTGTTCAGAAGGCAGTAATCAGAGTCATTAGCATATGCATATGATCAAACATCAAGTCAAAATTATACATAAGGATATTATTATTGCAATTAGCAAAGCAAGAGCAAGTAGCCCTGTAGCAACCTCTGTCTCTGGTTTGTCTTTGGTCATATTGGTTCTGTGTCATTCTTTTGCCCTCTTTGTTTACTCTCTGTGGACAGATGTTCTGCAGATAAACTGTCTACACATGAAATAGCGGTTGACACGACATTTCCAAGGAGTTATATAGCATTGCATTTTCTAGAAATACATACACACATACAACACAATCACAAATTTGACATTGATTTTATACAACAATTAAGTAACCTGGATTTTAGATAAAATATGGCTAGCTATTTGGTTAATTTTTGCTCCACAAATTAAAAAAGTTACAAAAGAAGCCAAAGCAGAAAAAAAAGCATCATCTGTCAAACAACACACAGACTTCAAATGCTCATATGGAGGAACTGTGTGTTATGCTACTGTATGTTGGTAGCATAATGGCAGCTGAGACTCCTTTTGAAAAAGAAATTTAATTAATTAATTAATTACTGTCGAATCCAATTTCGGCACTGCATGATCTTTTATTTTCATTCTCTCTGAAAAGCCTGTGATGAACTATGTCTTGAATCTAATCCGCAGAACAAACAGAACAAATGAACAGTGTCTTACTGACTTGATCTGGCATCTCTATTATTTCTTGTTGCTTAAGTAATACAGTGTTTGCGTCTCTCTCGTATTTACTACTACATGAAATGAGCGAATTGGTGGGTGGGGCTACAGAGGCACTGATGTAGAATAAGGCATTGGTCTCCTTCTGCAGTGGCGGTCTTTCTTTGCACTATTACATCATACTGAGAAACATCCCAAATGAGTCATTTTGGGAGATTGGTTTTGATAAAAGCTGTTTTTTGACTAACGAGGAATTTTCGAGTTTTGAAACTTACAGGATATTTTTATAGCACAATGACCTCTTATATGTCAAAAGATTAAGGACAATTTGATTTCTCAGTTCATGACCCCTTTAAAGGCAATTTTTTCGATTAGATCCTCACCTCAACTGTTCCTGCCTACACATGACAGAATAACCAACCAAAATGGATCTAGCAGTGGTGCAAATCCTCCTTCTCACCCAGGGGGATTCCCTCAAGGACCCCTGGTGATTGCCTCTGTGTGTGTTTTATTTGTGCTGAACTCAAACCACCGACAAAGGCACGACTGCCCAAGGATTGTCCTCAAGGGATCTTTGTGAGTGGGTATTTCTTCAATGTGGATCCCCTTTCACAGTAGGTAAGGAGGAGAATTCGGGAATTCGCCAACACCTGTGAACCTTGAACCTTCATCCAGCCACCATGTCTGTCCTGGAGCCAGCACTCATTGACTTGTCCTCCCAGGAGTTAGTTCCTACCCTGTAAAACACCCCTAAAGTTCTTCCTCCTCCACCGGCCCAGTCCGGCTTGTTAGACTCTATGATTTCTTCCAGTTCCTTGGCCTTTCCTCCTCCACTGGTTCTGCCAGCCATGTGAACTCCCTGGTTCCGTCCAGTTCCCTGGCTCCTCCTCATCCTCCTGCTCTACCGGCCCTTCTCAGCTACCACGGTCTTAGGAGTTGTGGCATTGGGAACAGATCTGACCCTCCGGCTACACCTCGGTACCCCAAGCCCATGACTCCCTCCGATCCTGCGGTTCAACTGCTTGTTGATCCCTCGGTTCCACTGTAGTCCGTCTTTCCTCTGGCTCCACCAGGCTCCCTTGTCCCACTGTCTCCGCCATGGTCTGTTCTCCCCCTGGCTCCACCATGGATTTCCGCCGTTTGGCTGCACTTGGGCCCTCATCCCCTTCTGCTCCACCATTGTCCTCACTCCCACCGGCTTCACCTCGGTCCTCCAATCCTCCGGCTCCACACTGGTCCTCCGAGCCTACGCTGTCACTTTGAACCTCCATTCCTCTGGCTCCACCTTCATCTAAGACAAAAACGACTGTAGTATGTCTTTTTTGATTAGGGTCTCCCGGTAAAAATCGCGTCCCGTGGGGTAAAATCCACGTTTTTTGGCAGGGTTCCCCTGGTAAATATAGCATTCCAGGGACTAAATTTCACGTTATTGGGTCTTGCTCAAAGGCACCTCAGTTGTTTCCTGCCGTTATTGAGAATCAAATCCACGACCTTTGGGTCTGACTCTCTAACCATTAGGCCATGACAGTCATAGGAAAAAAATCCAAAAAATTACAAAGATTGCATTTATTGCCACCTCGTTACTGTTTGATAAGTAACCCTTCCTCATTTCACAGTAAAGTTTTTCTGTATGCATTGGATCAATATGGCTGAGAATGTTAAGACCCAAAAATTGGCCGACCGGATTGCATGTAGGCAGTACGTCAGTTAAAAAAGGATGCACAGCAGCTGAGGCCAAAAAGGTAAATAAATACAGAAAAAATAAACATCACCACTGTACACAATGAAAAAGGCTGTAACTTCAACACTCTCTATATACCTCAATATCCTGTTAATTACTTTCACTTGTATAAACAGTCAATTGTTCGCTTTGGTGAGTGAATTGTGAGAAGAGAAGAGTGAAAAACATAGAGAAAACAATGAACAAAGATGAGGATTAAAGTTGGCATATCAAGAAAAACAGGATTTTCTTGCTCTTTTGAATAAAAGAACTTCATTGTCTATGTAACATCTGTTACTCCAAGCTCATCCAAAATGATTATCCAAAAGTCCAAAATGATCATTTATTAGAACCAAGTTGCAACAATCTTCATTTTATGACATCAGAACCATGAACATTAACAAACATCTGTGCACATTAATAAATCAAGTGCTATTCAGAATTGAGCCACTGATGAACTGCACCACATTGTACATCATAACAGTGACCATTTACATATATTAGTCTTAAAGGTGTAGTAAACAAAACAGTCTCAACATAGTGGACTTATGGGAAAAATGTGTATGATAAGGAGAATGTGTAAAGCTCTAAGGTCAAATTTGGCAATTGTGCTCTTCGTATTAGTATAAAGAAGCAAAACAAAACAGTATATGAAACAGATGTAGCTGTTTTATGTATTCATAGTGTGATAAGTGAGGACACAGACAACATCACATGGTTTGCTTGTGCTGGATAGGTAAACAGGAGAGATCTCGTGACATGGATCCGTTTGTGGTGTACAAAAGAGAGCAGTCGAACATGTGCTGGATACACACCCTTTGTCTCGGCTAAAGCTGCTTTTCATTCAACCAGCAAGTGTCAGCATGAAAAGCAGAGAGCAGGTGTGTTTGTGTGTGCATGAAAAAACTAAAGCAAATTGTACAATTGGACAATCTAAAATATAATTTACCATTGCCATAACTGTCATGCACTTTTACACACAAAAAAAAGAAAGAAATGCATTTGGGGTGGAACTATCTGTAACAGAAGAGAAAGGTGTTCAGTGTGCTGTTTCCCATATTCTCCATCTGTCTGGGCTATGGGGCAGGGTGGCAAAACACAAGCCTTTTCTGATTAAAGGAAACATCCAAGCCTGGCTAAACCTTGCAAAAACTTACTATATCCAGTCTTTCTAAACCATGTAGAAAATATGTTATGGTCTGATGAGACCAAGATTGAATTTGTTTGTCCAAAATTGTAAAAGTTTAGTTTGGCGCAAAAACAACACAGCACATCAGCAAAAGAACAACAGAACATACCCATGGTAAAGCATGGTGTCAGCATCACGTTTTTCTTCAAATGGAACTGGGGCCTTAGTGAATGTGGAGGAAATCATTGATAATAGTTCATGATGAAGAGAACTTTCACCTTTCAGCATGACAGTGATGATCCAAAACACACATCTAAATCAACAGAAGAATGGCTTCAACAAAGAAAGTTCAATGTTTTGTAATGGCCTAGTCAGAGCCCAGATCTGAATCTATAGAAAATCTGTTGGGGGACCTGAAGAGGGCCACGCACAGGAGATGCCCTCGCAGCTTAACAGGTCTGGAACGGTTTTGCAAAAAAAAAAAAAAAAAGTGGGAAAATATTCTTAAGTCAAGATGTACCAAGCTGATAGACTCTTATTTATTTATTTATTTTATTTATTCTTTTTCTCTGAAATGTGTCACTTTGGTTTTCAGTAGCATTGCTTAGGTTGTATTTTTCACATTAAACGTGCAAACATTCTGATATGTTTTTTGTTTAATTTACATCACAAAAAGTTGCAATTCTAGTCCTAGTCCACACGTACATGGGTATTTTTATAAACTGAGTTTCCTCCATTTAAAAAAAAAAATCTCGTCCACATGAAAACGCAAAAACACGCTATGAAGCGCTGTTAAGAGCATGCCAAACCAACAGGTGGCGATATAACCCAAACCGTAAAGCCATGTTCGCCAATCAGAAGCCTTCGTCCGCCATTGCACAGACTCATGTAAACAAAGGAGATAGCGGTGCACAATCTGACGTCAAACAAAGGAGATAACAAGGCTCGCTCTGACGTCACAAGCCAAAATCTCTTTTCACTGGCTACACGACAACACTGCAACCGGAGTTTCTAAAAATCTTTACCCTGGCAGGAGTTTTCAAAAAGGTTTGGTTTCAGTGACCGGATACTGCGTTTGCGTGTGGATGAAAAGCCAAACCGCCAAGAAAAAGCTGCGGTTTTGAAAATACGTGTGGACAGGGCCTAATACATTTAAAATATACTCACTGGATACTTTTTAGGGACTAATCAGTAGGTATCTAATCAGCCAATTCAACACATTTAGGGGCCGTTTACATGACACCGTTTCTAAAAATGGTAAACTCTGCATGCGTTTTGGCCATTCATTTACATGACAATGAGATTTTGGGGACCTGAAAATACAAACCTTTGATCACGGGTTTCAAAGTGCAAGTTTTTGAAAGGTTTTTTTTTTTCCTCAAGTTTTTAAGTGTAGTGTAGTGTAAACTACAAAAACTCAAATTTGTGAAAACTGTGACATCATGCGCATTTGTATTACATGTTCAGTCTACAGGCGTGTAGTGTTTGTTTACAAAGTGACATCTGGCCTGGCAGCATAATACAGCGTTTTTAGCCGTTTTTTGCCTATTCTTGTGAATGGGGATCATTCTGATGATCTTATCGGCTGTACACAAAAAACGCAAAGGAAAAATGCTTCTGTTTTTAGTACATCATTGTCATGTAAATGAAACCTTAGGCATGTAGACATGGTCAAGATGATCTTCTGAAGTTCAACTGAGCTTCAGAATGGGGAAGAAAGGTGATTTAAGTGACTTTGAACATGGCATGGTTGTTGGTGGCAGACGGGCTGGTCTGAGTATTTCAGAAACTGCTGATCTACTGGGATTTTCATGCACAACAATCTCCAGGGTTTACAGAGAATGGTCTGAAAAAGTGAAAATATTCAGTGAGTAGCAGTTCTGTGGGTGAAAATGCCTTGATGCCAAAGGTCAGAGCAGAATGGCCAGACTGGTTCGAGCTGATAGAAAGGCAACAGTAACTCAAATAACCACTCGTTACACCCAAGGTGCAGGAGAGCATCTCTGAATGCACAACATGTCCAACCTAAAAGCAGATGATCTACAGTAGCAGAAAACACACCGGTGCCACTCCTGTCAGCTAAAAACGGCAAACTGAGTATACAATTTACATGGACTCTCCAAAGCTGGACAATAGAATATTGGAAAAATGTTGCCTGGTCTGATGAGTCTCGATGTCACAAAGCTCAAATCATCTCAAACTGATTTCTTGAACATGTCAATGAGTTCACTTTGGGATGTGGTGAAATGGGAGATTCTCATCATGGATGTGCAGCCGACTGCGTGATGTGATCATGTCAATGAGGACCAAAATCTCTGAAGAATGTTTCCAGCACCTTGTTGAGTCTATGCCATGAAGAATTAAGGCAGTTTTGAAGGAAAAAGTGGGTCCAACCCAGTACTAGCAAGGTGTGCCTTAGAAGTGGCCAAGCGTAAATAAACTTTAAATGTAATATCAAAAAGTTTAAATTATAATCAAGGACTTTGAATGTGCTTTAGTATGTTAGTCAGCAAAATCAAAATAAATGTATTGCTTTAAAGTACAATAAAACATTATTAAAACGATTTTAAAAGATTTTTTTTTTTTAAAGTGCACTTAAGTGTGATTAAAAACATAGTCATGACTGTGTACTATATTTAAGTACACTTAAATGTCCTTTTATTTCATTAATGCAAGTACAGTTTTTTAAAAAGCATACTTTTAAGATTTGAAGTCCACTATAAGTGTATTTTCAATACAGTTAAGTGCATCAGACATTTCTAAGGCCTATCAGAAGCCTGATGCTTCAAGCATGATGGCAGAGAGGAGGACGCATTCATGTCCAGTCTCTGGCAGGAAAGACATTTAAGAGCCATTAAAAGGACTTTTCTTTGTGTGAAGATGCAAAAACAAATAAATAAGGAGTCTGAACTCAATGGCGTCTCTTCTTTCAAGCCTTCCCCCATCTTTTCATTCTTTTTACTCTTCTGTCCTTCGGCCTGTCCCATATCTTTTCTCCACCCTCCCCATCCTGTTCTCGCTGCAGTGTTCGGCCACATAGCTCCAGTCTCCTAGCAACCCCGACAAAGAAGTTCCCAACAAAGTCAGGAAGATTTCTTTCTTCCTTGTTTCCCCCCTCTGACGGAATCCTACTTTAGGGTTTCAGGCTTTTGCCATGGCTGATGCTGACACAGCACCCAGAGAGTTACAAAGAGGTTTGGAGCTCACACTAAAAAAAGAAAATGAAAGCACTCCTAAGTTCTGTACGGTAGTGCAGCTTTGACTGCTGCCATTTTTAACACGCTGTTGCAACAATGAAACTGAATGTAGGTCTGCAACAGGAAAACCATAAAGTGCTTGAAACAGCATGAGCATCAGTTGGTTATGTATGCATGGTTTACCAAGTAAAGTATATATATAAAATTATCTTACCCCTTGTGAAAAAGAAGTGCACTTAATTGTATTAAATTGTACATCAAATCTTTAAAGTATTTTTTTTTTAAAAAGTACTTGAAGTACTTAAAATGAAATATTCACTTAAGTCAACTTCACGAGTTCACACTTAAAAATGATTCGATTAAAAAGAGTAAAAGAGTAGCGTATTTGGCGTGCTGTCTGGGGGAGGGCTCCAAACTCTGAATGTGGCCCGAACTCAGAATACTCCCCCATATCTTTGGTTAGGATAGTAACCAGTAGGGCTGGGTATTGACACAATTCATACGTCATAACTGATTTATTCAAACATGCATTAAATATTGAAGAACATTACAATGAATATGTAACAGTGCATAGCTATATTTATCAGAATGCTCCTTTCTAGAGTGCACTTTTCTAGCTGACTGAGTTTATGGTCACTGAATATGTTTTCCTTACGTGACATTGTTTACCAGCTGTTTTATTGACGTCTTTCCGAGGTTGAAACACTGATTGAGCTATTACAAGAGATATGATATGGATTTCGGTAAGTTGTACTGTGTATTTTAACATACCTTCAGATGTTTATTCATGTTTATTTCGCACTGTAACTGGTATTAAAGCAGAGGAGAGGATGTTCACATGCGCTCCGTGCTGCCACTTCTCTTTAACTGAGGCGCTACAGCGATCTGTCACGCCACATTAAACAGCGCCAAAACGGTGTTTATTTTTTGAATCTCATAATAAGATGGACGTCGTTTGAAATCTGAGACTTTGCTTCATATCAAAAGTAACAAAGCACAAAGATTACTGCGATTTATTGGATGTGAGGCGTGCTACATGTTCTGTTCATTCATTAACTGAAAACAGACTAGACTTGTCGATTCTTGGGATTTAAGAATCGATATCGGTTCGTAAAAATGAGAATCGATTAAAATCGAGAAATCGATATTGTTTACCCAGTAACCAGGCAAGTGTGAGGAGACGTGGTGGTGGAGGGATGCAGAAAAAAAAACTGTCGAGGAATTGTGAGTCAGCTCTGTATTTATAGGCCTCCTCTTATGCTGATTAGGTAGATCATTTGAACGTGCTCCTCCCGAACTTTGTTAATAAAACATCATTTAACAGCACTGTTAACAGCACAGCACGTGCTGCGTAACACGAGAATGAACCTCATTGGTTCTTGCAGAAGCTCAAACGTGCTGTAACACACGAGAATGAACGTCACTGGTTCTTGCTGAAGCTCAAACATGCTGCGTAACATGGAAATGAACCTCACTGGTTCTTGCTGAAGCTCAAACGTGCTGCGTAACACACAAGAATGAACCTCATTGGTTCTTGCTGAAGCTCAAACATGCTGATTAACAAGAGAATGAACCTCATTGGTTCTTGCGGAAGCTCAAACATGCTGCGTAACACGAGAATGAATCTCATTGGTTCTTGCTGAAGCTCAATCGTGCTGCGTAACACATGAGAATGAACCTCATTGGTTCTTGCGGAAGCTCAAACATGCTGTGGAACACGAGAATGAATGTTTATGTATGAATAAAAGCCTAAATTCAATCTGTTTATCATATAAAGCGATCGAGTCTCTTCAGAAAATTTGGGCTAAACCACTCAATTCATATGGATTAGTTCTCTCTCTATTATCTCTTTATGAACTTTTTGAAGCGTCAAAGTGGTAGTGGAGTGGACTGTCAGTGGTGGGACAGAAATCTCTCAGATTTCATTAAAAAGTCAACAAGGTCTGTTCTCCTTCTCAATGTTTTTTCTTTATGGGTAATGTAGGATTCAAGTAAATATAATGAATGAATTAAACAAAATAGAAATGTACATGGATACAACTGTAGGACAACACTAAGCAGCAACAAACAAACATGCAAACTGCTGGTTTTCCCAGTTGATAAATGTTGAATGAAGCGCTAAATGAACCATTGTATCATTTCTCTGACACGTGATATAGATCAGTTATGCTTCTGCAGGCGTGTAATCTCATCATATGTTGCTAACTAACATTGCTGTAACCTCATTATGGAAGCGTTTGCAACAGGGAAGGACAGTATTGAGGCCCAGCTGGATTACAAAAGAGCCATTATGAACTATTTAAAACGAGTCATTTAATCCAATAAAATTATTGGGTGTAAACAGCATTCCTGCACCTGGCTCACAGCTTTATAGCTTTATCTGTATGACACCTGACCTGAACGAACTGCATCCATTATTCCGGCTGACAGGTTACCGATGTGACTCCATGAACTCTTTCCGTCAGCTCCCATTATGAATGGGGAAACTGTGATGTATTTCAGAAAAGGAGCTCAACATAAATGTGCATTGAGTATTTTCAGTTAGTAGTTAGGCGTTACATGTCAACAATGAATGCACTGTGGATATGCCCAAGTAAACTTTGCGGTTGTAGGGTGTCTGGATATTCACGTTTGACACCTTTCTGAATACATATGAGGATATACTTTGATGAAATATTGGAATAACATGAACATCCCAAAAAATGTTGAAGTGCTACAAAGTCATTCTTTAACCTAAAAATGTCCTAGTAACCCTTAGTCGCAGGCATTTTTAAAATTCAGACCCTAAATAAATGAATGAATAATCACTGTCAAAACTATAATATATGTTAAGATGTTAACTGAACATGTTTTAAACACATTTAATGAACGTGAAAGTATTACATTTTCGTAGGCCACTGCTTTGGAATCATATTTATTGTGAAAATTTTAAATTAATTTTTGGTTTATCCATGTAAGAGTTACTCTGTCAACATAATAATAAGTTTAGCCTGACATATGTAATAAGATTAATAAATATCACATTTTATTCAGAGGCTCAAACTGTGCAAAAATATGCAATTTGGTGACAATGTTTATTTATATGGCTGAAAAATAAGATACATTTCTGATAGTTTGTAATGTTAATCAATGATATATTTGTAGCAGTATAGCAAACTACTTCCAGAAAATTTATATAAATATCAGCTGTCACACCAAAATATCTGCCCAAAAAATGTGTCTTAGTAAGATGACATTTAAATCCTTAGTGTTATGATCAAAGTTTTTATATGGGGTGCAAAACATATAATGCAATGCAATGATGATTGAGAAATTAACAAATAAATGTTCCTCAAAAGCCTGATGTACCATATTTGATACTCACACGATTTTTCCAAAAAATGATGTATGGATAATCAAGTAAACCTAAGTTACAGTCCAGTAAGTGTTCATCTTGAAATATTACCAACAATAATAAATGTATTCTTATGTTTACTTTATAAAAAACAGTAAAGATTTCACAGCAAAAAGACACATGTCTGAATAAAAAGGTTATATAATTTTAAGTTTATTAATATGAAAACTGCACTAAAATACTATTTTCAATTTTTATATTAAATATATATTTTCCAAAACATGTTTTACTTTAAAACTGTGAGAAAATCAAAGCCATAAATCTAAAGAAGTTGAGTTCCAAATTTGAGGTTGATATCTCAAAAAATGAGCTTTCAGTAAGATTTTGTTTGGGCGCAGTACCAAACGTTTCCACTAGAAGAAATTCATCTCCCATTCATTTTCAATGCACAAGCACAAGTGTGACTATATTTTTTAGGACAATTTTTCTAGTCATGTCCATGATTTTTTCTTTTTTGTGCTCACATAGCAAGTTCCGTATCATTCCGATGAAGTAAATAAGGAACTTTTGATTTCATGTCGACTTTACATGTTTACAGTTTAATGCAAGTAATTGTTTGGCTTGTCATTTTTATTTAATTTGAAATCAGTGTTTATGCAAACGCTCAGTCAGGCCCATTCTGTGCTCTTTTAATTGATACAACACCAAATTAGACTCTAAGAAGATAATGATACAAAAAAGTGGAGTGGATAATCAATATTCACTTTGATCCTCTTAGAACTCCTTCAAGCATCGCTTGCTTTCCCCAAGCAGAAATTAATCATTCAAATTATTCATGAGATTGGCGTGCCAACATGCTGAATTTGTGTGTGTGTGAAGTTTGCAGGAGGAAGGGAGGGCAAAAACCGACAGCACACGTCTCGAGATCAGTGTATGCTGGCGGAGGCGTTGGGATCTCCGCTTATGCTCACCAGGAAGAGGATTCTAGGTCAGCAGGGAAATCCCATTATTACGACAAGCCGTGACGGATAACTTTAAGCCTACATGCATGTGCTTTTGCGCTCACTTGTATTAGTGTGCCTTTGTGCTGTTCAAGAACTTCGAAGAGTGTGTTTAATTGTGTTTATCAGGGGCTGAATGTTTGCTTGCATGAGCTGCTTTATCCTTGATCAGAATGTAAAAAAAACACCAACGTGCTGGCATTGATTGCTAGTCAGTAAGCAGGCGGCAGGTGATCGCTGTTATCTGGACGAGGCAGAAGGGCTTGGGGAAGGTGACTGTGCCAAACAGACACTCCAAAAGAAAAAAACTTAAGGACTTGGAGGGTTGCATGAAACCCAAATGTCTGTCCATTTGAGGAGAATTCAATGAAAGGCTATGAGACCTGAAATTCAGTCCTGGGGAAGCTGCTTTTAAACTGTTTCCAAGCTACTTGTAGTACAACTACAGGGAAATAGTAAGTTACAAATTAACTTATAAAATGAAGAGGTATGTTATTACTTTTCCAAGCATTCTTTGACTCACTAGAAAATAGAATTAATCTTATATTTTCATAAAGACTTCATGGTGGGCTATTCTAATTTGCACCAGTAAGCAACCACCCTAACAACACCTTAGCAACTGCATAGCAATGCCCTAGCAACCACCCACAACAGCTATATCATGGTGGTGAGTTTTAGAAGTCACATGACTTACATTTCCTTTATAAAATGTAAAAAAAAAAAATCTAGTTTTAACTACATATATATCACATCATAAAATCAGAGCATAAACTTTCTCAAAAACAATACAGATCCCACTTATCGTGAAAACATAAAATCTATACTGCAACTGCTTAAACTAAAAATCACGCAAATCTATGAAACTGAATTGAAAACCGAGATAAAGAGTAGTTCTGTCATGACAACTCTCGGAGTGTTTGGCATGGTAATGGGTATGACAATGTTGATATGTTTGGTCTTGGCGGAATAGATCTGCTACGCTGCTTTTATTGCTGCTGCTGCTGCAGAGCAAGTACGGGACTTGCTACTGCCAATACATACACGACACACTGCTGTGAGCAAGTAAGACATGCTGCTGCTGCTGTACAATATAGCATACATGAATTACCCGTAACAGATCTATACAGGTGGAGCTGGGGAAGGTGGAGGGTTTCTGAAAGCGCATTTGCTAAGGCAAATGCTAACTCATGTACAAACCCGATTCCAAAAAAGTTGGGACACTGTACAAATTGTGAATAAAAAAGGAATGCAATGATGTGGAAGTTTCAAATTTCAATATTTTGTTCAGAATACAACATAGATGACATATCAAATGTTTAAACTGAGAAAATGTATCATTTTAAGGGAAAAATAAGTTGATTTTAAATTTCATGGCATCAACACATCTCAAAAAAGTTGGGACAAGGCCATGTTTACCACTGTGTGGCATCCCCTCTTCTTTTTATAACAGTCTGCAAACGTCTGGGGACTGAGGAGACATGTTGCTCAAGTTTAGGAATAGGAATGTTGTCCCATTCTTGTCTAATACAGGCTTCTAGTTGCTCAACTGTCTTAGGTCTTCTTTGTCGCATCTTCCTCTTTATGATGCGCCAAATGTTTTCTATGGGTGAAAGATCTGGACTGCAGGCTGGCCATTTCAGTACCCGGATCCTTCTTCTACGCAGCCATGATGTTGTAATTGATGCAGTATGTGGTCTGGCATTGTCATGTTGGAAAATGCAAGGTCTTCCCTGAAAGAGACGACGTCTGGATGGGAGCATATGTTGTTCTAGAACTTGGATATACCTTTCAGCATTGATGGTGCCTTTCCAGATGTGTAAGCTGCCCATGCCACACGCACTCATGCAACCCCATACCATCAGAGATGCAGGCTTCTGAACTGAGCGCTGATAACAACTTGGGTTGTCCTTGTCCTCTTTAGTCCGGATGACATGGCGTCCCAGTTTTCCAAAAAGAACTTCAAATTTTGATTCGTCTGACCACAGAACAGTTTTCCACTTTGCCACAGTCCATTTTAAATGAGCCTTAGCCCAGAGAAAACGCCTGCGCTTCTGGATCATGTTTTTAGATATGGCTTCTTTTTTGACCTATAGAGTTTTAGCCGGCAACGGCGAATGGCACGGTGGATTGTGTTCACCGACAATGTTTTCTGGAAGTATTCCTGAGCCCATGTTGTGATTTCCATTACAGTAGCATTCCTGTATGCACGCTGCACTGCTAAGGCCAAATGCTAACTCATGTATTTGAAGATTGAGCAGGCAGCTCATTGGCTACTAATACAGCAGGAACCAATCATCTGTGTCCTATAGATAATGATGTGATATGAACAGGTTGAGTTAAAGGACCTATTAGCCTGCCCATTAGAGTTTCATGTCGGAACTTTGTATTTAGGGATGCACCGATATGAATATTTTGGCCGATACTGATAACCGGTAATTCTTTATATTTGAAAGCCGATAACCAACATATTGGCCGATAAATCTAAATCCAAATTTTTATATATATTTTTTGAAAGCCTGATTACAAATAAATTATGTCCCAAGCACACAATTATAATGTCCATTATAATTTTATGTAGCTTATATGATAGACCTGCGCTGTACATGTTGCACTTAACTGTATTTTCCTTTTTGAAGTGATTTCAATCATATTTCAAGCAATTCAAAACCATCATGGTGAACAGTGCACATCTGAAGTGTTTCAGCTGAAGGAAATAATCCATTATTTATCGGCTTTAATATATTGGCCAAATTTTCTTATTGGGCCGATTACGATAACATTAAATATGAACGTATATCGGTCGATACCGATATTTGTGGCCGATATATTGTGCATCCCTAAGAGTAGTATTTAAAATGAATGGACAAATATTAAAATTCTAGCAGATTATGGTTGATAACCGATATTAAGACTGTAATATTTTAACTAAATAAATGAAACATAAAAAAAAACCTAAAATCAATAGATACTGCAAGACATCATAACACTATAATATGTACTGTAAGTGGATTCATTTTGAGATTTGCTAAAAATTATATTTATTATTATTATTCATTAATTTTGAGCATTAAATGAAAGCAGAGGTATTTAAATGTAAAAATAGAGGAAATAAGCTTGCATAATATTCAATTCTGATAATCCATTATCAACTGATAGTCTAATTCCAATAAATAATCTCTAATAATGACTGATAACCGGTACCATATGTCATCTCTAGTATTTAACTAAATGTTTATTTCGCAACATTAAAAGAAAAATCAACATGCTATCCAAGAACTTTGAACTCTAACCCAAACCTAAATTCTTTTTTTTTTTTTTTTCAAACGTCTCTCAACACTGCTTCAAAATGAAAGACATTCTAGTAGAGTGTTTCATTATTGAATTATCTGGCTTGTGCACATTGATATAAAACAGCAAAATGCTACATTTTAACCGCAATGCAACATTTTACCCTGCTACACCACTACTTCACTAGAAAAAAACATCTGGTTGCTGCGGCACACTATTTTGAAACATCTGAGCTATTGTCACACCACTGAACAAATTTATAGCAACTATTTAACAACTAAGTTGCTTCTCCTTTCTGAGAAATAAATACCTCTGAGATCACTGCACTTCCTCATTTATAATCATATACATGTGAGCAGCAATTTCTGACTAAGCGCTCAAGTTCAAGGGTAAAAGGACTGTATCCTCTTGGAGTTGTGCTGTTGTTGGCACTCTACGGTTCACAGGAATAATAGGCCGGAAGATCAAACTCACATGCTTCAGTAACTTCACTGGCTCTGCTGCTGTCACATGAAGAAAATAACTGGAAACTCACTTTCAAAACTCTTTTCAAAAAGCATCTATGTTCATTTTCACTTTTAACATCCTCTGTTCTGGGTCATATAAGCCCATTTATGACATAATGAATGAAGACAAGGTTTAGTAGGTCAGCTGCTGTCTTCATGCCTCACTGGAGGCCCAAATTGCTTTGGAAAGCATCTCTCAATAAGTTAGAATAATAAGAAGAAGATTTGGCCATATTTAGAAGTTCAAATCAATGAACATACTTCATTTTTATACTGAGCTATTAAAATGAAGAAAAAGAAAAGTGTATAAGCAGCAGCTCTATACGTTAGAATATTAATTGGCCATAATTATGTTGAATAAACAATGAATATTAATTTTTATACTGAGATATTTAAATTAAAAAAAAAGGAAAACTGTAGAAATGGCAGAATCACGTTATTAAAAAGACTTTTTAAGATTACATTTACCATCATCTATTGCCGCTCAGATTTCGCTCCCCTAGTGACGTAGAAAGGGGATCTTATTATAATATTACCGCCCCATAATCTGCATGTTTCCACCCACAGCGACGCCATTTTGTTTTCGCAAGTGAGGCAAATCTGCAGATGAAGAAAATATAAGTGTTTTTAAGTAATGCAATGTGTTTCTTCGGTTCAGGCAGCTCCACTTTCCGTGTGCTTTCCCTTAGCCTCCATACGCTCTATTATTTTATGCTAGCACAAACAGAAGTTGTGTTTGACAGAAATGTATCAGTGTTACTTATGACTCACCCACAAAACAGCTTAGACTACTAATGTGATGTCATTTTACGTCAGACTGCTTCACAAACGAGGGTCAATTCAACGCTGGATTTGCACAAAAGGTTAACATGACGGCACATGCTAGTCGATGAGTTGAATCAACTCCACAGCAACTACATAAATTTATCCACTAAACATTCAGAAATGTCCAGTTTCATTCTAAAAGTTGTAACTTCTTCCTGAGTCTCTCCATCAGTGTCGACTCCGGTTTGAACAATGTAAGGCTGAACACCGTTACTGACAATCGTCATTTTGGCTGCGTGAGATTCTCCAGCTTTGTTGTTGTTGAGCAACCGAAGCACGAGCTGTTAAAGCTCCTCCCTCTTCTGGAAAGGGGGCCGGGAGCAGCAGCTCATTTGCATTTAAAGGGACACACACAAAACGTTGTGTTTTTGCTCACACCCAAATAGGGTCAAATTTGACAAGCTATAATAAATGATCTGTGGGGTATTTTGAGCTGAAACTTCACAGACACATTCTGGGGACACCAGAGACTTATATTACATCTTGTGAAAAGGGGCATAATAGGTCTTAATAGGTTTTGACAACGTTGTCGTCTGTAGGCGGGAAAATGCAAAGAAAATATTTTAATACATATTTGTCGTATAAACATACCCTAAAATTTGTTTAAAACATGTTTCTCGAATCCTTATCCTGCCTGGCATTAGTTAAACAATCAGGTAGTCCCTCCACAAACTCATGCCATTGGGGCATGTCAATATTGCCAAACTCATGTCAGTATTGCTGTGATTGGCAGTGTCTGTTTCAACCTTTGTTCATTGTATTCACAATTAAATTATATAAGGTGAAAAATCATATGATCCCATGAAGTTTATGAGACAATAATACATGGGAGACTGACATTTGTTTGACTGCATCTTTTAAACGAAGATTTATATCAGCACATTCTTCAAATTTTTGAATTTTTATACAATGAATTGGCTTTGGTTTATTTATACTGTGAATTGACCAAGATGAAGCATCTGAGAATGCATCTCATCTTGTAAACGGTTTAATAAGGTTATGCATCAAGAGGAGCTCTGTCAATACTGAGCTTAGGCAAGATCTCAGACTACAGCCTTGGCTGTTGAGGTTTTGGATCAGAGCACAGGTGCTAATCACCAAATCGCTCTGTGTTGATCCACAAATCGCTCCCAGATTTCACCCGCGGCTCACTTTCAAAAGCAAGCACAAGGCTTGAATTTTGAAAATCTCCATGCCCAACAGTATTCCTCGAACCCCTAGAGGGGGTTGTGTGGAGATTAAAAAACTGTCAGCAGGGGTTATTTTTGGATCTGTACGAGAGGGAAATGGCCCAGGAGCTTGCCTGCGCTCTCCCTCTCATTGCCAGTGTGTTGTGGTTTGTTTGAGTTGGCATGTGGAGTGCCAGCAGCAGCCTGGGGCCTCCCTGCTCACAGTCCAGAGAGCCGGGCTCGCCTGCCTCCTCCAGAGACCACCGAGGTAATGCGGGGGTGGCACCCATCTGTCATCTCTGGCTTTAGATTAGAGCGACGTTAAAAAAGCAAGGTGTAATGCAAATAATTATTTGAATTCTCTTTTTAGCCAATCAAAAAAATGTAAGGGTGACACTAGCTGCCCTGAAATAATAACAAAGAAAAAAAGCCTAATTAAAATTCTTTAAAAACTAGTGTGGCTTCCTTTCCCTTTCCCTTGTGGGAAAAGCATACTTATACTTTTAAAAAGAATACTTATTATTGAAATAATATAATTAAAAACATATATACTGTACTTATGTGCAAACTGAAAGTAATGTTTTCAGACACATCATTGCATGCTATCTATAATTAAATGTATTCAAGATTAAATGTATATTAAATGCAATTAGTTGAACTTAGTGCTTTTTGACTCACTTATGTAGGGACACAAGGACATTGTTATGTAATTTCATAATTACTTCTATTGTATTTGAAATATGGTTAAAGTGTAAAATAGACTTTAAACTTGGTCATGAAATTATTCTTCTTTCATTACACTTAAGAGGCCTTTTATTTCATCAATATTGTATTATATGTATGTACATTTGTTAAAAAATAAATATATACTTACACGATTTGAAGTACACTACAAGTGCACATTCAATACAATTAAGCACACTTTTTCTTAAGAATATCAGATAATTTTAAGTTTTTGTGACAAAGCAAGATTGTAAAATGGCATGTGGTTGGCACCCAAAATCATAATGATATTTATGAATTAATTCATCATAATAATTCCTAATCAATTTATTTAGATTTTTTTTTTTTTACCTTGAAATATATATATATATATATATATATATGTATATATATTCCATTTTAGTTAGGTGCTGCCTACAGTACGATTCTAAGCAAGAAGGACTCCTTTGCAGAAAATGCCTTGGACAGCTGACCTTTGGCCTACGTTGAATCCATATCCTATAGAAAGCATTCTTTTAGTCTGTACAGTAATGATAGTTGCGATGTGGCTGAATGGGATCAGGTATCTGATCGCCGGCCCTTGTGACTGCTTGCTGACACAGCGCTTTTGTTCAAACTGATGGCCTGGCCAGTAAAAGTCTGTAACAGAAGATAAGAGCTGATGACAGACCCTCTGCAGCCCAGTCAACGATCCTGGTTAATTATTCATCCGTTTGCCTCACAGAATGACCTGCAGAGTGAATTCCTTTTCACACTGCCTCAGTCCAGCAAATCATCAATTCCTTCACTATAAAATAGGATTAATTTTTACCTGAAATAAGGAGAACCCTTGTGATAAAGAAGCACATGTTAGCATACTTTTAAAAAGAGTTATATTACGGAAATAATATATTTTAAAAGAATATATTTAAGCACAAACTAAATATAATGTTTTCGGACACTTTATAGACTTAAGTACATCTTTATACATTCTTGCATATTTCTGTTTTCTTTGAAATATGGTTAAAGTGCACTGTTGAATGACAAGCATTTACGGTAAACTAAAATATACTTCAATGTAAATTCTATTGAAACGTACTTTAAAGTACGTTGAAATGTACTTTAAAGTAAAACTTTTAATTTGGCAATATTACAAAGAGCACTTTTTAAAATGTAAGTAAGTTTTTTTAAATATATATTTTGGTTTTGGTACTACTAGTAACTGTAATATCTATGGCATTAAGGAGTAAACTGTTTACACCTGGTATTATGATGAGTTTTGGTCAATCGGATCACAAGTAGACGAGGGAGACACATTTTGGATGTGTGTGCAGCACAGAAATCGGCGCGCAGGTCTTCTTGTGCTTGAATGGTTTAAAGTAATATTTAAATGCACACAAAGGAATCAATAAGAGGAACAAGTATCTGATTCCTGACCTTAAGTATCCGATTCCAGAACTGGAATCAATTTTCGATTCCCAACCCTATCTATGGGCCGGTAAATGTATGGGTTTTTTCAGATCTTTCGGTCTAATGGACAAAACAAGCTTGCTCAATTTATATAAGAACACGCACGGAGATGACAGAAAACACACGGAGAGCATCAGCTTTAGTTTCTTCTCTGATAGCCAAAAGACCACTCCGAACATGGAAAGTGTTACAAATCAGGAATGGTGAGAGAACATTGTGCTTGGTATGTTTTTCGTCTTCAAACCAAACTTGGGTCTCCAGCCAACAAAGTTTAAATCCCGTCTGGCTAGCGCGCTTCCCATGTTTACGCGTTAGGTCAGTAGGTGGAGAGTAGGTGAACTTTTGCAGCTGTTTGACGCATTCGACCGCATGAGTGTTTACATTACAAAAGCAATCCGGTCGATTGCGTTTTCGACTACCTCTGGAAGTGGTTGAAAGTGGACAAGCTCAAAACGTTTTAAGCCCAAAGTATACTTCACTTTTTACGCGTATGCGAGGGTCAGCGTACAGGTTTTGTCATCAGAAGAGTATGAGCGTAATGTACGTGCACCGCCGGATTTTTGTAAGTAGACAAAAATCTGAAATGTTTGTCTTCATCAAGGCAATTTGGGCTATGGCTAACCTACTGTTTCTGTGGCTAAGCTAATGCTCTAAATATAAATGTGAATAATGCTATATTATAATTATTATTTTTAAAAACTCCACCCAATATCAAAACAAAGACTGCAAAATGCAAGAATAAAGTGGCCAGCAGCTCATTAGTGAAACTATTCTAGTGAGAACTGAAAACTTTCAGGCACCTATTAAAAGACAATAAACTACTTGAAAACAGTACTTCAATCTGATATAAAAGCTATAATAATACATAAAAGCTATAATAATTTCTCACACATTCTTTTTCTGTCTCTAATTAACCATGATGGAACCCGTCTGAAACAGTTCTTCTAACATCAGCAGCTTTTCAGATTTAGCTTTCAAAGTGTAGCTTTAGCGGTTGAGCCTGCGGTCTTTGGTTTAAAGACATGTAAACGAAAAAACAAAACAAATCAAGCATTCATTAGAAAAGCTAATGAGAAGAACTTGATCACCTATCGAATGTCAGCAGGACATTTCAAGTCCCTGCCTCATCTCCAAGGGGCTGAGAATATCTGGACCTCAACGGTTCTGTCCGGTCCAGCCAGGCCCTGTGAACACTGGCCCATTGTCTTACTGCGCTCCTCCTGGGGACTCACTGGTTCTACACATCGAGTTAGGACATGGGAGAGCAGCCCCGAGCCACAATGATCAGCATTCAGAAAGAGACAGAGAGAGTTAAGTAACCAAAGGGGACTTTACCCAAAGCCCACACATTTTACAGATTTGGAAAAGAGGAATTTGGGATGGTGACTGTAGTGGATGACTGATGAGTAAGAGTAAGAATATACATATTATGCAGGCAAAAATCACAGTCAGAACAAACAGTAAAGTTCATCTCTAAATCTATCAAAGTTCTGCAGAATTCTGAGTGATATGTTCTGAAATTCCAAAGTGCTTACAGCAATTTCTGGGATTGTCAGATGGAACAAAGGCCTGTGTTCTTAGCAATACTCAGTACTGTCTCATGCCTGAACACCCACTTCCCCTTTGTTCCTGTGCCGTCAACAGGCCAAAGAGAGGTTTTTACTGTATAACAGACAGTGAAGGGGCTGACTATGGAGCATTTGGCTCAATGACTGGGAAAATTCATTATTAACAACATCTGTCTGAATTTCCTACATGTCAAAAAACACCTGCGTTTTGCTTTCCTCCCCAGATGAGACAGCAAATACTGGAAACGCTGAACGTGACACCTACAGCAAGTCTCAGCAACACGCTAATTAAGCTCAAATGTGGCAGGTTGCAATTAGAGCTGTGAGCAAAATACAGAAGTGCTTTCGCCAACTGATTTTTTTGTTCTACGCCTTGTTGCGGGTCTACATATAAGAGAACATTTAACCATTTGGACACTTGTTATTTTAAACAGAGCCTGTGGTATAATGATACCATGCTATTAGTTACTGTGGTTACTCATCAAGTCAGAGTTCATGGAATGGAATTATATGTTCCGCTTGAGGCCAAAACCTGGGTTTTAAATTTCCATTGTGTTGGTAAACTGTACATTGAGCGAAGCTTATTTTCAACACAGTCTTTTCCACAACCCAGGCCCATTGGAAAAACATGCCTCTACCTACATGTTTGCAGAACTCAAAAAACGCACCTATATATATACAATTGACTGCAATTGTCAGCTGAAATGAACACTAGAGGCACGTAAAAATGCAACAGCTTTTATTCCTTTTCAAACAAATTATGATTACGGGGCAGATTATCAAATAAAGACTTATTTTCACACTTTCCTTGAACAATACTATGCTATGACCTCAAAATGCTTTACCATAGCACATGATTTGCCGATGTAGTAAACTTGCTCGGTAGCTCACCTGGTAGAGTATTGAGCTTAGGTATGAGTCCTGTGAAACACGAGTCACAATGAAAGAGCTCAAAGACGAATGTAGAAGCAAGCTAAACTGACATGGCTGTTTCAGCAAATGTGTTTTTTATCTAGTTTTTTTTTTTTTTAATCTAAAACTATCAGTTATGTTTAGGGTAGGGTTTAAACATGATAGTGCATTAAAGGATTAGTTCACTTCTGATTTAAAATTTCCTGATAATTTACTCACCCCCATGTCATCCAAAATGTCTTCCTTTCTTCAGTCGAAAAGAAATAAAGGTTTTTGAGGAAAACATTTTTCTCCATATAGTGGACTTCAACAGCTACCAACATGTTGAAGGTCCAAATTGCTGTTTCAATGCAGCTTCAAAGGGCTCTACATGATCCCAGACAAGGAATAGGGGTCTTATCTCGCAAAACGATTGGTCATTTTCTACAAAAAATAAAAATGTATATACTTTTTAACCACAAATGCTTGTCTTGCACTGCTCTGCAATGCGCCATGCATTACGTAATCACGTTGGAAAGGTCATGCGTGACGTAGGTGGAACTAAAGTGGTTGGGCAAAAATCTCATTTTCTTCCTAAAATTCAAAATCGTCCGACATCATTGTTTTACCTTTTTTTAAAGGACGTTAGACCATGTGGATCGTGTAGAGCCCTTTGAAGCTGCATTGAAACTGCAATTTGGACCTTCAACCCGTTGAACCCCAGTGAACTCCACTATATGGAGAAAAATCCTGGAATGTTTTCCTCAAAAACCTTAATTTCTTTTTGAATGAAGAAAGAAAGACATGAATATCTTGGATGACATGGGGGTGAGTAAATTAATTCTGAAATTTTAATTCTGAGGTGAACTAATCCTTTAACCTTTTAGAGCCACTCACTGGACATTTCATTTTCGAAATGCCGCGATACATACGTAATAAAACATTGCCAGATTCACGTTCAAGGGTTTTATTGATCAGTTGTTGATTGGAATGTGGAAATAGAGTGTTGTATACTGAAGGTAGATCTGAATGTGATTCTATTAACTGCAGCATGGCCTTGTACATCAGAGATTTGAGTCATATTACAGGAAAAGTTATGACAATTTAATAAAAAAATGCAAGGTCAAACAAATGTTACTAAAACGTTTGCACAATGAATCAATTACAATAAGTACAGTAACATATATTAAGAAAATAATATCAAAGGGTAAGAGTTTGTCTTTTAGCTAAAAGCTAAGCTAACAGATATGGATCACAAAACTTATTCATTTGCAAAGAGATTTGGTTAATCAGCTCAAAAAAAGCATCCCTTAATTTGCATTTGTTTGTCTGCGCTTCTCCAATGGCACATTTTGACAGTCTTAGCTTCTGTTTAATGCACACAGTGTGGATAAGCTACAACAGGTAAACATGTCAGCTGTATGGATGCTAGGGCTGGGTTGACAATATTTTCAATTGGTGCTAAACAAAACCTAGAACCATCTCAATCAGCTCCCTAGTTCAGTAGTCAGTAGACACTGATCAGGGAGTCGGCCATTTTAAGGTCTGTCTCAGTTGCAAAATCCTACCAGTGCATTGAAACTTTTACTCCCTAAAAAGTCACAAAATGCACTGTGAAAACCAGGGAGAATTGATGCTCACTATGTTCCCTTAACGGAAGTTCTGAAGCGCAAAACTTAAATCACGTGAGCCAACTCACTACACATAACGACACAGGATAGACGTTTTGTTTTGTTTTTTTTTTTAAATACAAACCATTTTTTAAATATATTTCAGGATAAACATACATCGCTAGGCAGGTAATGAACACAATTCTAGCTAGCATGTATAATGTATTTACGCCTGAAATGTTGCACGTATATGTAACAAGCAAAGTATTTATCATAATGTACTAGTGATGTTGTACAATGAGGACGTTGCTGCCATGTTGCCGGAAATAGAGTCATCAGGGTCCCAATGTTTAGTAAGCCAGGGTCTTTACTGTCCTTACCAGTGGCCGAATTCAAGTACACAGTATACTGATTCACGACCTAGGAAGCTAATGAGCTGATTGACACACACCCCTAGTTATAGCACACAAAATAAACATAAATGAACATCAGAAGGTATGTTGAAATAAACAGTACAACTCCTAATCGCTCAATCAGTGTTTCAAATGTGGAAAAATGTCAATAGAGCAGCTTGTAAACAATATGTAACGCAACATTTACCTCAGGAAAGCCATTCAAAGTCCATAGCCCATTTAGAAAAAATAACTCTAGAGAGGAGCATTTTGATAATATGCACTATATATTACATATTCATTATATTGAACCTCTTGTCTTTATTGTTTAATGTATCTTTGAATAAATCTGTCATGAAGTTTTATTGCAGCTACAGTTTAAATGTCTATATTTCAACAAGTTGTAAACATAAAGTTAATATAAAAACTTTTTTTGACTGTTGATTATTGAATAAATTTGATTAATAAAGAAATAAATCACAAGAAGCCCCAACTCGTGCCTAACGACGCCCCTTTATCTGTTCTACATTCACTGTAAACCACGACTTCACTGTGAAAGTGGTTTAACCAATTAGAATCAAGGACCAGGACTATCTGTTTTATAATTAAAGTTTCAGTATTACTATTATATTAGCCGTACTACCACTGGTAATCTCTCATATAAAGGCTTCCAGAGTTTCTTTTGGCTCTTTTATTCCTTTAAACTCACTGAACTGCAGGAATAATTTCCTGTGCAGGTACCTAAATGCATTTCACAACCAGCTGGACAGCAGTGAGGACACATTCATGAAGCAATCCAAGAAAACATCTCCTGCGTCCTCTCTCTGCCCTCCAACTCATTAACTTTTATGGTACAGCAGGAGAATTTTAAAATAAGATCAATTTAATGTGTAACAGAACTTAAGCTGTGGCACACGCACACAAAATCTCACACAGGCTGAGCTAGTTTCCAAACCACACGGGGTTCCTCGACCCCTGAGTGCTGTGGCTCTCTAATTAAAAAGCCCTGGCAAAGCTTACTAATGAAACCTGCAGAAGCCTCTGAGTTAACACAGGTCATGTTCAAGCAAAAGTTCATCTAAGTCCACAGAGCAGGTTCAAAACAATAAATCTAGAGCTCCTGCATCAATTTACCTTTGTTGGAGTTCTGTTTCAACATTAAAGGACTAGTTCATCCAAAAACAGTTCGCTCTCATGTTGTTATAAACCTGTATGGCTTTCTTTCTTTCATGAAGCACAAAGAAGATATTTTGAAGAATGTCCAAGCTGCTCTTTATTAAAAGTTATACTGAAGAGCATAAGGAGAGTTATAAGTGTTTTTTTTTAATAGAGCTGCAAAATTCTGAACAGACAACTAAATAAAATAGCATGTAATTCTGACAAAATATTAATTATGCAGTATATTTAAAAACGTTAATTAGAATGAATTATTTAAAAAAAAAATGTTTGAATGAATGATTCAATGACTCATTCATAAGGACTTCACTTGTTTCATTACTGGATGAATCAGCATTTTTTTAACAAATCACTTGAATGAATGATTCAATGACTCACTCATAAATACTTCACTTGTTTCATTACTGGATGAACTGGTGTTTTTTAACAAATCTCTTGAATGAATGATTTTATGACAAATACATTTTCAACAGTCACTTGTTGCCACCTACTAGTGTAACAATGTAATCAATAATCATTAATTGAAGCGCCAAGTTACATTCAAAAGATGTGCTCTATTTTGATCGCTACCGTAGACATGTGAATGAAAAGACCACTCTCTCTGGCTCAGCGACAGCGCCAACACAGATTTGAATGTTCCGTTGTTCCGTTTTGTCAAAGGTTTAATAGACATAGCAAAATCATTGTCATTTAGGAATAAAATCACATTTTACATAGAAATATTTATTAAATTGAAAATAAAAATCTATTTATTGTTTATTTATCTAACAAATCTATTTCAGCTTGACAGCACTTTTGTCATTGTATGAAAATTAAAGGGATAGTTCATCCTAAAATCAAAATAAAGTCATTATTTACTCACCCTGGTGTTGTTCTAATGCCGTATGCCCTTCTTTCTTTTTCAGACTGCAAAAAGATAATATTTAAAAAAAAATGTCCCACTTGCACTTGTCCATATAACAGCAGTGAATAGCTATCAAGCTTTTTAAAAAAGACGCCTATTTCAAGTGTTTTGGGGGTATACGATCGGGTTCTGAGAAAAACAAAGCAAAATTTAATGTATTATTTAACGAAAATCCTGACCTTGGACTTTCATGCTCAACTGTGTGTTTGTGAGACTCTATTAGAGCTGAGGCATAACTGCACTAGAACAATACCAGAGTGAGTAAATGATAGAGGTGTGACGAGATTAAAATGTGACGAGATTTCTCGTCGAGGTGAAAAGCTGTCTCACGAAATTGCTATGACAGAGTGTGGGGGTGAAATTAGAATAGAATATGCCACCGCTACATTTATAACTCCTTCACTGTTGTTTTGCTTTTTATAGAGATAAAAAACATTTAATTCTGTTGGATAACTGTCGTTTCCATCCAAGACAAGCTGCAGAGTCGTATGTAGTGCAGCAGGAATCAGAGTTCACTGATCATGTGACGAGAGTAAGTGACGAGATGACTAACAAGACCATGGCGGAAGATTAGTTGCACAACAGAGCCTAAGCATCTGACAAATGTCTTATCTTGTAGAATCTGCTCTCAGCACCTCCGCTCCCTATTCACAGAGTGAGCGTGATCGTGAAACTGAAAGAGAAAGTAAAACGCGAGCGCACATTCACATGCAATTTCAATACCCCGTATTTTGAAAGCGGCTCCCTGATGCATGCAGGTATCTCCCAGTACGAAAGCTATCTTAGGCTGGGCTGTGTATAGTTGTAATCATCTCTCAGCTCTGTATCATGCTTGAAGAAATATTTGGTCTCTATTTGCACTTTGAATATTGAGAGTTCTTTGATTATTGTTGCACTTATTGTTTGCACAATAAGACTAAGAGAAAACTGTTATTCATTTTTATTTATACTGTTTTTATTTCTATCATCAATTTGTGGAAAGGAGTTCAGTCAGGAGGTCAAAAGTTGTAGAAGCTCATAATTCATGTGCATTTCTAAGGTCTGAAGAGACTCGTGAAATCATACAGGAGAGAAGCCAGTGTGTTGAGTTTGTGGTTTGGAGTTTGTTGTCTTTTACTGCATATGATAATTCATACTCAGAAAGTAGAACTGAAATGATATTCTTTACAAGATGATTAGTTAAAACATTTCAAATGCACCTGCAGACTATTTTTCTAGTCATGTATTTCGTCATTGAGGATTTCTATATTTTAAAATAATGTGTAAAAATCTTGTCTCGTTTTCATAAACTCAATCTCGTGTCTCATCTTGTGAGCTGTCTCGTCACACCCCTAGTAAATGATGACTTCATTTTCATTTTAGGGTGAACTGTCCCTTTAACAGCTTAAACATTTTGCAAAATATCTCCTTTTGTGTTTGACAGAAGAAAGAAAACCAGGTTGGGTTTTTAGAACAAGAGAGTGAGTAAATAAAACTTTTTTATTTTTATTTTTTTATTTTTTTTATGTTTGTGTGACTATTCCATTTCGTTAGGCAAAAAGAAAAAAAAAGTTAAAATGTAAGACAGACATGACAAGACTGGTAGCTCAATTTGTAGTGTGGAGAGATTGTGACACATGCTATGAATTCATGAAGGATGTTTTGGTCAGAGGCCACTCAATTGTGGAGCACTGAACTAAACAGGAAGTCTTAACCAGTGAGAATGTGTGTGCGAGTCCAATGCATCAAAAGTGTGGAATGGTTCCTCTTTATAAGCGTTCCTGAATTACCACCCATTAGCTAAAGGCCTCGTACTTCACAGAATACAAGAAAAAACTGCTTATCCCAGAGCAGACGGCCTAAAACCACAAACAAGCAGCCATGAGTCGATATATTGCCTCCACTCCACAAATTTATGCCTCTTGACACTTCAAAGAAGCTGTGAGAAGAATGAATTTTTTTTTTGCTACTCTACAGAAAATAAAAGGCTAAATTCTGTCCGAGAATCAGGCCAAAACATTCAGGAATGCTCCCCCACAATTTAAAGGGTTAGTTCACCCAAAAGTGAAAATTCTGTCATTAATTACTCACCCTCATGTCATTCCACACCTGTAAGACCTTCGTTCAACTTCAGAACACAAATTAAGATATTTTTGATTAAATTTGAGAGATTTCTGTCACTCCAACGACATGAGGGTGAGTAATTAATTACAGAATTTTCATTTTTGGGTGAACTAACCCTTTAAGGCAAATGGCTATGTATTCCAATTACCAGCTAGAGGACAAATTAATTTAAGAGAAGGAACATGCCAACCATACATTATTAATGCATCTGGAGGCAACACCATCACTTATAATGAGTGTCTCCATCAAAGATGCTAGATTGATTGTAATCCTGAGTTTAAGAGCACACCTCATGCAATTATGATCTCATAGTATATCTGAGTTACTCTATTAAAGAGGATAATCCTACTAACGATAATCCTGCTTCACTCAAGCTCAACGCGACAGACTGAACCCATGTCAGCTATCGCTGGTTGCCTCCAGACACGAAGGTCTGAGATTATAGGGCGACAGTAATTATCAAGCAGAGTCTGCCCTAATTTCCCTTCCAGCCCACTCCTCACTGAGCACAAACCAAGCAAAACACACACGCTGTTTCTTTGTTCTCCTCTCATGCGTTAATCTGTGGATGTGCCCTGATCTCTCTAGAGAAGCACTACTGAATGTATCTTCTCCCCATTCACAGCTGTGCGGTGTGAAAACAGCCTCATCTATGGGGAAGTAACACGTTCTCTTTCCGTTCATAATCTGTGGAAACTCTCTGCAGTGTGTGAAACAGTGACTCAACTTTGTAAAGACCCCCCGTGGTGAAAATCAAGTTTTTAATGTTGTTTATATGTCTGTGTGGTGTTTTTAATATGCTTTTAAGACTTTCTCATTAAGACTGCAGTGTACCAAAAGGCAGTCTCAAAAACGTGCCCTTCTCTCCTGTCGTCACAAACTTGTAACCGATCCTTGTAACCAATCCCGTCAACGGGCTTTCCTATCATTATTTCTAAAGATGCTGATTTTCATAAGGCAGCTGTCTGACTCTTAGATGGCGAACGGGAACATGGTTTGAGTAACATTATCAATACATTTTTAGCTGTTTGATTACGTAATTAAGCCAAAGGCTAATCATATCAATTACCGTTATGTCGACATTTATTCAAATTCTG
Source organism: Ctenopharyngodon idella (assembly GCF_019924925.1). Classification (NCBI taxonomy): domain Eukaryota; kingdom Metazoa; phylum Chordata; class Actinopteri; order Cypriniformes; family Xenocyprididae; genus Ctenopharyngodon; species Ctenopharyngodon idella. Next base: position 26,201,747 of record NC_067240.1, read on the forward strand.
AATTGATTATATATAGCCTGGAAAACAAGCAATGACATCTCCCTTTATAATCACTAAAAAGCTGTCGCTCAGTTCATTGTGATCTCACAAAGTTCCATTATAATCAATGAAGCTGTCTACACTGTACAATGAATCTCGCATCACGTCCACACTTTGTTAATGAGAGGATTCGTGAGCGTGCAGAACTCACCACTGAACAAAAACTGTGGATTCTTAAACTTAAACACGTCTGATTGGTCACTGTGTTCAAGAGATCAACAAATATGTCTGTAATTGGCTACATTGCTCACCACTGCAAAAACATGTAGTAAACAGAAAGATTTCTCCAGAACACAAACACAAATATGCACTGGAGCGTTTCCCAAATGTGCTCTTGCTTTTGTTTGAGGGTGCTTAGCACCTGCTTAGAACCAGGCCTGCCTACAACTGGCTTTTTTTTTAATCAGTTTATAGTATGGTTGAATTAAACCAATATTTCCACTTGCCATTGTGTAACTTTCACTACAGTTGACCGAGTGGATCAGGTAGTCCGAGCTGGTGTGATTGAGTGGAGATGGGGACTAATTTGCATATTCATGGATCTGCATATACTAAATGAAGCAAGGGTGTAGAGTTACATTCAAGCTATTTTAAAGGGGACCTATTATGCCCCTTTTCACAAGATGTAGGGTAAATTCAGGGTGATTGGGACACTTTTTGCCATTGAGATGAATTGAAAAGTGTCCCAATCAACCTGAATTCACCCTAATATAAGTCTCTGGTGTTCCCAGAAAGTGTCTGTGAAGTTTCAGCTCAAAATACCCCACAGATCATTTATTATAGCTTGTCAAATTTGACCCTATTTGGGTGTGAGCAAAAACACTCTGTTTTTGTGTGTTCCTTTAAATGCAAATGAGCTGCTTCTCTCGGCCCCCTTTCCAGAAGAGGGTGGAGCTTTAACAGCTTGTGCTTCGGTTGTTCAACAACAACAAAGCTGGAGAATCTCACGCAGCCAAAATGCAGCCTTACATTGTTCAAACCGAAGTTGGACACTGATGGAGAAACTCAGGAAGAAGTTACAGCTTTTAGAATGCAACTGGACATTTCTGAATGATTAGTGGATAAATTTATGTAGCTGCTGTGGAGTTGATTCAACTCAGCGACTAGCATGTGCCGTCATGTTAATCTTTTGTGCAAATCTAGCATTGAATTGACCCTCGTTTGTGAAGCAGTCTGGCATAAAATGACGCCATGGCAACAACACTCTACTACAATTCTTCCTCTTCTCTAAAGCAGCCCAACATGGCCTTTGTTGTGTGTTCCAGGGTTTATGTAAAATGTTTGTCATGTCACCAACCCAGGAAGAAGCTTGTTGTAGTCCCTACTAGCCGTTTGTTGTAGTCCTTAAACAGAGAATTCTGTAAAAGAAAATATCTCCCTCTCCATTGAACTTTGAGCATGGTAACTTTGCAGATGCTTTGGAGATCTAAACTCATTTGAAAACTACTTTTTATAACTCCTTCAAATCTTATTTATGGGGACAGACCCCACAGTAAATTTGCACCCTGACTTTCCAACAATCCATGAGCCACAATATCATGTTAGTCACTCTGAGAAGAAGAAAAAAAAACATAAAAATGATTCCAGGAAAAGGCCACATTTTCATGCTAAAAACTGTATGACGGCGATGCACAGGCCCATTAAAGGTTATCGTGTCCTGATGTCTGTGAATTAGTCACAGCTCAAAACGTACTGCAGCTCTGGGCTCATTGATCAAGGACAGCTGACAGCGGTGACGCAGTGATATGGAGCAGCCATTCACACTGCTCTACAGAGGTTCAGAGGTGATCGGCCCTCTCAGGACAGAAGCAAAAAAGTGAAGGGAAATCACAAATGAGTCACTGGTGGAATGAAGCAAGGCAATCTCATTCACACATCTACTTAAGTAAAAAAAAGAGAAAGGGCAGGCTGACAGGGAATTCAGGCATTGTGATATACTGAGTACTGTGTAACAAAGTTGTGAAAAGTGTGAATCTACCCTTTGGACGTAGCAACCAAACAATAGTGATTAAACTCCAACTCACAACTTTACAAGCCATAATCATTTAGAAGAAATGTGACTTCAGTGATATTGGTACACAATTAACTTTATGTTTATTGACTGGCTTCACAATTGTATTTAAATCTCATAGCCTTATGATCTGAGCCATAGAGACCAGAATATTCTAGTGACTCTTTTGATTGGGTTAGTACTTAAAGGGGACCTATTATGCCTCTTTATACAAGATGTAATTTAAGTCTCAGGTGTCTCCAGAATGTGTCTGTGAAGTTTCAGCTCAAAATACCCCACAGATCATTTATTATACCATGTTGTAAATACCCATTTTTGAGTGTTAGCAAAAACAGGCTGTTTTCGTGCATGTGCCTTTAAATGCAAATGAGCTGCTGCTCCCCGCCCCCTTTCCATGATCACAGCTCCTGCCTGCATTGGATACTCTGCCAAATACTAAAAAGACATCTGCTTGGTTTAGATTATCACCTATATCGCGATCACTCTCACGGACAGTGCACTTCTTCTTCATCATGAAAGATTATTATCTGCATGCATTTTAAACAAATATCAGTTTAAAGTACTAATTTATCGGGGTTTTTTTACACATCTGAAGCACACTCACAGAAAGCAGGCTGTCAGACGGCACGTCTCGTGAGTATTAAACTAACTTCTCTTTCATGTTTTATTGTGTTTAAACTGTCAAATACACACAAGGTTATGTCAAAAACACAAAGTTCACATAAACACGGTCGGTCGGTTATGTCTGTGAACATAAACAGCAGAGACAGAAATCACATGTGTATATTAGATCTGTGTCACATTCCCTTCAAAAATAAAACGAATCCACTGCATCTCTTAGATGTCGGGAATAAAAAATGAAGACTGTTATGTTCACTCTTACATCCAACAACAAAACACCTCAATCGCGTAACAGACATCGTTGTCGCTACAGCAGCTCCGGCGTCGAGAAAATGGCGGACTGTGTACAACTGGCTAAGGGCGGAGTCTATGCTAATACAGCAGTGCGTCCATCAACAGCCGTGGGCGGGGCCTGTACAATGTGACATCATATTGCTCAGAAAATTAAAATGGCTTGTCCTATGAGACTGTTGAGGATTTATGGGGATTCAAAAAAGGAGTGGGTGAATTTTTTTTAATTATAGGGTGGTTGTGTACACACTGCTGACACACATTTATGTTCACACCATCATGTAAAAGTGAATTTTGCATAATAGGTCCCCTTTAATGTAACAAAGAACCTTATTGAAAAGTGTTACCGTAATGAACCACCTAACAACCAAAAGAACATTCTAGCATCCTTAGCAACTGCATAACAAGGCTCAAGCACCCATCCACATCACTGCAGTGCAGTGTTTTCACCATGCACACCACTTTTTATATATACTTCAAGCAAAAGACAACATACTTAGAGTAACTGCAAAAAAAAAAAAAAAACTTGACAAATAACAATTACTGTTACCCTATACCATACATGTCAAAGAATGACATGCTTCCCCTATGAAACAGTCCTTCCTCATGCCATTATTTGGGTAAACATGAGTCGCTGGGAACATTTGCTTACAACCTTTGAATTCTCTACCTCAACTCACCATCTGTCTTTTAATGTCAATTAGGATATCAGAATACATCTGTATGGAGTACAAGACCTGTAATTAGTGTTTGTGGGGTATTAAACATGATTTCAGGTCTCAGACTGTGGGAAGAAGCTCTATGTTGACATGAAATATGAAGTTAGTGTGCTAAGTATTTATGAAGCAAGTGACAGGTCACACATGGCATAAGCTATTGAGTGGATCAGGGCTCTGTCAAAACATCAGCAATGGATAAAGAGGACAGGAGGGGTTTGGTCTCATGTGGATCCAACAATTTGTAATTATTTTACGTTTTGGCAAATGAATGGCAAATTCGTGCAAATGTCATTTGTACATTTTCATACAACCAGCTCACGCCCCATCGACAAATTATAGGTAGGGATCCACCATATCGGTATCAGTCAATATATGTTCATTTTTAATGTTATCATTATCAGCCCAATAAGAAAATTCGGCCGATACATTAAAGCCGATAAATAATGGATTATTTCCTTTAGCTGAGACACTTCAGATGCGCACTGTTCGCCATGATGGTTTTGAATTGCTTGAAATATGATTGAAATCACTTAAAATACAGTTAAGTACTGCACAAGTCTGTCATATAGGATACATACAATTATAATGAGAACATTATAATTGTGTGCTTGGGACATGGCTTTTAATGATGAAATTTTTGTCCTTGTAATCAGGCTGTCAAAAATTATATAAAAATTTGGATTTAGATTTATCGGCCAATATATTAGTTATCAGCTTTCAAATATAAAGAATTATCGTTATCGGCCAAAATTTTCAGTTACACTTTATTTTAAGGTGTCAGTATTACAGTGTAATTATACATTTAAGTACTGAGTAATAATAATTAACTGCATGTACTTACTATAGGTTTAGGGTGAGGATTTGGTTTAGGGTTAATTGCATTGTAATTATGCATAATTTATAGTTAATACTACAGTAACTACATGTACACTGTAAAATAAAGTGTTACTAAATTTTCATACTGGTGCATCCCTAAGTATAGGTTTTCCTACATTCTATGAATTTGTACAAAATTGCATTTCCTTATGAGATCAAATATCAAGCTGACTTATTTTACAAAGAAATTGCTGATTTTTAGCAAAAGCATTAATAGAGAAACAAGAGAAACTTAACATGCAAAAATCTTCATTCCAAGGGCTTGAAAGCAAAGTTTTTCCATCTTTAATCAGGATTTTCTCTGACAAATGTCATTAAAACTGATGATTCAGTATTAGAAACCACATCAAAGAGGAGGCTTTTTCCAGTTATACAACTTTATATAACAAACCATCAGGAATTTACAGCTGTCAAATTTTTGAGCTGTGACACACCTCAGTATTGTGTTCAACACCTTACGTCTTAGGACATGTCTCTTGGGTCAACACAGAGAGCTGGTTTGATATCAATTCCAACTGGATGTAAGTTCTAGAAAGCGCTCGTTCTGCAGTGTCAGTGTGTTTGTTTTGAAAGGTAATGGGGAGTGGAGTGGAAATTTCAGGCGGGTATGTAACTGTGGGTCATTGCGGGAGATCAGTGTGACAGTGTGATTCACTTCTGAAATGCTAGTTGAACCTGTTCAAAGTTAATGTATGAAGTACTGGTGTGCTAGAACAAGTGTAAACCTGAAGGGAAATTACTTAATTATAATTAAAATAATTGGAGAAAAAAACAAAGCTCTGGGGGGAAAAAAGTTTGAGAACATTTTTTAGTGTGACTTAAGAATCTAAATACTTTTTTGGGGCCACTGGATGTGATTTTAATTCATAATTGTCTTAAAAGTGACAGCTTATTCAAAGGAAATGACTTCTGCAAACACACTTAAAAGTAGTTTTACAAATGTTAAGCTCTCTACTAGCTATGTCTTGGCATTAAGTAACAATAACTGACTCTTTAAGGACTTACTTACATAATAATCGAACTTTGTTTCGTTGTTTGTGTAATAAACAAACTGTTACAGGTTAATAAGCAAAGTACATGCCCCCCACATTCATAAGCAAGCAAACATCTTACTTTTCAGGGCTTGAATTAAAGCTTTCCCATCCTTGATCAGCTCCTTGATGAACTTATTGGTCTTCTCTAATTCCATTTCATGAGACTTCAGCCTCTCTCGGAATTGCGGGCTGTCCAAATAGCAGTCGCTGAACTCTAACGCAGGCAATCCCATACTTGCTCCAGCTCCACAGACCAGGACAATCGTGTAATGCGATGCAGATGCAAGTTAAACGCAACTTTAACTAATAATAAAAGGCACAGAAGTGAAAACTACATAGCTGTAGTCGGAAACGGATGCTGTCTGACAAAAATCACAAGTGCATCTCTTCTACAAATCCGCTGCTGGGAAAAAAATGTAAAATATTTGGAGCGATCTGTCTATCAAGGGAATCCGCGGAATACCCGTGCGCTTCTCATGACGACGTCATAATGTTCCGCTGTGGGGTGATGATAAAACAAAACGCGGTAATTGCGGACTCCTGCTTGGGCGTTTTTAAACGCGTTTGTACCAACCTACCATGAAGCGGATAATCCTGTGATTGTCATGTCTTTCGGCCAATAGTGTCGCGGAATTCCGAAGCGGGCTGTGAACGCGGTACGCACGCTTTGTATGCGACAGGGGAAGAACGTGATTGGTTGGATGGTCATGAGCGATGATGTCACAACGATGCGGGGATTTCATATTAGTTTCAGTTCACACATATTTCTCATTGTATAACCTATTGTATAGATAGAATTTTACAATATAGGTTATACAGTGGGAAATAGATAGATAGATAGATAGATAGATAGATAGATAGATAGATAGATGTTATTAAGATGTCAGTTTTACATACATTCTAAATCATAAACATCTTAAAGACATTTTCTAAAGGTCTATTTAACATCTGACAGGAAAGGTCAGACGTATTGCAGATGAGCAAAAATACATCTAACAGATGTAAACACGCACATCAAATAGACGTCTCTGAGATGTATGCTATCAGGGATAATAGATAGATAGATGTTATTAAGATGTCAGTTTTACATACATTCTAAATCATAAACATCTTAAAGACATCTTCTAAACGTCTATTTGACATCTGACAGGAAACGTCCTATAGATGTATTGCAAATGAGCAAACACTCTAAAAAAATACGTTTTCCAGATGTAAACACGCACATCAAATAGACGTCTCTGAGATGTACGTGTGCTATCAGGGATGATAGATAGATAGATAGATAGATAGATAGATAGATAGATAGATAGATAGATAGATAGATAGACAGATAGACGTTATTAAGATGTCAGTTTTACAAACATTCTAAATCATAAACATCTTAAAGACATCTTCTAAACGTCTATTTGACATCTGACAGGAAACGTCCTATACGTATTGCAAATGAGCAAACACTCTAAAAAAAATACGTCTTTCAGATGTAAACACGCACATCAAATAGACGTCTCTGAGATGTATGCTATCAGGGATAGATAGATAGATAGATAGATAGATAGATAGATAGATAGATAGATCTGGAAAGCATCTGCTGTTTACAAACATCTGATAGACGTCTTTAAGATGTCAGTTTTACATACATTCTAAATCATAAACATCTTAAAGACATTTTCTAAAGACGTATTGCAGATGAGCAAAAATACATCTAACAGATGTAAACACGCACATCAAATAGACGTCTCTGAGATGTACGTGTGCTGTCAGATAGATAGATAGATAGATAGGTAGATAGACAGATCTGATAGCACACGTACATCTCAGAGACGTCTATTTGATGTGCGTTTACATTTGTTAGACGTATTTTTTAGAGTATTTGCTCATCTGCAATACATCTGACATGTCCTGTCAGATGTCAAATAGACGTTTAGAAGATGTCTTTAATATGTTTATGATTTAGAATGTATGTAAAACTGACATCTTAAAGATGTCTATCAGATGTTTGTAAACAGCATATGCTTTCCAGATGAAGAGATCTTTAACATCTCGCAGACATACATGTTCTATCTATCTATCTATCTATCTTTCTATCTATCTATCATCCCTGATAGCACACGTACATCTCGGAGACGTCTATTTGATGTGCGTGTTTACATCTGGAAGACGTATTTTTTTAGAGTGTTTGCTCATTTGCAATATGTCTATCAGACGTTTCCTGTCAGATGTCAAATAGACGTTTAGAAGATGTCTTTAATATGTTTATGATTTAGAATGTATGTAAAACTGACATCTTAAAGATGTATCATATGTTTGTAACAGCAGATGCTTTCCAGATTAAGTGATCTTTAACATCTTGCAGACATACGTGTGCTATCTATCTATCTATCTAAAAATATGTCTTCCAGATGTAAACACACACATCAAATAGACATCTCTGAGATGTATGTGTGCTATCTATCTATCTAATCTATCTAACTATCTATCTATCTATCTATCTATCTATCTAAAAATACGTCTTCCAGATGTAAACACACACATCAAATAGACATCTCTGAGATGCACGTGTGCTATCTATCTATCTATCTATCTATCTAAACTAACCAGGGGTAAAAATGACAACCAAACTGAAAAAATAAACTTTTAATTTTTTTTATACTAAATTATATCCCTTTAGTGCATCTGCAGAAATAATTTTGGTAACCAATAACCATACAGGTTAAAAACAAACTTTAAAAAAAGAAAGAAAAAACATTATTATTATTATTATTATTTTAATTTCTGCCCATTATCTTTGTAGTGCACAGATTAATTTATGAGCACCAGGACAGTTTAGAAATACTTTTTTTTTTTACCACCCTGAATTCCTTGTTCTCAGTTTGCTCCAGGGTTTGTCCGACTTTTGCTGTAAATATATATCAGTCAGAATCTTGTTCAAACCTGTCAGCGTCTCCTGAAGCCATTTGAGGCAATGTTAATGAAAAGCACAGATATTTATAACATTAACTGAAAGAAGAACAGATACCATATTGCCATCACTGCTGAGGAAGTTCACTTTTGGGTTGCTATATTTGCAGAGGAACTGAAAGATACGGTTGCATTAATAATAATTAAATGTTGAAATTGCACAAAACTGGGGATGCACAATGAAGCAATGTTGTACTGAGAACATTCATGCTTGGATGAGACACACTTGACATTTGTTTTGCACTGGGTCCTTAAGCAATTGCCATCCTCAAAAAAGTCTAAACAAATGAAAAGCAATGCAGAAGATACAAAACGTATGAATATATTGTTTAAGAAAGAAAGAAAACTTGTTGAATCTTGTGTTGTAAGAGAAGAGTCTCTATACTGATGGCTGATAAATGTTCACTCAGGCATCACATGAACACTTTGCCCTGGGCACGAGTATCTCAGTGTCATAAGAACCGCCTCATATCATTTTCATACCTGCTGGTCTTGTTAATCATGATTGTATTGGTCCAACACAACTGTCTGCTCTGATGTGAAGTATACTGCCACCATGTGACCAAAAAGGGACATAAATTATATTGTAAAGAATGAGCATCTGGTCATTTTTATCATCCTTTATTTGTATTATTGTGAAATATTATTACAATTGAAAATAACTGTTTTCTATTTGAATATATTTTCAGCATCATTACTCCAGTCTTCAGAAATCATTCTAATATGATGATTTGCTGCTCAAGAAACACTTATTATTATTATCAATGTTGAGTACCGTTGAGTACATTTTTTTCAGGATACTTTGATGAGTAGAAAGTTCAAAAGAACAGCATTTATCTGAAATATAAAGCTTTTGTAACATTTTAAATGTCTTTACTGTCACTTTTGATCGATTTAATGCATCCCTGCTGAATAAAGGTATTAATTTCTTTAATTTCTTTCCAAAAAAAAAAAAAAAATCTCACTGACCCCAAACATTTCAACGGTAGTGTATAATGTTACAAAAGCTTTCTATATCAGATAAATGCTGTTGTTTTGAACTTTCTATTCATCAAAGAACCCTGATTTTTTTTTTTTTTTTACAAATAAGAAATGTTTCTTGAGCAGCAAATCAGCATATTACAATGATTTCTGAAGGATCATGTGACACTGAAGACTGGAGTAATGATGCTGAAAATTCAGTTTTGTCATCACAGGAATAAATTACATTTTACATTCAAATAGAAAACAGTTATTTTAAATTGTAATATTTCACAATATTACTGTATTTTTCATTAAATAAATGTAGCTTGGGTGAGACTTCTTTCAAAAACATTTAAAAAATCTTAATGGTCCCAAACTTTTGAACAGCAGTATATATACTGTTTAAATGCTAAACAGCTATTTAAATGCAAGCTCACTGGCTGAAGATGCAACACAAATCAGTTAACAATGTAAATATCATCGGGTTGCATTAAAGACCCATCAGCCTGCGCCATCTAGAGTTTCATGACAGAACTTGGTATATATGGGGACAAAATGTCCCCACAAAGATGGCAATATCTGAAGTCCTTGTCCTTGTGGGGACATTATAAATCATACCAAGTGATGTTTTTTGAAAATGTAAAAATGCGAAAAATTTTCTGTGATGGGTAGGTTCAGTGTTAAAGGGTTAGTTCACCCAAAAATGAAAATAATGTCATTTATTACTCACCCTCATGCCGTTCCACACCCGTAAGACCTTTGTTAATCTTCGGAACGCAAATTAAGAAATTTTTGCTGAAATATGATGGCTCAGTGAGGCCTCCATAGCCAGCAATGACATTTCCTCTCTCAAGATCCATTAATGTACTAAAAACATATTTAAATTAGTTCATGTGACTACAGTGGTTCAATATTAATATTATAAAGAGACGAGAATATTTTGGTGCGCCAAAAAAACAAAATAACGACTTATTTAGTGATGGCCGATTTCAAAATACTGCTTCATGAAGCTTCGGAGCGTTATGAATCTTTTGTGTCGAATCATGATTTGGATCGTGTGTCAAACTGCCAAACTGCTGAAATCACGTGACTTTGGCACTCCGAGCTGCTGATTCGACACGCTGATTCATAACGCTCCGAAGCTTCATGAAGCAGTGTTTTAAAATCGGCCATCACTAAATATGTCGTTTTTGGTTTTTTTGGTGCACCAAAAATATTCTCGTCGCTTTATAATATTAATATTGAACCACTGTACTCACATGAACTGATTTAAATATGTTTTTATTACATTAATGGATCTTGAGAGAGAAAATGTCATTGCTCCCTATGTAGGCCTCATGGAGCCATCGGATTTGAACAAAAATATCTTAATTTGTGTTCTGAAGACGAACGAAGGTCTTGCGGGTGTGGAACGCCATGAGGGTGAGTAATAAATGACATTATTTTCATTTTTGGGTGAACTAACCCTTTAAGGGATAGTATATACAGTTTGTACAGTATAAAATAATCATTATGTCTATGGAAAGTCCTCATAAAACATTATTTCTAAAAAAAATTATTGATTATAATACTGCCATATAATCGCACAAGTGTACTAATAATACATGTCTATCAGAACATTTCTCAGCCCATTGAATTTTGTGAAGGACTTTCGAACTGTTAATGTCAGCTCCAGGACTAATGACACCCTTCATGATAATGAGCAAGAAAAGTATAACATGAATATAATTAATAATATATAAAATAAGCGTTACATATAAGGAAGTCTTCTTAAATCCCCCAAATTTAATTTTTGTTGAAGCTTTTCTGATTGAATGATAGCACTGCATGGGCCTCTCCTTGTAATGACTTAGATGTGTTGGTAAAGATGCATATTTTATTATATATTTATGCAATATTATATTACATATTTTTATGCATATTCTAATATATAGGCTACTGTATATATTTATGCATATTTTATTATATTGCTGATCTTAAAGGAGGGGTGTTAACACAATGGTGTGTTTACAACACAGTTACAGAAAGTTACTCAATCATTCTTGGTGGCTGGCTGGTGGTTGGATTCAAAGAAAATGTTTACAAATGAATCATCTATTTAAAGTTACAAAATTAGTAACTCTAGAGAGATGCCAAATAGCTTTAGTTCAGTTCATTATGTTTTCAACCACATGTTTTTTTTTAGACATTTAAATACACATAAATACTAGCAATATAATACGTTTATAGATTGTAAAATACACACTGATGTCTGTGGAAGCAGCAATAACAATCAATTATAAATTGACAACGTGTTTTATTCATATCAGAAACACATTGTGTAGGTCACTATAAAGTTGACTCTATTGTTCTCCCATTTCACTGGTCACTTACTTTCATGTATTTCGGGAAAAGTGGATGAATTTACATGTTGTAAATCTGACAGATATATAATTCTCTGAATTGCGGCACAAACTAACATGGTGGCGTCCCTCGCGCATTACAGATCAGAATATTGGATGCATGTTTTCTCAGTCCTGTTACCAAAACTCATGTGCCATTTAAAAAGCATGTTTAAAAGCATGTCAGTTAATTCCTCTGTATTTACCTCAAGAAAGTGTTTATTTTAAAGAAATGGTTGGATATTTGTTCAAATAATTGATATTTGTGGCAAAAAAGTCACTTTATATTAAGGCAAGGTGTATTTTAATAAAAAACGCAAAACAATTTTTTCATTTAAAAGAAGACAGAAGCCTCAAGTTTATAATTTTTTAAATTATTTAATTTATTTAACAATTGCGTAAATGATGGATCAAACAAAACTGATAAAAACAGTGGTTTATCTTTATTTTTTTAGAAAAATAAATAAATTTAGTAACAGGAATGAGTGTCCATATGTGTGTGCATGTGTGTGAGTGAGATTTCTGTGTTGAAGGGATGTGCTGTGTGCTAGTAGTACTTCACAGTACTGAAGGAGGTGGAAAGAGAAAGAAGGACAGAGAGGAAAAGAGAGAGGGGGGAGAGGGAGGGAAGGAAAGACAAAAAAGGGGGAAAAAGAGAGGGTTGCAGGTGTGTTTCACTCCTTCCCTTGCAGCATGCCATGGGTGGGTGTTTCTGCCAACTGCATAGTATGGGTTCTCTCCATCTTCTACAAAAGAGAAGAAAGAAAAAGACAAAAAGATTAAGTCAGTTCGTGGTGGACTGGCTCCCTGCAAGTATGGTATTCACATCGTAAAACTAATCCTAAAAATCTACAACTTAAGTAATTTCATCTGTAAAACTCATGATACAGGTGAACAGTATTATATCAACTAATATTCATCACTCCTGTTACTTTCACTCACTCCTGTTATTTTTCATATGAGTAACAGGACTGAAAGTAACAGGATTGAGTTTTTTAACAAAAAAATGATCAAATACATGACATAATGCCACATGGAGTACTGACACTGAGCAACTTCTAGTGACTTACCTAAAGTTCATATTTTTTAAGTAAACAAATAACATCTAAGAAATAATTTAGGTAACAGGACAGTACGTTAAGATTGACACTCTCATTCATAGTTACAATTTCATCAAATATACAGAAATTAAAATGAGAGGACTTACTTTTGGTCTTCTCATGGCCTGCATAAGATCCAGATGATGCAACTTCCTGTTCAAAATGTGTCTTGTGGCAAGTTTTTTAGAGGGGGAAATGTGTGAGGGTAACAGGACTGAGTGAAAACCTGGGGACATGACTAAAATGTGTATTTTATATAACATATTATGGATTTCTTATGAAATTTCTTTTTGTTTAGCATAGATGGTATATGGAGTAACACAACAATGCAAAAATAATAAGATTTCTGAAAGATTTAAATGATTATACTTCATGATAAAATCTAGGTTTATATAGCGGGAACATGTAACAAATGCTTTTTTTTTTTTTAGTATTCTCAGTAGTTTTTAATAATGTTTTAAATTATATATTTTAAATTTGCAGTTAGATTAATGTTCAGGACACTTTGCTTAATAATAAAATGTATTTTAGAGTTCATTTTCATGCATATTTATACAAAAAAAAAAAAAAATTCCTGGGGACAGAAATGGCACCCATTCAGTGGAATGGCTCATCAACTAAAATCATCATTATAACGGTTTTTAAACGACAAAACACATTCACTTAAGCCCGGGAAACACCAAGCCGACGATCGGCCGTCAGGCAATGTCGGACCGTTTTTGAGCGTTGGCCAACTAAATTTTCCCAGTGAGTTCTGCACCATTGGCTCTAGTTGGACGCTGTCAAGGTTTTTTGGGCCGATTCTGCATGTAGAATCACCGTCGGACAAGAGAGAGAACTCTGATTGACTGTTCAGTTTAGTGAAGGAGTAGAAGCGCGAGAATAATAATAATAATAATAATAATAATAATTAATAATAGCATAGAACACGTATTTGAGAATCGGAATATCAGGTAGTTGACATAGGCTACTGGAGGTCTGTGCACGCCACGATTACATTGTTTTTTTCACATTATTACTGCTTTTACTGCATTTTTAAACAAAATATTATTTTTAATCTAATTATTTTACTAAATGATTATTATATCTTATTCAGTAATCACATATGGAAACATATAAATGGAAAAGTAATGGAAATTCAAATGGTGTGGGAATCTTTGTCACTTATCTGTACATTTAGTAACTACACAGTTATACAATTACTCTATGTCAAAGGTTCAGCAAAACTGGGTGTGTAAACAAATGTGCAACAAATAGAAATGATACAGACAGACCTAAATATAGAATGTCCTGAAATGAACACAGTTCACTGTCTGGGCCAGATGAGGTCACATATCTTCTAACAGATCTGACCTCATCATTTTTGGGTGATTGGTTACAGAAACTGACTAAATGCTTCAGTGAAAACACATGATATTCAGAGTTCAGGTCAGTTGATAACCAGATGATGTTACACAGGCAGGTTTTCCAAGCATATCATGGGTCCACGTCACACACATGCTCCAGGATAGAATGCAAAAGCTGCCTTTTTTGCCATGGGAAGTATATCGTACTAGTCATCCTTTAACAGAACAAGAAGAAACCTGCACGCAGACTGCAGGCCACAGAAGAAGAACTTTGGTATCCAGAGTCAAAACACCAAAAGAACAAACTCTGTTCCAGAGATAGAGACAGCATTTGTCTTTGCAGCTCTGAAACAAAGTCACAGGTAAGTCTCAAACGTTGCTGGTCAGCCCAGTTCATTAGCACTCCACTGAGGGTCGTCATTCACACTGGTGTTCTCGACAAACTGTCTGGCACTAAGGCTCTATTTCCAATAAATACAATGTATCCGCGCAGTGGCAGCTTGGAAAATAGGCTCGGTGTAGGCTGAACACATTCCTGTGCTGTTTGTTCTCTTTTGCTTTCCGAACATGTCTCTGATAGCTTTCCAGACCACTTCAGATGTGCTGTCTGGCTGAGGCCTTTTGATGTGAATGAAAACCAAACTACCTCTTGGCCTTAAAGGGATAGTTCACCCAAAAAAAAAAAAAAAAAAAAGTGCATACATAAGGCACATCGCATATTGTAGCCTCCATGTTTACCATATGTGATGTGGTTTTAGATATGGGCCATTCTACAGAATTGGTTCAAAGTCAGAGTTGGAAACGTCTGGAAAAAAATTTCTTTTTCCACAAATTTTGTATGTATGCAAATTGTATAATATCCAAGGTACACATTTCTAGTAATTGTGCAGTTAATTCTCATATTGTATTTTCATAAAGTTTTGGAATATTTTTCCTCTCTCCAAATTTGTCACTACCGAAACACAATAATAAATTATTTAATAAGAAGTGTTACGTTGACCTATTGTTTGCATCTACATTGTAAATATTTTTTTTTCTTATTTTTTTTTTTTTTAAAGTTTCAATAACAATTACAGTTTTAACAATATTTCAAGTGTAATTTATGAGGGTTTTTTTTTTTTTTTTAATCCAATCTTGCTTTGTAAAAGGCATAAAGTTAATCATACAGATTTCAAAAGTTAATGATTCATTAGTTTGAATATACATTGAACCGAACACTATAATAACATCTTAGTTGATAATTCAATATACTTTATTTTTGACAAAACATCCCATGTTTCGGTCATGACTGCATTTTCGGTAGTGACAGTAATGTGTTGTTAGCCATCACATCACAATACAGAATTTTAACTCGCATACTAAAACATACTAAAACACTAATGATTTGCATAACTGTACTAAAATTTTGTTTATTTTCCCCAAATAAATGATTATGTGTTCCCTTTTGTCACTACCAAAACAATGATGACATGTTTCGGTCATGACTGTTTCCTTACGGTAGTGACAATTTTAGATACTTTTGAGCCTAGCTCAAAGATGTTAATCAGCACATGGTTAGCTAGCACAGTTCTGAACAGTTCTACAGAAAAAAAAAAGAAACAACAACAACAACAAAAAACAATAACACTCAAAAAAACAATGATGTCACAACCGAAACTTCTCCACATGTTTCAGTCGTGACTGTTTCGGTAGTGACAAAATTTTAGATACTTTTGAGCCTAGCTCAAAGATGCTAATCAGCACATGGTTATCTAGCACAGTTCTGAACAGTTCTACACAGAAATAAAACCTAAATTTTATCAAATAACACTCAAAAAACAATGATGTCACAACCGAAACTTCACCACATGTTTCGGTAGTGACAATTTTAGATACTTTTGAGTCTAGCTCAAAGATGCTAATCAGCACATGGTTACCTAGCATAGTTCTGAACATTTCTACACACATAAAAACTAAATTTTATGGAATAACACCCAAAAAAGTTTGCTTAATTGCAGAAAAAAGGTGTTTGGTAGTGACGTTCCTTAAAGTTACACACAGATTTTCAGACTTCTGAACACATTTAACTCAAAATGATGGTACCTATCTACTATGAAAGAGAGGCTATGAGAGGGAGGGACACAGGAATATTTCCTGATCAAAAATGTAGGGGTGTGGTTAAAATCAGTCTCAGCCAATGGATAAAACATACACTGTTTCGGTAGTGACATGAAAATGCGGGACACATTTTTTATTTTATTTTTTAAGTTTCCTGATTTAAAAATAAAATATAAAATAAATATCCTTTTTTAACTTCACAAAATATATATACAGTGGGTACGGAAAGTATTCAGACCCCCTTAAATTTTTCACTCTTTGTTATATTGCAGCCATTTGCTAAAATCATTTAAGTTCTTTTTTTTTTCCTCATTAATGTACACACAGCACCCCATATTGACAGAAAAACACAGAATTGTTGACTTTTTTGCAGATTTATTAAAAAAAAGAAAAACTGAAATATCACATGGTCCTAAGTATTCAGACCCTTTGCTCAGTATTTAGTAGAAGCACCCTTTTGATCTAATACAGCCTTGAGTCTTTTTGGGAAAGATGCAACAAGTTTTTCACACCTGGATTTGGGGATCCTCTGCCATTCCTCCTTGCAGATCCTCTCCAGGTCTGTCAGGTTGGATGGTAAACGTTGGTGGACAGCCATTTTTAGGTCTCTCCAGAGATGCTCAATTGGGTTTAAGTCAGGGCTCTGGCTGGGCCATTCAAGAACAGTCACGGAGTTGTTGTGAAGCCACTCCTTTGTTATTTTAGCTGTGTGCTTAGGGTCATTGTCTTGTTGGAAGGTAAACCTTCAGCCCAGTCTGAGGTCCTGAGCACTCTGGAGAAGGTTTTCGTCCAGGATATCCCTGTACTTGGCCGCATTCATCTTTCCCTCGATTGCAACCAGTCGTCCTGTCCCTGCAGCTGAAAAACACCCCCACAGCATGATGCTGCCACCACCATGCTTCACTGTTGGGACTGTATTGGACAGGTGATGAGCAGTGCCTGGTTTTCTCCACACATACCGCTTAGAATTAAGGCCAGAAATCTTGGTTTCATCAGACCAGAGAATCTTATTTCTCACCATCTTGGAGTCCTTCAGGTGTTTTTTCATGTGTCTTGCACTGAGGAGAGGCTTCCGTCGGGCCACTCTGCCATAAAGCCCCGACTGGTGGAGGGCTGCAGTGATGGTTGACTTTCTACAACTTTCTCCCATCTCCCGACTGCATCTCTGGAGCTCAGCCACAGTGATCTTTGGGTTCTTCTTTACCTCTCTCACCAAGGCTCTTCTCCCCCGATAGCTCAGTTTGGCCGGACGGCCAGCTCTAGGAAGGGTTCTGGTCGTCCCAAATGTCTTCCATTTAAGGATTATAGAGGCCACTGTGCTCTTAGGAACCTTAAGTGCAGCAGAAATTTTTTGTAACCTTGGCCAGATCTGTGCCTTGCCACAATTCTGTCTCTGAGCTCTTCAGGCAGTTCCTTTGACCTCATGATTCTCATTTGCTCTGACATGCACTGTGAGCTGTAAGGTCTTATATAGACAGGTGTGTGGCTTTCCTAATCAAGTCCAATCAGTATAATCAAACACAGCTGGACTCAAATGAAGGTGTAGAACCATCTCAAGGATGATCAGAAGAAATGGACAGCACCTGAGTTAAATATATGAGTGTCACAGCAAAGGGTCTGAATACTTAGGACCATGTGATATTTCAGTTTTTCTTTTTTAATAAATTCAACAATTCTGTGTTTTTCTGTCAATATGGGGTGCTGTGTGTACATTAATGAGGAAAAAAAAAATGAACTTAAATGATTTTAGCAAATGGCTGCAATATAACAAAGAGTGAAAAATTTAAGGGGGTCTGAATACTTTCCGTACCCACTGTATATATATATATATATATATATATATATACAGTTGTGCTGCTTAATATTATTTTATAACCTGTGATACTTTTTCAGGATTCTTTGATGAATAAAATGTAAAAAAAAAAAAAAAAAAAAAAAAAAATATATATATATATATATATATAGAAATCTTTTGTAACAATATACACTATTGTTTAAAAGTTTGGGGTCAGTAATTTTTTTTCTTTCTTTTTTCCAAAAAAATATTAAGCAACACAACTGTTTTCAACATTGATAATAACTGAGTATCAAATCAGCATATTACAATGATTTCTGAAGGATCATGTGACACTGAAGACTGGAGTAATGATGCTGACAATTCAGCTTTGATCACAGGAATAAATTATATTTTAAAGTATATTAAAATAGAAAACCATAATTTTAAATTGTAATAATATTTCACAATATTATTGTTTTTTTCTGTATTTATTATTAAATAAATGCAGCCTTAATGAGCATAAAAGACTTCGTTCAAAAACATTAAAAACAGTAATGTTTCCAAACTTTTGACTGGTAGTGTATATTTTTAAAAACAACAATGGAAAAAATTGCAAAAATTATTTCAGTATCATTTTTACAAGTTGAAATTTAGGGGTTAGGGTTCGGGACAGCCACCTCCCAATTGAAAGAACCCAATAAATGATGATTTTATATATATTAAGCTTACTGATATTTTAAATATTACTGTGGGACTCAATAGATAATAGAAGGATCTTAGTAAACATCTAAAATTTGAATACTTAAATGCTTTTTAAATGTGTTTTTTTGGTTGTGGGGCAGCAGTTTGCACCAATTCTGTAGAATATGTTGTGTTTATATGTGAATGAAAGCCTAAATTCAATCTGTTCATCATATAAAGTGATCATATCTCTTGACAAGATTCATATGGATTCATTTTATGATGCCTTTTATGACATTTTGGGATTTCCTAAGTTTTGGATACCTGGGCTTTCAGTGGAAAGTAAGATATTAAAAATATCTTAATTTGTTTTTCGAAGGTTAACAAAAGTCTTATGGGTTTGGAACAACATGATTTTCATTTTTGGGTGAACTATCCCTTTAAGCAAGGTTGTTGAAAGGCCCATAAATATAAATGATGTCTGTTTGTTCTATTATGAGAATCTTTTGTATATGTATCTTTTGTAGATTTCAGTTTCAGCGTTCTGTTGACGAAGGATTCTCTTGCGTAAAAGTGACATAATATTGTAATATTTATTTATACACATATACACACACACACAAATTTGTAAAATACTTCTTATGGACCAAAATTATAAGGACTATAATTATAATTATGTTTCAGAATAGCAGAACCTTTTTGGCTGTTTATAATAAGACCGTGTGAAGGAGGTTGCATGACACATACTCGTTATAAGTGGTAGTTGAGCTCGGAAGAAGGATCCATTTCATTCACAGGGGTGTTCACGCGCACAGCGCGTCTCAGAGCAGCACTCTGCGCCATGACCGAGCGGGATATCACCGCTTTCACACTGCTACCGACGACCACCGTCCAGAAAGATCCAAAACACAATTCCCTGCAAAAACTCTACTGCAGGAATGGAGGATACCATCTCCGGATCCAACCCAACGGGACTGTGGACGCGAGTCGACAAGATAACGACGTTTACAGTTAGTATGCAGTATACATATCTATTTGAAGCATACTTGACTACCTGAGATTCTCTTGCGTATTTTCTAACACAGAGCAAAATGTAAAAATGTTAGCTAAAATATCTATAAACAGAAAAGGTAGCTGGCCGCACACTGAGTCCAATGAAGACTCAAGACTAAAATATCTATGAAATAATAATAAAAGCGCTTAAACACGTGTAATTTAGGCAAACATATGTAATAGCTACCTAAACAGTTAGGCTAATAATAGCATACACTATAAAATGTAGGCTAATTAATTTCACTTAAAAGAACAGAAAATGCTAGGCCTACCTGTGAATTGTGTTATATTGTTGCCTTACCATATACAGTAAAAATAGTCACATAATGTAACAGCAATATAAATGTTTATTATTGTTTTATGACAGCTCTTTTGAAGGTAAAAGCTGTGAAAGCAGGATTGGTGGCCATCAGGGGTCATGAGACTGGACTATACCTGGCAATGGATAAATGTGGAAAACTTTATGGCACTGTAAGAAGTTGTTTAATTTTGAACAAATTCACATATAAAATGTATTAACTTAGATATAAGATATAAAACTAATATTTCCATTCCTAACACCTCTATTGATAGGAGTTCTTTAAACTGGAGCATGATGTTTAAACTTGTTAAATTCCTGATCTCTGATTCATTAAATGATGCTTGTAAGGAACTGTGTAACACACCTCTAATCTCTGTCCTGTGTGTCAGGCCATGCTGAACGACGAGTGTTACTTCATTGAGAAGATAGAGGAGAACCACTACAACACATACCGTTCACAGAGGTATCAGGAGAATGGAGACTGGTACGTGGGGATCAAAAAGAACGGATGGACAAAAAACGGCTCCAAAACGCACAAGGGCCAAAATGCAATCTACTTCCTGCCAATTCCAGTGGATGGCAGCATGCAGTAACGTTTTGGCTTGTCGAGGCCCTCAAAACAACCCGAGCACTATAAGAATTATAAATTAAGGCAATAGCCATTATATCTTTATAATATATCTCTATATATAAAAATAAAAGTCATATTTATTTTTTATATTTATTTTATATTCTTTTGTCTGTACAGGTGAATGTAAAGAACTTTTTTAAAATATTATTATTGTATTGTTTTCAACCAATACAAGTATTTTGATACCATTGGAGCCTTTGATATAGAAATATTTTAAGGAATATAATGTCTGATCCTTTCCTATGTAAATATACTGTAGGCTGCTGTATATTTAGGCTGTACAAAAGGATTGAAATATATCTAAAATGACGTCACTGTGAAAAGTACTTTCAATAATGCAACAATAAATCATTTTAACCATTTAACATCAAATAAAAGGCAATAAAACTCATATTGTTGTTAAAACACATTAGAAACAAATGGTATTATTATTAATAATAATTGTGGAATTCAAATTATATCCAAACACCATGCTGTTAAATCACATATTTAAATGCTTAAAATACATAATTTTCTTTTTTTAAACCAGGCATGGAGCAAAGGTTCAGTTATTTAGACTACAATTATTAGGTGAAATTACACTTTTAAGGAACAAATCCAACTGTTTTAGACAACTGAACAATACATTTCATAATAGACCTGTCAATGGCTCCTTTTGAGGAGTTTTTGGTATGTAATAACAGCACAATTTCGGGAATTTTACCAAATATTTCTGCTTTGTTCATCCCACGTTACAGTGGTTTTGTATTGTTTCCATCAATTAGAATGTATTTTAAGCAGGAGTATGAGAACAAAATGAACCAAGAAAAATAAAATAACTTTTCTTTGGCCTAGGGTAATGTTGAACAAAATATTGATTTAAATTATTTAAAAAAAAAACCCTGAATGAGCTCTTTGAGATTGATTAAACCTCTTCTATTGTTTCTCATATGCTTATCAATCATGCTAGGTTGCATGTTTTCAGATCAACAGTAATTTTAGCATTATTTTTTTACTGTTATGGTCTACTTTATGGTTTATATACTATGAATAGTTTAAGTAATATTATAATTTAAGTTTCAGTTATTTTAGTACATCAGTTAGTTGCCAGTTTATTTTTTCTATTTATTTTATTTCAGCTTTATTTCAATTAATTAAAATCTAGTTTTAGATAACAACAACAACACTGCTGACAATAAGCATGTTGTTGGTCATTGCTCCTCTACAAACACAGAGATCACTCCAACACCACATTTTAGTATTCCAAGTTGATCTATTTTATTGGATATTATTGGAATGTGAAGTTTTACACTACCGATTGAAAAAAAAAAATGCTTTATACAGCCATTGGGTTTTGCGAAGTTTGCTGCTTCAGTTGTTGTGGTGTTGATTTACAATGTTTCTAGATTATTGTGCAGAGTTTATCACAAAAACCCAAATTTCAATTTTTTGGGGGCCCTGGCACAAAATCATTTCACTAATCATTAGAACAGTGAAAGTGTGAATGAGTACAAGTCAGTATCATTCTGATTGGACTATAAGAGCAGACTGGTTGCTATAAAAGGAGGGTAGAAATGCTTCCAATCATTGTGTTCTTGTGTTAGCGATGGTTCCCTCCAAAGAAAGACGTGCAGCCATCATCACTTTACATCAAAATGGCCTTACATGCAAGGAAACTGCTGCAAAGAATATTGCACCTGAAAGAACCATTTACTGGATAATCAAGAACTTCAAGAGGTTCAACTGCGGTGAAGAAGGCTTCAGGACGTCCCAGAGTGTCCAGCAAGCACCAGGACTGTCTGCTCCTGAAGATTCAGCTACGGATTCATGTCACCACCAGTGCAGAGCTGCTCAATATCGACAGCAGGTGGATGTGATGCATCTTCACGCACAGTGAGATAAAGACCTATGGATGATGGACTGGTGTCAAGAAGGGCAGCAAAGAAGCCACTTCTCTCTAAGAAAAACATCAAAGACAGACTGAAATTGTACAGGAAGTTGATACCATTCATGGCAGTGTTTTGGGGCAGAATTGTGAGAGCCACTTCCTTTGGATGAAAAGCAACCCCACAAATGGACGGTCTCAGGATGTTTCACTGTTGGCACGACACAGGACTCATGGTAGCGTTCAGCTTTTCTTCTGATTGGACAACAGAAGACTGGTGCAAAGTTATTTCCTCTGATGAAGCCTCCTTCCGAATGCTTTGGACATCTGGAAAATAAATTGTCCGGAGAAGAAAAGGTGAACGCTACCATGAGTCCTGTGAACCGGCGACAGGGTCATGGGCGGCCAAGGCTCATTGATGCACGAGGGGAGCGAAGGCTGGTACTTTGACACGTACCACCTACTTAAGCATTGTTGCAGACCATGTACACCCTTTCATGGAAACGGTATTCCCTGGTGGCCTCTTTCAGCAGGATAATGTGCCCTGCCACAAAGCAAAAATGCTTCAGGAATGGTTCGAGGAACACACCAACGCGTTTGAGGTGTTGACTTGACCTTTAAATTCCCCAGATCTCAATCCAGTTGAGCATCTGTGGGATGTGCTGAACAAACAAGTCCGATCCATGGAGGCCCCACCTCACAACTTACAGGACTTAAAGGATCTGCTGCTAACATCTTGGTGCCAGATACGACAGCACACCTTCAGGGGTCTAGTGGAGTCCATGCCTCGACAGGCCAGGGCTGTTTTGGCAGCAAAAGGCGGACCAACACAATATTAGGAAGGTGGTCATAATGTTATGCCTGATCTTTGCACACAAATCTCAATGGTGATGATCAGCAATTGTGATTCAATAAAAATATGAACTCTGAAAAATATGACAGCTAAATAACAGTGACAACAACAGAAGCAGCATAAATCAAGCCGGTTATTGCAAAGCAATAATCATTTTTATATAATAGTAATTTTTTTACAAGCTGCAATGCATGCTGGGAACTGGCACAGCATTGTTGAATGTAAAATTGTTTGTTCAGATAACTCAATTTGGATAGTTGAGACAACGTTTGGACAAGTTTTGGACAAATACTTGAGAATCTAAGTAAGGTCAACAAAACTTTTGTTTGCAACATGTTTAGAGTATTCTTGTTTAGTTCACTCAAGATAATAAACTGACCCATCCCATCTTTATTCAAGCTATGTTTACATTTGTTAGAAGAAAATGTTGCTAACAAAAGTTATTTGTTGACTATACTTAGATTGAGATTAATGGGCAGCATGTAGCTCAAGCTGCTGCCAGAGGAATAATCTGACTGATTTAATTTTATTTTTAATGCTATTTTGTTTATTTTTGCATTATATTACCACCCATTTTTGTCTACAGTATAATGCTATCCAAACATTGCACTCAAACACGGAGGATATTCGTTTACAATAATCAAACCAGTTAATTTTGAATAATCGTGTATGGGCTGGAAATTTTCCTTTATTTGAACAACTTCTATTTGATCTAATTATTCGTGATTGCATCGTAAAGTAAATGCATGAAAAAATACTAACATAATTGTTTAATAATATATTTCCCTCAAACTTTTAATTTAATCTCCCCAAAATAGACTTTAGTCGTAATTAATATTTTAAGCTTTGTCTAATTCTAATGCTTTTTAATGTGATTTGTTGATTATGTTGTATTCTTGCAGTTCTGCAATAAAATAAGGTGATCAGACTGTATGAAATACACATACAGTATATTTAAATCACAAAATATGCATCTGAATATTATGACACCTTTAGTCTTTGTTCACAATACTCAATTAATGATTGTAAACTGAGGTTGTGTCTTTAGAAGAAGTATCTGGGGTGAATTTTACATAAATAAATCACAACAATCCGGTGCTATGGGTACAGTCATTGATACAGGCTGCAGCGGAAGTTTTTTATGCTACTATTTAAAGCTTGATAAAGGTCTATAATACGATGTAGAATTTATCAGGATAAATTGTTTCGAGCATAACACAGATTGTACTTTTCCCAGCAGATGGCAGTAATGTATCTAATTAGCCACTTTTCAGTTGACTTGAGCTGAAAATGGCAGCACTCCACACATTTCAGAGTAACCTCAGAATATATTACTGAGACTTTCTTGTAAGAGTTTTAGTGTAAATTATTTCCAGGTTGCAGATTGATATTTAGTATGGGCAAAAATGCAGATGGTGGGCTGTCTTGCTCATATAAAGGTGCCTCACTACCCTTACAGAAGGACAGCTGAAAAAATGGCCAATTTCAGCAGTAATGTTAAGAAATGAGACCCCCTTTCTGTAAACGGTTAAAAGTTGAAGAATTAAATAAAGTCCAAGAACTGTTTTAATAATGCAAATCTGCGAGGTTAAACGACAAACACACACACATTATCAAACAAACAGATGTACGATTGCATATCCACCCACACAAACACAAGGGAGAGCTCTCTCTCTCTCTCTCACACACACACACACACACACACACACACACACACACACACACACACACACACACACACACACACACACACACAGCCCTGCACCCTGGCCTCCAGCCTTTGGGGCCATGGTTGGAGCAGGAAGGGAGCCATTCACTGTAAACTGAACAAGCAACAGCTTCCTCTGGGACTCCCCCGGCGCAACTGCAGCCAAGATACCAGCATTATAAAGCACTTTGACAGACCTCTGTCAAAGCGGAAGACAAATCCTTTAAAAATTGTACAAACACTCCTTCATTACCTCAAGTACACACACACGCACACACACACCGCTGCAACGTGCCTCTGGAGGAGTCTTCAAACTTTCATCTCAAACCGGAGTGTGTTGTTGACATTTGCGTGAATGCATGTGTGTGTTGCCTTACTTTTCTACCTTGCTGTTGTTCAGCCTCTGTCCATCCAGGACGGAAAGAGGGGATGCATGCCGGTCAGCTGATTCCACTGTAATTAAAGACTGCTTTCCATCTGCTGAAACACTTTGCAATGTCCCGGGCGGCTGCAAAAGCTATGAGGCTGAAGGGGGGAGGATACGAAGAGGATGGAGGGAGGAAGAAAGAAAGGGGGACATTGGGGTAGAATGGAGAATTCCTTACGGTGTGCCTCGCATGCTTGCGGTAGGGCCGCAGAGAGCAGCTTATTAGGATCCAGGCCTTCTAGTTTTCAAAACTGCAGTTCTGGGCTGTGTGGACACATTCTTCAGATAAAGCATTCTTTAAACGTTCGTTTATGCTGTTATCACAGGGATGTAGTCTGGGGGACAACTGGAGAACGTTGTGCTGGGCCCACTTAGGCCCTGTTTACACCTTGTATTAAGATGTGTTTTAGTCAATCGGATTACAAGTGGATGACGGTAAATACAGGTGTAAATGCTGTGTAAAACACTTGTCCACTTTCCACCACTACCAGAGGTAGTCGAAAAACGCATTTGACCGGATTGCTTTCATAGTGTAAATCGAATGTGTTCAAACAGCCACAAAAGACCGCCTACTGTCTTAATGCGTAAACATTATGGGAAGAGCGCTAGTCAGACGGGATTTAAACTTTGACGGATGAAGACCCAAGTTTGATTTAAAGATGGAAAAATGTACCAAGCACAATGTTCTCTCACCACTCCTGATTTCTAACACACACTCACAGCGTTCGGACAGTCTTGCGGCTGTCAGAGCAGAAACGAAAGCTGTTGCTCTCTGTATGTTTTTCCGTCGTCTCCGGTCACGTTCATATGTAAATTGCGCAAGCTTATTTTGTCCATTAGATTGAAAATCTGAAAAACTCATACATTTACCCGCCCATAGACCCTCCCCTCGAAGAAATCAGGACAGAAGTGGTTTGAAAGTGGACAAAAGAGATGGATTAAAACACCAGGTGTAAACGGGAATGTGTCTCCTTCGTATACTTGTGATCTGGTCTACCAAAACGCATCTTAATACCAGGTGTAAACATAGAGTGCTGCAATGATAACATATTTTTTGTAGGCCAATCCATAAGTTCACATCACGCTGGTTCCCTCTACAAAAACCTAATAGGATTTTTCCATTGGCTTTTGGATTATTGCAGAAAATAAGCTCTGTGACCAACAAAAGTTTACGATTCTTACGTTTTGATCATCATGTTAACCATCACAAATGAACATAACTTGTTTGAATTTTGAAGCCTAAATACAATCACCAGAAGTAAAAAAGCTAAACGCTGGCTATAAACGAACTACGCCACGGCTGTATGATCTTCAACGTCACCACCAAGCTTCCGACAACTCTTTCAGTCTTTATTTAAATACATTTTCCCTGAAAGTTTGCAAGAGTTTGCAAGAGTGTGATAATAAACACAATGAGGCTGTGAAAGCGGACTAGTGAGTAGATGAGTTTACATGTTCAGCGTGATGACGTATAATGTCCCATTTAGCCACATGTTAGCAACTGCTTTTTTCAAGGAAAAGCTTTAAGAAATCACAAGGTGGTATTACTGATCTATTTTATGTTGTAGAATAAAACATGAAAATATCTTGAGCTTGTGTTCACCACAGATCTTATTTCAGACATTTAAACCCTTTGACTTCAGGACGATGGAACTGGAAGTGCTAAAACTCATTTCCGGGATTTGGCCTACAAAAATACGCCATCCCTGCAGCACTCTGTAGGACTCGTTAATAGCAAACTCATTAATATTTTAGCAGGTCACAGGATTTTTTTCCAGCAGTGCTGTACAGTTATGTAGTCAAAGTAACATTCACAGTGAGATGGTAAGAATTCATGTTAAAATCTGGTATATTATGTCAATACACTGGCTATCGTGCAGACTTACTAGTAATGCATCTTTTTCAGTGAATACTTTCTAGAATATCTTAATTTGTGTGATGCTTCCATGTGCAACACTCACCATCACAATGCTTCTGGGTGGTTCCCAGGTTATTAGGTCAGTGACTCGTCTCTCGTTTTGTCCCAACTATTATTAATTAATTTAAACAATACACAAAATCATGTGATGAAACATGAAGGGGAACAAAAACATAAAACAGGAAATGGTGTCACAGAGAGGACCCCTGTAGACCTCCGTGACTGTGTGTGTGTCAAGGTCAATAAGTCTCTTAAAAAATCAGATAATTTGACCTTTTTATGACATGGCAAGGTTAGTTCAGCCTGTAAAATGTTATGTGGTGCTCTTATATGTCATTGACCCTGTTTCTAAGCCGTTGCTGTTGTTCTGAATGGTTGCTTGGGACTTCTGGGTGGTTGATAGGGTGCACTGTAAAAAGGGTAACACTTTAGTATATGGAACACATATTCACTATTAACTACGACTTTTCCCTCAATAAACTCCTAATTTACTTCTTATTAATAGTTAGTAAGGTAGTTGTAAAGTTTAGGTATTGGGTAGGATTAAGAATGAAGAATAAGCCATTGATATGTGTTTAATAAGTACTAATAAACAGCCAATATTCTAGTAATATGCCAGCTAATAAGCAACTAGTTACAAGATCCTAAAATAAAGTGTTACCGTAAAAAGTGGTTACCTGCAATTGTTACCTTAACTCTTTCCCCGCCATTGATGGAATTTTCCGGCTTTACGTGTTTTCACTGTTATACAGTAGGGGGTGCTATTACGCATCTTCTGAAAGAGTACAGAACCTCCGGATCAAAACACAGGTGAAGAAGAAGCTCTTTCACTGGCGAGGAAAGAGTTAAGGCAGGAACACACCAAGCCGACGGTCGTCCGTTGGGCAGTTTTTGTTCGTCGGCTGACTAAGTTTTCTCAGTGTGTTCCGCACCGTCGGCTGAAGTTGGTCCTCGTCTGCTTTTTTTCGGCCGGTTCAACATGTCGAATCGGCTTCGGAGCTCGTCGGTCTGTCGGGCCATCTGATCATTCTGATTGGCTGGTCAGCTACTGCCTCCTGCTGGTACAGAAAGGCATTTCATCTTACGCAGGCGCAGAACAGACGTGCTACTTGGCCGTCGGCTGTCGAGCGTCGGTTTGGTGTGTCAGCGCAACTTTGTACCCAGACGCTGCCGACGTGAGTCAACCCTGCAGTCTGCTTTCGTCGTCAGTAGTTCGTCGGTGTTGGCTTGGTGTGTTCCTGCCTTTAGGCTGAATCCCAAATGGCACCCTAAACCCTCACGCACTTTCGTGACATAATGCCGCTTTGACTGCCGGGTAAAGTCCTCTGTGTAGCTCGCAAACTTGCGGGCTCAGCTGAAGTGCGCATCGAGGGCGCATAGCGGCCGCAAAGGGGGCGCTCGCGAGCACTCTTCTGAAACCTAAAGTGATGAATGGGACACCCTACAGTCTCGTGGACTTAACGGACACGCGCACGCAGCAGCCACAAGACTGAATAGAAGTGTGCCATTTGGGATTCAGCCTTAAAGAGCTATTTCTACCTGATTTAACCCATAGAAATTAGTTTGTTGTTATAAATTAATGTATTTAGGTTGATTTAGTGATGTTAAATAATATTTTCGAACCAGTTAATATAGATATTACCATTTTCTTCTATGTTTTTCTAGTGTTTTTGGCCAGTGAAACATACTGAATTGACCCTATTATGTTCTTGATAAATATTCCAGGTCTTACTGCAAAAAAAAAAAAAAAAACTTCTTGGTGAACAATATGAATATTTTATCAAAATCTAATAACTTTCTCTCCACCTGAAACGACTTTTCTTTTCAGCTGACATCATCAAGCCCATGTATTTTTCAATTCCTTCCTTCCAACCACCGGTCATATTAACCACTTTTCACAATCCAATCAATTTCTGATGGAAAAAATCAACACCCACTGTACAATTTAAAAAATGGTGGGTTAAAAATAACCCAAGTTGGGTTAAATATGGACAAACCCAGTGATTGGGTTGTTTTGACCCAGCAGTTGGGTTAAATGTTTGACCCAACCTTCTGGGTAGTTTTATTTAACTCAAGTATTGTTTAAAAATGACTATATTTCTTGCTTAAAATGAACCCAAAATATGTTGGAAATTGACATTTATTAATATGTTTATAAATTAACATTTATAAATAAGTTTAATAAATAATAATAAAATTATAACCATTTATTAAATTGCTAATTAATAAATGTTCATCTTTTGATTATCACTGTTGCCTCTAGTAATTATGTGTCTGACTTTTTTAATTTCCAACCTATTTTGGGTTCATTTTAAGCCAGCCATAGAGTAATTTTTAATCAATAGTTGAGTTAAACCAGCAGGTTGGTCAAACATTTAACCCAACTGCTGGGTAAAAACAACCCAATCATTGGATTTGTCCATATTTAACCCTGCTTTGTTTGTTTTTAACCCAACATTTTTTAGTGTACGCTTTCTTCTCCATTCAAAATATGTACGAATATGGAAGTAAAATGGATTGTGAAGGTTTTATGATGACTGATTGCAGTGAGCGAAGCAAACCAAATAACCCCAATATAATTGAAAAAATGAAGAAGAAAAAAACACATTTGAAAATAAACGACCTTGTGTAATACAGGACCTGCCAGATTAGAAATGTTGAGCCAAACTGAACAGAAAGACGCAATAGATATATTTTGGGGTGAACGATAATTTCATAAACTTGTAATATGACATATTATGCAATCTGACATCCTTAAATTTAAAAAATGATCCAGAACAGAAATTAACTGACTTTATTCAGTGGAAACTGATGTCCTTCATCTGTGCTTAGTAACTGATGTATTTACTGCTCAGTGTGTTGGTCACCTTTTCCTCTTCCTGTGAGAGGCTGTGAGATATCAGTCAGATTTCCATAACAACCAGAATCCCAGCTAGCCCACCACATTCTCACTTGTCACACCTCCCATTCTTATCCACATAACTGACCGATTCATTGACGGAAAGAGCTAAAAAAAGACTCTCACCCTCTGAAATATCTAAAAATGAGTGTGGTGTTACGATAACAAATACATGGCAGCTGTACTCTCCCTTTGTGCGTCACACTAACACAAACGAGGCTCTCGGCAGGATGCGTTCTCGATATTCCCATGATGTGATACAGCTCAAGCTATTACATCTCCATCCAGAAGTACAGGAAGTCCACCTCCTGTCTTTCGTACTTCCTGATTATAAACCCTCTTGGCAGGAGAGTGTGAATGGAATATTACAATCTTTTATCCCTGTCCCATTTCTTTGATGAGCTGTAATACATCCTCAGGAAATAGGATATTGACATTAGCTTCAATAATTAAGTGGCCATCAGCAAAGCCACTGGAAGGCAAGCCTGCAACCTTTAGCCAAAAAAGTGCAACGGCTAATGCTAACGCTCTGGGAAGGAGACAAGAGGCCATTACACGATAGGCTGAGAGGTGCCACACGTGATTAAGTTAGCCGTTACGCTTTCTCCAATGGTAAGAGATACAGACCCTTTTATCTCCCTATAATATACAATCTCTGGCCGTTAGAGAGAATGATCTCATCTAAACTGTACTCTTATGTGATGTGTGCTGAAGAGTTTTATTTTTGGCATGAAACTGGGTCATATAGAGCATGTTATGATAATCACTTTTTTTTTTTTTTCTGCACAGAAGCCCAGTCATTAGGGTTTGGGAAAATGGTCTTAAACTAGGATAATTTAAGGAATAACCTATAATACAGTGTTTCTCAACTGGTGGGTCGCCGTTCTAAGTGGGTCGCAGAGTGTGCAGTCAAAGAAACAACATCAACAACAAAAAACGTAATTCTAAATATTTTTCTGATGGGAGACTTTTATTTTGAAAAACGTGCGTGAACGCTGTTGACACTAATATCAGACGCAGTTTGCGGGTAAGTAAAGAGTACCCCCAAAAAACGCTTTGTCCCAATTCAGTATCTGCGATCAGATGATATGTTGTCAGGCTATATGTCAGTGTCATTATTCTAACGTTATTTTCGTGGCTTGTTACGAAATAAAAAGTCTCTCACCTCAGAAAAATGAACTTTCCTGTCCTGTCAAATTGCACGTGCAAATGCGGCTGTGCGTGCTGTAGACTAGTATATATAGTCATGAGTGTGTTAGCTGGGAATGATTTGCATGCAGGTATGATGTTCATTCTATTCATCAGCAGCAGTTTCCATGTTTCATTAACAGTTCATGTTAGTATTGTGTATTCACCATGGTAACTGTTGTTTCCTTAATACCAAAATGCCACTTTATCAAAGTCCCTTTAAGACAAGTCATTTCACTCGGCGGCCATCTTTGAAACGCGTCTCGGGCATGCAAGTGCAACTCCTATCTCTTTGAATGGGGAAACATGAAATTCTCCAAAGCTGTTTGCCAAGCTTTCGATTAAATTTCATATTTGAAATCACCAATGAAATCTGACAACAACTGTCTCATAATTTTTTTTCCAAACGCTCAAATCATGACAAAAAAACTGTATTTTTTAGGCTGGATCAAGCTAATGCGCATGCGCAGACCTAAATGCGCGTCTCTTGTGCCTCGTTTCGGAGGCGCGCGTCTGACTGTTTCTATAGAAACCGGTGCTTCTAACGGCCGCTGCAGTGACGCGATGACTTTACCAGTCGGCGATTGGCTCTTATTTTGAAGGCGGGACTTATTCCGTCATATTGCGCGTTACACTTTCTCCAATTCAAAACAACACGAGTGACACGTCTTGTGTTATTCTATAGTCTTTGACTTTATTCTCACTTTGTGTTATTTTGTATATTTTTAAATGACTGTGGTGGCTCATACCAGCTCACCAACTTTATTGTATTAACAAAAACTACATTGGGACTGCTATTTAATAGCCTTACCTTATAGGCCTACTCTGCTGTTTATTAATCAATATTAGTCATATTCTTACAATGTATGTTTATGTTAAAGGCCCACTGAAGAGTGTTGAAACGCTTAGCATTATTCAATGTGTTGACGTAATTTCAACTGAAACAGCAAGACGGTGATATATTGAACAGCCCCGCCCCTTTTTTAAAATAGCCAATAGCGTTTCGTTTATGTTACAGCTCAGCCAGAGCCGTTAGACTCTGTAAAACCTCTGTTTCCTTCTAATCTCTAACCGTTTATCCTCATAATGTCCTTTATATCGCTTATATACAGCATTCTGTGCAGAATTCAAATGGGTCCGATACATTTTGTAGTCTTTGCTGACTCACAGATATGATCCGCTCTGTGCTCTCGTGTCTCTGGGCCAGAGCAGACTGTGTTGCTCGCGTTGCGGCCGTTCATGTGACACTAACACGAAAACGGACTTCATTCGCGTCAAAAGCATATTTACACTGTCTGAATCGTTCCCTATTCTCTATATAGTGCACTATGTGCCATTCACCATGTAGAAACTAGTAAATGTGTGAACAAATTACTGATTTCAGCCGAGGCTTCAGCTTCTGTAAGAGTGTAGGAGGAGGCGGGACTTCAAATTCTAGAGAGCATTTGATTGGACCGAAGATTTGACGAGAAATTTAAGTGTGATGTGATGTCATGAAAATCCGTGATCCATTTTAGACTGTAAGTTTTGAATATCTGATATATTCAAATAAGATATATACAACAATGGGAAAATGTGGATCCCATGGCCAACCCAGTTGAGAACCTAACATAATAGGGTGCTCTTTTACACACAATGAAAGTGAATGGTGACCAAACTCCAAACATGACCAAAATCACTTCAAAAGTATCATAAAATTGGTACATACCTGTAAACTTTGTACATACAATATGTGTGGTATAGTTTTACAGACTACTGAGGAAATACAGAAGCATTGTGTGAGTAAATTTAAACAGATCTACTCATTTTTCATAATTTTCATACCTGTGTGAACTATGCCTTTAATGTTCTCATGGATAAAAAAGAAAGAAAAAAGAAATCTCTTTTTAGAAGGCAGTGCGTAACATGCGCACCCACCTTTTTCCACATAAAAACACATCAGAAGACCCGTCAGCTATAAAAAATGTGGCCTCTGGATGTTGTTGGTTTAACATCCATCATCACTTCCTTTTTCCTTTTCCAGCCATTCTCTAGATAGAATCCCATTGGAATTAAAATAGCCACTGTCTAACCTAACAACAAACAAAACCCACTGATTCGTGGCCCTATTTATGGTGAATGCCTCACATACCAAGTATAACCCAGGCATCTCCTTCCCTTTATGATGTCAATGCTGCAGGATACACACACACACTTATATATGTATACACACACCCATTCTTTTTTGTCCTTCATTCATTGCCTCTTTTTGAGCTGTATCCTTTCTTGTGAAAGAGCAGGAGAGCTGCTGTAATTATTCCCTTATTCACAGGAATGTCCAAACAAATAGGTCTTTTTGAAGCGGCCCATTGTCTCAATGTGGGAGTGGATCAGGTCGAGCGCAGGAGGCACGGAGTAGCTTCCTGTGGACGGAATGTCTCGAGTGAAGCCACGCAAGCACTCCCCTGACCCTAAAAGTCCCTGTTGACCAAAGTCCTAATTTTAGGACAGATAATCGGATGCTTCCTGGGAGGATAGACGCATGTAGTTCTTCTAAAAGTAGATTAGTGTGACATTACACAAAAAGAGTAACATTCTTTCACAGAATACTAAAAGCAGCACAGGACATGACACAACACAACATAATATATTTAAATAATATTACATTTATATACTAATATTACACACTATATATAGCCAGGAGAAATGGTCCCCTGGTGTAGCCTGGTTTCACCAAATGTTTTTTTTTCTTCATTATCCAACATTAAATGGAGTTTTTCCTTCCTTGCCACAGTTGTCTTGGCTTGCACACTAGGGGACTAAATATATTTTGTGTATGTATTATGTCTTTTACAATATAAGTATGGCATGACTTTCAATGAACTTTTCAGTTGACCTGTTAACTGTTATAAGTATTACATAAAAATAAACTATCTGAACCTAAATGGTTGTAATTCATGAATACAGATCTCTTTTTGTGAAGTGAAAGCACTTCAAAAAATGAAAGTGTATAAAAGTTCATTTTAGGTTAACTGTAAATGTACTGTAATAAACTTTAAAATTTTATACAGAATATATATATATATATATATATATATATTTACACAATAATTTGGACTTTAACATTGTTATAAAATCAAATCAATGTCTAACCAAGTTGTGTTCCAAATTTGAAGTTGATATCACAAAAATTGAGGTTCCTGTGAGATTTTGTTCAGGCGCTATACCAAAATTAGCCACCATGAGACACCCACATGATGCGTTCATATCACAAATTAATACATTTCTGTCACAATATCACTAATATAACAAAACAGTTGACAAAAATGAAACCTTGAATCTCAGACCTTTCCAACATGTGTTTTGTCAAGATTAGAAAAAGATTTGATTATAAAATAGTGCAGTAAATTTTGCAAAATTTGAAACATGAGACCGCCCACTAGGGGGAGGAGCCTGCTAAAAGGATTTAAAGTACAGTTTCCATGGAGATGCAATGTCCAATTTCAAAACAGTTTTTGAAAGGATGAATTTTGATTGTTTTAGCTTTCGATGATATCTAATTTATCTAATTTAGCTTTCGATGATATCTAATTTATGATGATTACTAAAGGCTATATCGGGGCACTGATAGTCATCTGGTCTGCTTAGGGGTGGGTGATATAAACAAAATCTTAAACCTCATTGTTTATATGTGTCATTTAATCGTGGCAGCACATCACCAAATAGTAATTAGGATTGTTGTCACAACAACAAAAAGCTTGTTGTCACGACACCAAAAATCGGTGCGTATGGCCGTATTTAATAAATTAAATATATTTTTCTTACAAAAACCCATCGCTTTGTTTCAGAAGTCCTTTATTAATCCCCTGGAGCCGTATGGATTACTTTTATGATGGATGGAAGTGCTTTTTTGGGCTTTAAAATCTCACGCCCCATTCACTACCATTATAAAGCTTGGAAGAGTCAGGATATTTATTTAATATAACTCCGACTGTGTTCGTCTGAAAGAAGATAGTCATATACACCTAGGATGGCTTGAGGGTGAGTAAATCATGGGATAAGTTTCATTTTTGGTTGAACTATCCCTTTAAGAACAGAAAATGCTAGGCCTGTGTAAGTAAATGCATCGCTCGTCTGTGCATTCACAGTAAAGGGTTGGTCAGGAAACCTGCAGGTGCTGTTGGCAGAGTTCATTTCTGGTAGGACAGGCTGCTGGGAGTGTAATAAAGGTGCCTTAGAGCTGCAGTGGGTGTGGTAAGAGGTGGTTAGAGGGGATTTTCAG
This sequence comes from Ctenopharyngodon idella, assembly GCF_019924925.1. Taxonomy (NCBI): domain Eukaryota; kingdom Metazoa; phylum Chordata; class Actinopteri; order Cypriniformes; family Xenocyprididae; genus Ctenopharyngodon; species Ctenopharyngodon idella. The sequence goes on from NC_067240.1 coordinate 26,237,744, forward strand.
GCTTACTGGCCATATTCTGGCAGGGCCCTTTAAGGAGTCGTCAGGGGAGACGTGTCGCTTCCTGTCTGGAAGTGTCTGAGAGCTCCGGACACAGATCTGTGTGAGAGATGAGCTGTCCCTGTATCCCGAGAGATCTCTTTCTCCCTATTTGTCTAACTGTGTGCCGTACTCTTCCTTTCAGTAATCTTTTTCGTTTTACTCCTCTGTGACTGTTTATTTTTACAGTGCTGCAGAAGGCAGATCCTACTGCAATTAATTCAGCTTAAACTCCATCCAAATGGTTTTGTAGGTAATTTCATAGATAAGGTTATCAAATCTGTGTGCAAGTTTTGAATGTAAATGTATAAATGTAACATTATACTTCAAATATCTAACCATCAGTGTTTGCATCAATAATATTTGCAAAATTGATTTTCTTTTTTTGTATTTATGTATTTAAATATATTACCTATATTATTATTGTACTATGTACATTATTACTTACCTAAAACAAAATATAAATAAATTATAAATAAAATATATAACAATAAACAATATATTTAAGCAATATACAAGCACTTTTTCAAATCTATTTTTACTTAAAATCTATTAATTCAGCTTGACTACATTCAATGGTTTATTTGAGAGATTTTCAGATTATTTTCAGTGCACTACATATTTGCTTTTCATAAACTTTACACTTTAAAGTTTGAGTTCTGCTGTCACATCGAGAGTGTGTTTGTGTTTTGCTTCAGTTGGACTTTGAGGTACATTTACACAACAATGTACTAAAAACGGAAAAGTTTTTCCTTTGCGTTTTTTCCTCCTACAGACAACAACGTTGTCAAAACGATCACACTGATGTATGAAAATGACTAAAAACACTGTATTCTTCTGCCTGGCCAGTAGTTGGCGATGTCACTTTGTAAACAAACACTACGCGCCTATAAACACGCTTGATGTCACCATTTTCACAAATTCACGTTTTTGTAGTTTACACCGAGGCGATAACAGTATTGTTTTCAAAAACGTGCACTTTGAAAAAAGTTTGCGTTTTCAGGCTTCCAAAATGCCATTATTGTGTAAATGAACGGCCAAAATGCATAAAAAGTTCTCCGTTTTTAGTTCAAAATAGTGCAGTGTAAATGGCCCCTGAGTTAGTTTTGCACTCTTCTCAGTTCAGTTTCCTGTGTTTTCTTTGTTCATGTTTATCTGTTGCCATGGTTTTTGATTTGCCCTCATGTGTTCCACCTGTGTCTTGTTAATTATATTGTTTAGTCCTTATATTGCTTCCTTGTGTATATATAGCCCTCAGTTTCAGTTGTTCTTTGTCAGATCTTGTCTCACAGTAAGTGTTGTCCTGTTTCCTGTGTTTTTGTTTCAAGATAGCCTGAAGAAGTGTAATTTTGAGTTTATTTTGATTAAAGAAAACTGTTTTCAAATAGATCCAGTGCTTTTATTTCTGCCCTATGCTGACTGTGAATGTGATTTCACGAAGTAGAACATGTTTTGGATCACCATCTTTGTTGATCCTGGAACAACATTTCAATCAACCAATCAGATTTGAGGAACAAGTTTATAGTTTATGTCATGTTTAGGCTTACAACCAGGGTTAGGTGCTTCTACACCAGTGTTATTCACCTATCATTTCCCTCTGATTTTAGGGAAAAGTTATGGACAGGGTTAGGTTTAGGGGGAGGGATATGGTTAGGACTAAATTTTTGGACAGGAATGTTGTTCCAGGATCAACAAAATATGTTGACCCAGGACCATGTCTGACTTTGCAACATCTGCATTCAAAATCTAACCGACAGTGATGTTATTGTTGTAAGATTTGCATACTTAATTGCAATTAGTCTTCTCTCTTGTATTTATTAGTAGTGATGCGAGAAATAAAGCTTTTCGAAACTTTGAATCAATCGAACCAATTGCTTCGCAAAATGATTCACTGTTTTGAAGCATCACACGCTGGTGAACCCTGCTGGTCATAACAGTGTAAATGCAGTATAAACATCTAAACATGTTATAACACCTTTTTCAAACCAATTGCAAATGTTTAATTGAAGGTGTAATCAATTAAATGCAATTAATAAATCATCGAATACCTTTAAATATTAAATGTCTTTATTATATATGATATTTTATTAAATTGTAGGGCTAGTTTTGTCTGTTTTATGGAGAGCTTGGTTGATCAGACCAATAAGAGACTTTTAAATACAACTCTTCCTTTTTATTATACATAAAATGTAGAAAATTGAACCGAGATCAGGTAAAAATAATTTATAGACACTGGTTCATGAGATCGCCCCTAGCGGCGATTATTGAAATTTCAAATAATTTCGAAACCGCTATGACATGTAACGAAGCGTCGTTTACTGAAATCACATGACTTTGGTAGTTTAATACGAGCTTTGAATCACTGGTTCGAAATGATTGACAAAGGTTTCGAAACTTCCACTATGTTTTAGCATACTGAATTGTGATTGGTCTTTTCTTTCTTGCATCTGGCGGTGTTGATTCTCGAGCACAGCTGACGGAAAACAAGTCATGCATTGAGTGTCCTGCAAAGCTGTTCTGATTCAGAATCAAATAAAACCTAAGCTTGTCTAAATCTAACACTATAAGTTTTAATATAGATTATTTCGTTTTCTGTCTCTTTGTATACATTGCTGTACATAAATAATAATGTCAGAATCATCCGAAAGAACCCAATAAACCCAGACCAGTGAGTACATGGCTCACAAAACTAGATGTTTGCTTTGTCCTTGTGTTAGCTTCTGTTCAGTTCCGTCTTTCTGTCAGACTCCACAGCAAGAGGAGGACAGGAGATTCAGTAGCGGAGAAGGATTTCTAATCAGAGGTCCCTTTGGATCCGGTGAAAGGAGCAGTTCCACGGTAGACTAGAGAAGAACAGCAGCCTTTGGGGCCCCGCCAGCGGAGGCGAGCTCACACATCACTGCTCGCCTGCGTCTTTGTATGCATGTGGAATTAAAAGGATGTGGGTGAAAGTTTGTGAGGAGCAGAATTTCTGTCCATTCACACACATAAATCACACACATGATTGACTCGAGATATTCTCAAGAGAGAAACATTGAGTTTTAAACGACTTACATTCTGCTGGTTCTCCATTGTGAGCAACTTTGCTCGTTCCTTGTTTTTTTGTTTTTTTGTTCTCATGGTGTAAATTACAAGATGGACCACATCCTGATCTTTTTAAACCTACATAGCAAACCTCCAAGACAGTAATCTCTTACAGGAAAGAGATACTTGGCACAGGACAGCTTGCTGACAGACACATGTAGACTCACGTTTCCGTACCATAAATGGGGAAATATCAGTTTACACTCTTAAAAGGGCTTAGGTTTTCATTTGACAGTAACAAAAGGAATTGTTTTCTATTTTATGCCTCCTTTTATGACATGAACCAGAGAATTGTGTAAGTAGAATGAAAGGAATGTGTAAGATAAATGGCCATTCACAGAGGGTGATTCAGGTGTTGGGCTCAAAGTAAACATGAAATGTTATTCGGAAAGCAATTTTACTTCCGTATTGTGATGTAAATGAAACAGGATATTAAAGAGAGAGCGAAAAAAGGACATGAATATATATATATATATATATATATATATATATATAATAGGGCTGTCAAAATTATTTTTTTCAGTATAAAAATATTTAAAGCAATTAACTCAGCATGAGTTTTATTTCTGTCATCCTTTGGCTGCGCTACAGTATATGATCACGCTATCATTCATTCAAGTGCTATTAAACCATTCAAGTGTGATAAGATGCAAAAAACTAACTCAAATCTGTACTGGCTGTGGAGTGGCTCTCTGGGAACAAACACCTGAAACGTTCACACAGAATACCACTTCAGACAGCGCTCCAGCACCACACTGAGTTCTCTTTCGTGCTTGAATGGACAAAAACACACAAAATTATGTCAGAATTCCTGTTTCATTGGGTATCTATGGAAGCTTATTTCCACCACTAAATAAAAAAAGGTAATTGCGATTTTTTTTCTCTCGCAATTCTGACTTTTTTCTTGCAATTGTGTTTATATTTCGCAATTCTGACTTTATTTCTCACAAATGTGAGTTTTTATCTCACAATCCTGACTTTTTTTCTCTCAATTCCATTTACATCTTGCAATTCTGACTTCTTTTCTTAAAATTGCAAGATATAAACTCACAATTGTGAGTTATAATGTTAGAATTGCGAGATATAAACTCATGTTGTAAAGTTGTAAAGTTATAAACTCACAATTCTGACTTTTTTCTCACAATTCTGACTTTTTTTCTCGCAATGGCGAGTTATAAAGTCCAATTCTGAGGAAAAAGACACTTTTTTTCTCAGAACTGCGACTTTATGTCTCACAATTCTGACTTTATAACTCACAATTGCAACTTTATATCTCGCAGTTCTGAATTTATAACTTGCAATTGCGACTTTATATCACGTAATTCTGAGAAAAAAAGTCAGAATTGCGAGATAAAAAGTCACAATTTTAACTTTTTTAAGTTTTATTCTGTGGCAGAAACAAGCTTTCAAAAGTATCCTCATCAGCACAGTCTAAATGAGTTAAAAGTGTTAAAAGAACAAAGAGTTGTGAGAAAATGTGTCAGATTCAAGTCATGTGTGTCAGGTCTTAAAGTGACAGCAGCCTAATAAACCTGCTTCTGTCTTTCATTAATGTTAATCAAAGAACAAAAGACAAAGAGAAAATCACTCACTGCTATTGAAAATCTTAAAGCATTGTTGACAAGGTTACATGGGTCAAAAACAATGAAAACAATAACTTTTTTTGTGCATTTTAGCAGGGCAGGTAAAAATCAAAACCCACCCGACAGTAGAAAAAAACCCTTAGCATTAAGCCTTGATATATTAAAGGCACAGCTAAATGTGACATTTATTACAATGGGTTTATATAAAGATTGTTTCAAGTTCACCTAAATAAAAAGTTATTATATTTTTTTAAAGCCAATTAAATGTTAAAATTGATAGCTTTCAATTATACTGTAATGTTGAATGGCTATAATTAATGGCTAAAATTGAGAAAAAAAAAAAAAATACTGGTATCAGTGATACTGGCCTTCATTCACATACTTAGTAAAAAGATGCCACATTCAGTGTGAAAGTATTAAAAAATAAAAATATATAATATATAATTTATATTATAATATGTAATGGTAGGTTCATTTAATCGTGATTAATTACAGAAAAAAAAAAAAAAAAATATATATATATATATATATATATATATATATTTTTTTTTTAACTGATTGACAGCAATGATGAAAACCAGACCAAAAATGTGCATTAAGAATGTGAATAGGAACAATTTTAGGAAAATTAGTATAATAACCAACAGGATCAGTAGTTCTGCTGTTAAACACTGATTTGTACGATATAAACATATGGACAGTATCTAAAAACCTGCAAAATAAAAAATAAAAATAATGAGATCATGTTGTAATACCAAAACTTCGTACGACATAAAAAGCAAAATCACAAAGAGAGAAAGAGAAAGACAGATTTTCACCAAACCCATAGTCTGTGCATCTGCATTTGTGTTTGCATCTTGAGACAATGAAATATTCTGCAAAGCTTCGAAATGGAGGTGGACACGGGATTCATGGAGTTGTGTGTGTGTGTGTGTGTGTTCGAAGCCCTTGTGCTCTGGCGAGGTTTCCCCACCGTGCCCCTCAGCACAGCATATACAGTTACTCACATCCCCAGGAAGCGGAGGTATGACATCACCCTTATCAGCCACTAACTCTCTGCCTCTCCAAGAGGAGGGGGAGTGCAGGAAGACCTGAGAGGCTGTAAGATGGATTACAAGGGGAGGAAGAGGAAGGCTTGAGACTGTTTTACATTTTTTACATTACAAAGGTGTTTTGCATTAGTGAAGACACAGAGCAGAGCACATGCAATGCAATCCGTCAAACGCTGAAATTTGCTCAATCATACTGAAGAGTGAAATCTGTCAAGAACTTGTTTGTGCTGATTAAAGGTACATCACATGAATAAATTACCTTTTAAAATATATTCAAATAGAAACCAGTTCTTTTAAATTGTAATAATATTTCACAATATTACAGTTTTAATGTATTTTTCATCAAATAAATGCAACCTTGATGAGCATGAGACTTTCAAAAACATTAAAAAATCTTAATTATTCTACATTTTGGACAGGTAGTGTACTGTATATAATCCTTATGCTCCAAAAATAGGCTCTATTTTCAATATATTTTGCAGAAAAAGTTCTTTTTTTCCCCCTCATTTTGACCTGGACATGTTTGCATGAGACTGACCCTAAAAGTCTAGACCAGTGCCATGATGCAGGACATTGATAAAGCTACTCCTGTTAGTTTAAATCATTGAACTTGAACTCAGATGTACTCATTACATAATAAAAGCAAACCACCAAGTACCACCAGATTTGGATAATAGCACAGCTACAATAACAACTTCCCCCTGTACAGCTATAAGTAATCATTAAAAATTATGTGTTTTTCGAAAACAACCAGCTCTATTGCATAGTTCACCTAAGCATGACCTACACGGGCTGATTACACAATACTGCAATCCAGCATTGCAGAAAGGCAGATTTTGACTTTGCGCCATTACAAAACTGGCTTGATGCCTTCATGTCAGCATATCTGACAGCATATGTAACAACTGACCAGATATCCTCCTGAAAAGTCTGTGGGGAAAATATTGAAGTTGCGAAAGAGGGTGAGGATCTGGATCACACATGTGTGCTTTATTACAGTGTGTCCAGCAGAAGCTCTGTATTATCTGTTTTTCGATTGAGAGCTTGAGGTGGGCCGTGAGTCCTGTCTCCAGGCTGGACCCACAACACGTGGCCAGGGAGGGCTACAACTTCAGCTCTCCAAGAGCTGAAAGACTCCACTGTTGCTTTACAGTAAATGAGAGGAAAGAACAGGAGGAGAACGGACGAGAGAGCAGGAAAACCAGATAACATCAACTTCATTCACTGCCTGTGCCCTGTAATCAGAGAAGGAGAGAAGAAGAGGGCAGAGGACAGGAGAGAAGTAGACAGTTAGGCTGAGTTAAGAACACTTATGAGCAAACTAACATTCAATTGGCTTTGCTTCAGAATAGATTTTATATTGGACAACTGGTGACCCAACACAGTACCAAAAATATATATATTAGGGCTGTCAAAATTAACTTGTTAATGCATGCTATAATTTTTACAGTTTAACGCTTTAATGCAGCATGCATTTTTCCTGTCATCCTGCGCTACAGTATATGATCACGCTATCATTTATTCACGTGCTATTAAACCATTCAAGCGCGATAAGACGCAAGAAATTAACTCAAATCTCTTTGTGAAGCGGCTCTCTGTGTACAAACACCCGAAACGCGCGCACAGAACAGGCTACCACTTCAGACAGCATGCCAGTGCCACGTTGAGGTCTCTTTCGTGCTTGAACGGACAAAAACACACAAAATTTTGTCAAAATTCCTATTTCGTCGAGTATCCTTGTAAGCACAGTCTAAATGAGTTAATGGGATGCGTGTCAGATCTGCGTCAGGTCTTAAAGTGACAGCAGCCTAATAAACCTGCTTCTGTCTGTCAGTAAAGGGATAGTTCACCCAAAAATGAAAATGATCCCATAATTTACTCACCCCTCTACGGAGCCCCGCACATGACATGCAAGGAAAAAAATTAAATCGTGCGCACGATTTACTAATTCGTTCCCTCGATTTACTTAATCATGCGCACGGTTTACTAATTCGTTAGCTCGATTTACTAAATCATGCGCATGTTTTAGTAAATCGAGGGAATGAAATATAAATCGTGCGCACGATTTAGCCTACTATTTTTTTCCTGCATGTCATGTCCCTCATCCCTCAGAAGAAATCGGGGGTTTGCGTGGTGGTAAACATGCTGCTAGTCGATGAGTTGAATCAACTCCACAGCAACTACATAAATTTATCCACTAACCGTTCAGAAACGTCCAGTTTCATTCTAAAAGTTGTAACTTCTTCCTGAGTCTCTCCATCAGTGTCGACTCCGGTTTGAACAATGTAAGGCTGAACACCGTTACTGACAATCCTCATTTTGGCTGCTTGAGATTCTCCAGCTTTGTTGTTGTTGAGCAACTGAAGCGTGAGCTGTTAAAGCTCCACCCTCTTCTGGAAAGGGGGCCAGGAGCAGCAGCTCATTTGCATTTAAAGGGACACACACAAAAACAGCATGTTTTTGCTCACACCCAAATAGGGACAAATTTGACAACCTATAATAAATGATCTGTGGGGTATTTTGAGCTGAAACTTCACAGACACATTCTGGGGACACCAGAGACAACAAAGCATTATAGGTCCCCTTTAAAAAATATCCTGGCTCTTCCAAGCTTTATAATGGGAGTAAATAGTAACTGAATCCTTCCATCATAAAAGTAATCCATACGGCTCCAAGGGGTTAATAAAGGCTATCTGAAGCGAAGCTATGCGTTTTTGTAAGAAAAATATACATAATCATAACTTTGTAAACTAGAATCACTGGCTTCTGTACGCATTATAACGTATAAATTATAATCATGGGTATTGCATTGCTTCACCTCAAAAGGTCCTTATTAACCCCCTGGAGTCATGGATTACTTTTATGATGGAATAATGTGCTTTTTTTTGGGTTTCAAAATCTCAGTTACTATTCACTCCCATTATAAAACTGGGAAGAGCCAGGATATTTTTTAATATAACTGCAATATGATTTGATCGACCAAAATGCATCTTAATACCAGATGTAAACAAGGGCCTAAGATATCCTCCCTCCCCCCAAAGGACTTCCGTAGAATTTTCAAAAAAAAGTAAAGTGTCTGTAGTCATATTAACATGACCTTAGAGAACAAGTCTTGTCAGCTAGTTTTGGCTGCAAGGGACACACTTACTGAGAAATGCTTGACTGGTAAATGCATACCATCACTTCTAAACTCTCTGAAAAGTTGTCTGTGGATGCTTTGAACTAAATCCCCAACTTCCCCCTCCCCAAGGGCTCCTCTCCATCTGAATGAGCAAGCCTGCATCCATGTTCCGCCATTCAGGCTTCACTTCCTGATGGTCAGCAACACCCTCTTTGAAACACAGGAAGTCCAACCAATAGGCCTGCTGTTCATCACCAGTGTGCAACAACAAGACCAGGATAGGGGGCACAGATTCTGCCCTGCCACCAAAAGTGCCTCATGATCATCTAAATGGGCTGGTCAGGATGGAGAGGGGGGGTGGGAGTCGATCCATTATTTGAACTCGGCCCTGGCCCTTTTGTGAGCAGCTCACTGTTTGAATGGGAGCGATCAGCCAACCATAACAGACCATAATGCATTTTCTGCCTCATCCACAAGTCTAGAAGTGTGCCTCCGGTCCCCGGCACCACTTCACATCAGAAAAGCCGAGGCCAGCATGCACCATGGCTATGAGTGGAATAAAACTGCTGCTCCATCTGCTGACATCAAACATTTCAGACAAAAAATTATGACAGTGACAAACAATGTGTCTATCCCCATCACATGGTTTCTATGAAATTTGTCTCCAAGACCAACTGTTTTGTAATGGGTCATGGGTATTTTTCCTTTGTTGACAATTTCTTTGCATTTCAATTTGTATTTTAACATTATCAATATTGCATTAGGGTGATAAAACAACTAAAATAATGGTTTCAAGGTGATACCTTGGGTTTCATTTTAAAGGGACAGTTCAGCCAAAAATGAAAATTGTTATCATTTACTCACCCTCATGTTAAACCTTAATGACTTTCTTTCTTCTGCAGAACACCGAAGAAGATATTTTTAAGATTGTTTGAAATGTTATGTTGACATAAATGATGATATAATTTTTATTTATATTTGAACTTTATCCCTTGAAGTATTTGGAGTAACATGTTGAACTGCTTTATACACTGTAACCCGAATAAATTGTCATACTCAAAATTAAGGTAATCAGTTACATAAATTTTTTTAAGTTAAGAAATTCAAAGTTTAAGTAAGCAGAACTGTCAGATTTCAATTTTGTACTCATACATTTTAATTGCACTTAACTTGAAATTTTTGAAGGTAATTCATACATTCAACTTAAAATTATCATGTAATTTTAACGGAACGGGAAAGGTACGCAATGCTGGGAAATAGAAATCTCAGCCAAATTTCAGGTAAATTTAAGTTTGTCTAAATTAAAAGAAACAAGTTCATAAAACTCAAAACAATGAAACAAATGAGATTACTTAAAATGTGTCAGTTTTGTGAACTCAAAAGAAAAGAAAGTTCTAAATATTCATAAAAGTTCATTTGATTGAACTAATTTGTTTAATTTGAGTTTGCCCTACTCAAACCAATTAATTTGAGCGTTAGGGTTTACAGTGTAGGTGAAATGAACTAATTTAATACTTTCAACGGAACTAAATCAACCAGTGAACTCTTTTTGCATCATTGAATCATTTTCCTGTTATCACTTTAAAGCTGCTTTGAAACAATCTGGATTGTATAAAGCGCTATATAAATAAAGGTGACTTGACTTGACTAAATGCCATGGTATATAAATATGGTAAGCATTCCATATGGTCCCATAATTTAACACCATCACTATATCATATACAGCCACAGTACTTTTTTGTAAGGAAAACGTTGTGTCAACCGTAAAGACGCAGGGATCTTTATTATGCGCCATGCGATTTAACATGCATGTGTGTTTGTGAGAGGCCCTCTTACGTGAAGTGGTTGCCTTCAGTCTTTAGGTTTTAAGGGTTGATTTTTAAGTGCCTACAGCCCTTTCCTCTCATTCTCCTACAGGATTAGCATCCATCTTTTTGGGAAGGGGGAAATTAAGTTGCTGGATCATTTTACAAGCCGTAGGGAAGAAGGAAAAGAGCCAGACAAATTACTAAATGAGTCAAGTATAGGGGGGCACCCAATTTCAGTTACCCCAGTCAGAGCCATTCAGCCCAGGTAAGAGCGAGAAGGCCTGTGCCCAGCCCTTTAGTCCAGCCAAACAAAAGAAAATCCAGGAACAGGCGGCTCCATCAGTTGTTTTCTCTGTTTTATGCAGGTAATCCTTCCCACTAAACAGTCATTGAAATCAAGCACACTTTCCCCAGGCCATTGAAAGTGTAAAATTATTTTCATGATTTGTTTCAACATTTTTTCTTTTGTTAAGTCAAGTCAAGTCACCTTTATTTATATAGAACTTTTTACAATGTAGATTGTGTCAAAGCAGCTTTACATTGATAACTGGTACATTATTTGGCTGCACAGCAGCTCTTAAAGAATAGTGTCAATGCAGGCAGATCAAAGCACTGTTGAATATCAAATGTCAAGTCAAATGTCAAGTGTCCCCAACTAAGCGAGCCAAATCAACTTCAATAATTAATGTGGTTCAGATAACATTATATTTTAAGTTTCTGTTGATTAAACCAATTGCCTTCATTGTATTAACTCAAATTTTTAATTTCAATGAACTCAAAATTTTAAGTCAACCAGGTAACTTGCTTTTTTAAGTTAAACCAACAATTTTTTTTACAGTGTATATGTATACGACTCAATCAGTGCTGTCGTTCGTGTTTATGGAACATCCGGCCTGTCCCTGATTAGAATTAGAATTTCCAGTCAACATGAAATGCAGCCTCTTTGTGACCAATTTTACTTCCGTAAACTGGTGTATTTCCGAGTGAAACCATATAATCACCAAAACAAAATGTAGGATGGGGCTTGATTTCATCCATCGGCAATTGGTTGGATAATGAAAAGTGGAGGGTTGAAAAGTCTGAGTGATTTGTGACATCAGCTGAGAAGGAAAGTCATTTTTAGAGGTGGAGAAAGTAATTATATTTTATGAAAAATAATGAAGACACACTTGAAAAAATTGGAATATGTGGGCCTACATCATACACAATAAGAAAAGGAACATGCATTAAGAAGCTAAATAAGGTCAATTTTGACTTCATGTTGACTTTAACAAATGAAATGATGGATAACACATATCAGTTTAAACACTGTGCATGTCTGAATACGAAGTGATTTTACTTCCTGACAAGACCTCATCCGTTAATGCGTGACAGTCATACTTGCTCTTTCTTTTAATAAATTACCTTGTGTCAGATCTAAGAAAAATGACCCTCTCTCTTTGTCTTCTTCAGCAATTAATTTGCAGCTAAGAAAATCATTGTGCTGGAATCTTGGAGGGACTCCTAAGCAGGAATGCTGCTCTTGAAAAGTAGTTATGACTTAATGAGAATTCCACTTGCAGCAGGAAGGAAGGGCTTAGAATGCGTGTCCCTCAGCGAATTGAACGAATGTTAATCATGATCCCTTCGGCACTCACGGAAAGCTTGAGCCCGGGATGGTGAAGAAACAGAAGGAAAGGGAGAAACTGATATAGAGTTAAAGGATTAATTTTGTCAGGGTATTTTTCACAATTTCTTTTCACCTGTATCAGTGCTGAGATGTTCAGCGTTCAGGAAGTAGTTCAAAACTTTGCATTGAGCTATATTGTTGAAAACAGCAGCATTTGACCATTTTGTAACTCCAGGATTCAAATGTAACTTCATTTTAAGTTCCATTTTAAATGAGTCAAATCTACAGATGTCCAGTGTCTTGTAGACTGAACAACTGAGTTGTGCGATATTTCAGCAGATTTTTTTTTTTTCCCATCGCTGTCATTTCCTGATAGCTCGAGTCCAGTATGCACTGCAAACAAACAGATGGGCTGAGTATTCAGGGCCTGTTTTGATTAAGGGTTACATGCGTTCTCCAGACTTGTATGTGTGCACTTACTTGCAGCCAGTCTGTACTAGTCTTTCTTTCTCTCTGTCTCTGTGAAGGACAAGGATGTGAAGGACACCAGGCCTCCAGAGATCCTATCCCAGAGGAAGTAATGCTTTCTGCCCCTTTTTTCATAACATATTATTTATGTTTGACAGAGCTCTTTGAGACAAATGGCTGCCATATGGAGAAAAGAAAAACTCACAGTGCTTTTCCACTATGAGGGCTGGCCAGTCCAGGGTTACCCTTGAGAATTATTCCATAGATAGGACCAGAGAAAAGCCATAGGTCTATACTTCCATTGTCAGAACTGATAGATAGATAGATAGATAGATAGATAGATAGTTTACTACAACTAACAATGCAATTAAATATCAGTTTGGTGTCTAATAGGGGTGTAACTGAACACAAAAATGATGGTTCAGTACGTACCTCAGTTTTGAAGTCACGGTTCTGTACAGGTTCAGTACAGCAAGGTGAGAAACTAAAAAATGTTTCTTCTTTTTTTATTAAACAGTGATTTACTGAACAAACTGTCTCCGTCTTTAAATTCATTCAATTATATATATACATACATATACATACATACATATATATATATATATATATATATATATATATAATATCTATCTCAGCTAATGCTGTAAACTATATACAGGGAGCCCTTACTTGCACATTACTATAATATTAAAGGTTACAATAAACAACAGAGCCCAAACTATTAAATTCAGTTACTATTTATTTTTAGATATAATCATCAACACTCAAATAATAATAATAATGATAATAAAAATTGTATGTAAACATGTAAATTGCACATAAGGCAGTTTTTGCATTAACTTCTATATCTAATTATAAAATTATGTTTCTCCAATTCATTGTTGAAATATAATCATTTACACTGGCTGTCATAACTTGTTTTCATGACGGATTTATTAAAACATACATTAAATAATTAAGACATCACTAACAGATTAAGTAAAACATAATGTATAGGCTAATATAGTGCATATATTTAGTGAAGGAGTTCATTTCTCTAGCGAGCTAACAAGCTGTGGACACTGAATGGCATTTCTGAGGTAAATACTATGTGACTTTGTTTACAAGCTGTTTTATTGACATTTCAGTAAGTTGTACTCTATCTTTCGACATACCTTCAGATGTTCATTCAAACACAGAGCTTATTGTGATTATCTTTGGTTAATGTTGGTTAAAAGTGATTAGGCTACAATGCATTACCGTGCGCGCCCCCCTCTGGATTGGAGTGTGGATCGCCTGTGACTGACTGTATTCATCGTCTAACTGCATGAACCAAACCGTGACATCCATACCGTACTGTTCGGGAGGAATACATGTACCGTTACACCCCTAGTGTCTAATGAGCAAAGTGTTTTCAAAAATCTAGTATTATCATCATATGTCTTTAAGACACCTGTGAGGACACATGTACATGCAAACTTTTCCAGATTACTCATTTCTATGAATAAGCTTCTCGTTCATGTCACCAGGACATATCATTCATTTTGGAATTTCCTCAATACATCCTAGCTGTCCCTCACTCTGATTTCTTCTGAAATAAAAATGCCTTCCATGTCTTACCCCAAAGGGAGCAGCTGGGATAACTAATCCCCCCTGGGGCACCTGATTCCCCCCCCCAAAAGCCAACCCTCCCAAATCTCCTTTCCTTCCTTCCTCCATCTCTGTTCTAATGGCTCCCTTGTTCATGCTGGACAAAACTGGCCCTTTGTGGCTGCTCTCGGAGCAACATTAAAAACAGGAATAGGGAAATTGTAAACAGGAGGCTTCTAGCCAACAGGCTAAGGCATACAGCAGGCCTCAGAGGCCTACTTCAGTATAAAGCAGAGAAACAGACCCTTGTTGCTGTGGGGATTAAAAGGGCTGGGGGATTTCGGGAGCACTGCGGAGGCACAAAGCCAGTGGGAAGGGAGGGCTTGGTAAGGAGATACCTGCATTATATATCTACAAGCGGAAATCATACCTTTATTTATACAATGGCACGGGTGACTTGATATGGTATCAGCACAGAGCGAATGGAATGACACTCGCTGAAGCCAAACTTCAGGATGGCCAATCTGTCAGCTGGATAGTGGATCAGCCCGCAGCGCTCGCTGTCGCTCAGCCAACGTAAACTCAGGCTGCTTTGTAATTAGTGAGGCCGCACACACATGCTCATAGTTTGCATTTGATTGGAGTTGATACTTTGCTTCACTGTTAATGTTTGTTTGGAGAGTTACCCAGACTTGGTTTAGGGAGATTGTTCTAAACTCTTATTTGTGAAATTCAACAAATGAAAAAGCTTTCTAAGGTGGCTTTTTCAGTCCCACCAGCATGCTAACATGTTCCACTATAAATAGTGGCACACATCGCAAAACAATGGACTCACCCATGAGCATCAGATATACTCAGATTTGGGTCATCGTAAGTTTGCCCCAGTTCTAGGGTTTCCGCTTGTAAAGTGCTTCTTGTCTGCAAGTCACGTTGGCGTGCTCTACATTGATTCAACATGACTCATCAAAAATAAATCCAATGACTGTAGAAGGCACGTTGACAAACTGGACACATGGTTCTCTTGATGATACATCATTTCTCACCACTGCATGATAGCAAAGAAATCTGGGCTGATTCACTTCATTCCAATGAAACTATGAAAAGGCAAACTCAGAAACTGCATTCAGAATGCAATAGAAGATGCAGTGCTGCATCAAAGCTGTGTATTTATTGAAAGCTCACATTACGCTGTAAATTGAGACCGAATTGGGGCTTAACATGCTTTAGCATCAAAGATGCATTTGATGTTAGGCATACAACTGTATGCACATAAATAAAGATTTTTACCACAAGTGACATCCATTTTTAATTAAAGAGCTCTCTCTGTTTCTGAAAAGGGAGGCACAAATTGAGGGCAGGAAGCAAAATCATTTTCCCCAACTCTGAGCCGCATTCTTATCTGTGCCGCGCAGGCTAAACTGTACAGCCACTGACTGCTTCGCCTTCAAAAGACACGCCATATGCTGCCGAAGATACCGTGAATACGTCATATGTTTATGAAATTGAAATATATTTAGTGCAGCGGCAAGGTGGTGTGTACAGGAGAATGATAACCTAATGTCGAAGATTTACTGCCTAGGAGAACACAGAGTATGGCAGGTTGGGGGAGGCCTTTCATGAGCAATATTGAATCCCCTTTGAGGCCCTCACCACCCCCTACCCCCACATCTCTTTGCCTCTCCGTATGATTCTGAACTTTCCATCGACTCGCGCTCACTGTGTGTGCTTTGAACTCCTAGCCGCTCTTTGAAGGAAAGTCATAAAAAGACCTTTTATTTGGGCCCGGCTGCTTTGATGGGTTTGTCACTTTGTACAATGCACTAAACCATCCTGGGGAGACAGCCTTGTGTGTCTGACAAGCTAGACGGGTTGGTGGGTTTGGACCGAGCCGCCCAAGGCTTGGAAGCAGCACCTCAAAACAAGCAAACCTAGTCTCCCGCACACATGTTGCCATTGTGTGGCTTGTTGTGGTTAGCCATTTCACATCTCGACAGGCTCAACACCCCTGTTTTTATGTGCCTTGATCGCGGCAGTTATCATTTCTTGCAAATTAGTATATTTTCTAGTTATGTTTAATGCCCTGCTTCAAGATCAGTTACGGATTGTCACAACAAGAGATCCTTGTGCTTGCTTTTTTTATTTTTGGAGAGAATGTAGCACTTTGTACCTCATTGTGAAGAGGATATAAAGAGCAGCAGTAAAGACAGTGGGACACCAGATAGGCCATGTTTGAACAATGCCTTCAAATTAATCCTGGAAAATGGTTTTACATGTACAAGAAACTGTATTCAGTGGCCCGATCCCCAAGGCTACTGCAAAGCAAGAGTTAGACCCCTCCTTTCAAGTTCATACTTGCTTTTCACTGGGACCATGCAATTATAGCCTGGATCGAGGCGAAAGGAAGTGAGGAGAGTCCCGAGCCAGTTGGGCACAAAGGCAGTGTGAAGTAGAGTGGAGTGATGCATGGGAACCAGCACTGAGAGATCTTTCCGGATAGGTTACTGAGACCAGGAGCACAAAGGTGCCTCGTTGAGGTTGGCACCCGGCCAGCGTCAGAGCGCCGCTGTCCCAGGTGTCGAGTGTCGGGGCGCCATTCAGCCCAGGAAGTGTCCCGTGTTGCCCTGTCCCCACGCCCATGAAAGGGGCTGCTGTGTGCTCGCCATCAACCTCAGCGTGGCTCAATGTCCAGTGGGGAAAGACATGGCCAGTCGCTTCTTTCCCAGGACTGCAGGTACCTGAGCTGGATCAGGGAAGAGAATGGATGTGAAACAGAGCTTCTGAGGATTGGCTGATCTTTCTGTTTCAACCCTCTCCCACGGTCACAAAGGAGTGAGAGGATACCCAGCAGTGAGAGGTTTACTGGAAGCGGTGAGGATTAAGGGGCGTTCTAGAGTGAATCACGCACTCCTGTTTGGACATTCCATGGAATGGAGATGTCTGGTTTTGAAATTGTGAAGTAATCTGTCTGAAGGTTTCATAATTCAAAGTACTGATTATGAACGTTTCAAACTTGAGTGACAGAACAAACAGAATGTCACATCCATCATTCACCAAACACTTCCCAAGAGGAAAAGTCGATTTAAATCAAGCTAAATGTCACCAAGAACATCAGGCCACTAGTCTAGCTAAAGAGTTCATGAATACACTGGGGACAATAGAACCTTGGGTGACTGTAGCCCACCTCTATCTCCAATTATCACAGAGTTCAATTTGGGGGAAGGGTTACCATTGAAGAAAAATGGGGGGGAAGGGCAGGTGGGGTGAGGGCACTTGGAAAGGGAAAGAGTACGTGTTGTTTCAGGTGGCCTAACTTGCAGGCTTCCAGCTGGCCTCAGGAAGTAGCCCTTGAGGGCAGTATTGGCAGCTCATTAGCAGAGATCAAAGCCCTGCACTTCCTCCTGGGTAAACTTGCTCTACTCAGCACCCTCCACCTAGATCCCCCAGCACTAATCTGATTGATAAGCAGACAATAGGGCTAATTAACAAAATGGAAACTGCAGTAAAGCAGCTAAAACTCTGAAAATATCAGGGATTTCTGGTCATAACACTTAGAAAAAGGTAACAAATACCTAAGGATGCAAATGATGTGGGTATTAATGGATGTTAGTACTTCATTGTGACTGACACTCAAAGCCCTCCTGCCCATTAATCATTCATTTGTTTTATTCATAAAACAAATAAATAACTAGAGTAATGTCCGGGGATGTGTGCAAGCTTCTCCTTCATCATTCAGAAAATTGCTGTCTCACAGGAAGTGGGCTGCTGATGGAAATGTGTGCCTCCTCCCGGCTGGAGCTTATTTTAGCCGATAGCTTGTCAACAAAGGCCTCCTTGGGATGGATAATGCTGATCCACTGTGCTTTGCTTGGGCCAGCATTGCTGATTCAGGTCTCAAATATAGCTCCCTGCTGTTAGTGACTCCATGATGTACTACTAATGAAGGTCAGGCATTCTCATGTCAGCAAGGAGCGCTGAGGACAGCATGACGGTTGACCTCCTACTTTGCCACCCAAATGCACTGACTGGCATTATGGCCAGATGTATAGCTGCTGACTCAAGCCTGACAGAGTACATATGCAACATATAACTGTTCAATGAAAAAATGGCCAAAAAACTATAATGTGAGCATGGTAAACTCTAGATGCTGCGATACTTTTGATACAGATCAGGTTGTTTAACAAGAAGAACAGCTGACATGTAATTACAGGCCTCACACTTTTCTTTTGATTTTATCCAGTTCTGCAAGCCGAAAACCAGCTGCTGTCACAGGAAGTAGGGATTGTCCTCTATGCAAACCCACACATAACAAGGCTGACAAACACACTATTTGCTCAGATTTCAAGATTGAAAAATATGCAGTGGCAAACTTTTGGATTTGTGTGTCCTGTCTAGTTTCTGATTTGACATTTATTTCTCTTTTCTGGCTTTTTCCTATAAAAGGCTTCTGTGTGTGTGGAAATTAAGGTTATGGTGTCTGCACTGTAAGCCCGAAGTTTATTTTGTACATATAAATTTTAATTGTTCTTAACTTGAAATGTTTGAGTACACTAATTCATACATTTAAATTAAAAATTTCATGTAACCTCAATTTGAACATTTTTATTAGTGTAAACTTAGCTAGCTAAAATAGCTAATTCAGAAAATGCTAATTTGCTAAAATGTCAACAATAGCATGGTATAGCTCTTACTGAATGAGGGCAGAAATATAAAGCATTTAACATGCACCACTTTTCACCATGATGGTAACTCTCCAAAAACCCACATTAACAGAAACTCTTCTAAATTAGCATAACAAAACATTAATCACTAGTAAATCTTCCACTTAACATTAATCTTATATAATACTTAATTCAAGCATTTACTCCCTATCGAGTGTCATGGGCAAAGCATACTGGGAAATCCCAGGCCAGTTTCAGTTAAACTTAAGTTCTTCTAAATTAAAAGAAATAAGTTCATAAAAACTCAAAACAATGAAACAGTTCAGTTTACTTTAAATATATCACTTCTGTGAACTTGAAAGAGAAAGAAAGTACTAAATACTCAGTTAATTTGTTATATGAATTTGATAACTAATTTGCTTAATTTAAGTTTGTCCTACTCAAACCAATTAGTTATTTTGAACATTATAGGTTTACAGTGATAGCACTGATGGTGAGGAATGGGAACTTTGTGATGGGGGGTCTTTGTGATTTGGATATGGGGTACTGGAGTGGGTTCTCATGGGAGGGGGAAGTCTGCTATGTAAAGGGAATGACGCGTGGAATGCCCAGAATGCTTGCGGCCTGAATGGCAGGTCCACGCCCCCAGCAACAGGTCACGCTTCATCGCTAGTTTGTCCCATGGGTGAGAGTTCAGGGCCGCTCCTGTCAGTTCTCTGAAGAAGGGTCGAGGGTCACCATCTCACCAAGAGCTCGGCTTTCCCCTCTCTATCAGCAGGGGACCAGAAGGGGCCTTCCCCTTCTTCCCACACAGGCCCACACCTCCAAAGGCTTGCATTCTCTGCATATATCCCTCACACAAGCTCCTTCCTGTGGGCTTGGCTTGAAACTGAGGGACCCCCCAATTGGCCACAGGCTGCTGCTTTTTAAATCAGGTCACTACTTAAGTCTAGCCTAAAAGCAACAGCACAAATTTAAGTTAGCGATGAAAAATTATACTCGATTTATGTGCTGCTTTCATTTTCAAAGTAAAGTTCTAAGTGATTAAACTTTAAGCGGTTAAAAAAATTTTGGAGTTACAAACTACCAATCCAATTAAATTTATAATCGTTTATTTATGAATGTTAAATGGTTGCACAAAAATAAATCTAAACCTTAAACACTGAAACATAAAGGTTAAAGTCAGAAAAGCAGAACATGAATGAATAAATTAATGAATAAATAAACCTTTCATCAGTGAGTCATCATTAGATTTATTTGACATTAGGCAGAACGTAAATAAATAAACCATTCATCTTTAGATTTATATGACATTAGGCTGAAGGATTTCCATGATATGGATGAACCCATTGTGTATTGGAGATGTTAAATTGCCCCATTTGATAATCCTGTTCTCAGTTTGTGGTCATTTGCACCAAATGGAGAACACACTGTGTTCAAAGAGTGTATGCACTATATTTAGCTCTTTCTCTTTCCCTGAGGTTTCCATCTAATCAATATTGAAAGTGTTCTTTTTTTTCTTCCTTTTTTTGCTAAGAGAGATATACTACATTTTAGCACAGTATTTTTTTAGCCTACCTACAACAAAGCTATAATAATAAAGAAAACCTTTCTTACCTAAATTTAGCACATCAAATAATGTGATTGTATTTTTAATATGAAAGCAGATGTTGTCATGGAAATGTGTGCTAATGTAGAGGCTGCCCATTAACATTTGACAGCATTAGTCAAGCCACAAGCTGGGAATTATCCGTGGGGGGAAGGGTAGACAGGGGGATGTTAAAAAGGAAATTCACACACATTTCCTGCTTGTGGGATCGTTACAAATCGACAACATCCTGTTCTTTTGTTGATCCTGCATGACCTCATGCTGCTGCGTCATAAACGTGTTTTTGCTACTCCAGTGCGCGAGCTCAATCAAATTGGAAATGGGAAATCAAAACGGGACCGATTAAACTCTCTCTCTCTCTCTCTTTCTTTTCTCCCCCATTTTAAGCAATACCGATTGTTCCTGAGTCTGACCTGTTTTCTGATTACCCAAAATGAGGATAAAGTGCACTCGAAGCTTACAAATTAACCCATGGTGATGAAACTCGGAAGTGTTATGGACTAAAACATTATCTTCAGTATCCTGCAATTTTACATTCCCAGTGCGTCATATCAAACAATAACATATGACGCAGTTCAAATTGTTGCATTAAATTTCTTTTAAAAAGAACGCATTTCCATACCATAGCAGGTCAGGACCTCAAGAAGACACACATACGGCAATGTATAGAAAACATGAATTAAAGCAGTTGTAGCCGCCTTCTTCATGTAATCCGCTTTGGCATTGCCCTTGTGACGAAAAGCCCCCCATTCTTCCATTCATGAAATCTTGAAATGGCGCATGCGCCGTAAAATCCGGAGCTCTCCCATTCATAAAAGTGTAACCCCCGAGTCGTAATGCCCTCCCATTCACAAAAAAATCTGTCAAAGCATCTGCGCAGTACGTTTCTTACCCTCCCATTCATAAAAAGCCATTTCCCTCATGTAGTTGCAACATCGTATGGAGAAGAAGACTGTCCTTACTGCAGTGCACATCGCACGGATAGTCGTCCGGATTTTTTCCTTCGTGGCTTTATTTGGATCTATCTATTGGAATATATCGCAATAATCTGTTCATCTGAGAAGGAAATGATCTGTTTTCTTATACGAGTGAGTTTTTTCGCTTTTCGTTTTTAGTTTATATATATATATATATATATATATATATATATATATATATATATATTCTAATGCCCTCTACTTATTTTTATTTTATTTTTTATTTTTTTTGTAATATAATACTATAATACAACTTTAATACAAATGTCAAAGACAACGTTATAACATGGAGTTACATATTCTTGTTTCGAATCGAGTCGTTTTGCTGCTGGTTTATCACAAAGCGCCGATACAGCCGTTCTTTAGCAACGCATTGTAGGTGTATGTGCCTTGTGTAAATATTTAACTACGGACAGTAACCACGACAGGGTCGTGGGCGATTTAAGAATGAAATGTACGCGTAGAGCAGGTGAGAATTCTAGGTTAACCGTATACACGTCGTTTCATTTGACCGGAGAAACAACAGTATTTCGTGTTGCGTATCACGATTCTGTGCCATTTGCTCGCGCAAGCAGAGCGTTTGTTCGCGTTCTGTCGAATATCATCGCGTGACGCTTCACTGCAGCTCGCGCATTCGCTATATCATCTTAACCATTAACACTGTTTTAATGCGTAAAACACTAAACGGAGATTAGTCAGAGACAGACGATTCTAATAAATATGTAAAAGTCCTTTAAAACGCCGTTTGAACGTAGATTGCTTTGTATGAAACTGTAATTGACGCACGCCAGCATGTAAATTGTCGTTTTAAAAGACGACAGTACTTTAGAGGCTGCTAGCTTGCTTATAAGAGAAGCACTGAAGCCCTTATTCGCAACGAAACCAGTCTGTGCCACTTCAATATATCAGATAGCTCACACAAAAATCCTGCAACAGGTTGATTTTGTTACATCACACACAGTTTTATTCAGCGCTCTGTAGCAAACACATAGAGACAAATAGCCTGTGTAATGTTTTACAGGATCGTCCAACGAAATTATTTCACTGGATTAACTGTTTCAAACGTGCAGCTGCGTTGAAGAGAGGATTTCTACCCTTAGACTCTTGAGTAATAACGTCAAATTAATCATAAATAATCCCGGTTTGACTTCACCAACTTGTAACTTAATCGTTTTAGAAAAGCTGTAAATCTTCACTTATGTATGGTTTACTTAACTTGTGTATGTTTTATTTTGAATAAGCCCCTCCCTTCAGAACACTAGTGCGGGCTTGTACTTCAACTAATACTAATAAATCTGATTGTTGAAGTGAAGGTTTAAACACGTTCTCTTTTTTAACGAATTACAATTAACCCTATGTAATTTTCAAGCTCCAATTTGCACTTTATTTTACATGCACTTGTTTACAACACACAAACCAATATTTGTTATTGGCAAGAAAAAAAAAAAGTGTGCCATGAGGGTGATTTTCAGTACTAAGTTGTGCTGCTATCTTTGCAGGAGTGCTAAATGCTGACCTGATCTCTGGTATATGAGGAACATAACCTACAGATGGAGTCAAGGGTTCCTCACCACATTCCTGGAGTCTCCTCCTCCATCATGGTTCAGCCTTTGCTGGACAGCCGCATTCCCTACGGACGGCTCCAGCACCCATTAACTATCTACCCCATTGACCAAATGAAATCTTTACATTTGGAGAATGACTACATCGACACCCCTGCTGTGATCTCACAACAGCCGCCAAGCCACAAGGCAAGCACGAGGGGGCAGGAAGTCCTGCTGGGAGCCCCACACCATCCACATCTGTCCCGCTGCGAGGTCCCAGATGCCACCACACATCCTTGGATTTCATTCAGTGGTCGGCCCAGCTCCATCAGCAGCAGCAGCAGCACCTCCTCCGACCAACGGCTGCTGGACCATGCAGCTCCCCCTCCTGTTGTGGATCCATACACTACTGGCAATGGCCATGGCAGGACCCTAGGTGCAGAGCAACCCAAGGTGCTGAGCTCCAAGACTCAGAACATAAAGGCAGTGGCGGCCTTGCCGGTGGAGAAGAAGCACGTGCCATTGTGCGAGAAGTGCGGCAAATGCAGATGCACGGAGTGCACATTGCCTCGGGCCCTGCCCTCTTGCTGGGTTTGCAACCAAGAGTGCCTGTGCTCAGCGCAGAACCTAGTGGACTCTGTCACTTGCATGTGTCTAGTCAAGGGCGTCTTCTACCACTGCACTGATGAGGACGAGGAAGGCTCCTGTGCTGACAAGCCGTGCTCCTGCTCGCACTCGAACTGTTGCGCACGCTGGTCCTTCATGGCAGCCGTTTCATTGGTGCTGCCCTGCCTGATGTGTTATTTGCCTGCCACTGGTTGCGCCAAGGTTTCGCAGAAGTGCTACGATGGCGTCAGCCGCCCGGGCTGCCGCTGCAAAAGCACCCAGACCTGCAAGGTGGCAGAGGTCAAGGCCTGTCAGCTGGAAAAACAGGCCTCATGATGGTGTGCCAGAAATGGAGAGTACAAAGAGACTCGTGAGCAAAGTTTGCAGGACCCTCTCCAGTGGTGGTGTACTTCCCAAAATCATGGTACTTAAGGTTCACGCATTATCCTCACGCTCAAGGTATTCTGGCGTAAATCAGTAGCAGTGTTTGACTGACCAACGGGCACAAATCATTATTTCACTTGTTTATAAAGTACTACAGAGAGGACGAGGCCTGCATTTTCTTCTCCTGGGGTTCTCATGATGGCCATGGGATCAAAGTATTTGCCATTTCAGCCCCTAGTAAAAGAACTTGCTAACGCAGAATGCTGCATTTGAGCAAAATGTCTTTTTTGAAAGATTCCAATCTCTCCTCTGATGTTTATTTTCTCTTTGGGTGGCTTTGAAAAGTCAAAGTAAATATCACCCATTCAAGAACACTCTATACTTTGGCAATCCCTCTCCGGATCTTGGCACTGCGGAAAGGTTGCAGCGAATTCCAAGCTGATAACACGTCACAATCAAAATAACCAGACTTCATCTCTGCACAGTACATTTACAAGCTTGTTATAGAGCTTTATTTCTTCTGTTGTTTGAAATGCAAACATAGGAGGTAATTTCGTTTCATTGAAGGATTCTAAGTTCCCTTGATGTCCCTAAATGCAATGTGTACTATTGCGAAAGACATTGGTGACCACCCATAACAGCGTGGCAGGATGTTTCTATCTTCTGTGGGGACAGATTGTTTGTTTTTGACGGCAAATAGCTTTCATAAGTAGTCCCTTTGATGACATGCCATAGCATACATGAACTTCCATAATGATTCTTCCAAATGTTAGCGGTTCAATTTGTTGTAGACAATGACCTCAGGGATCATCAGTTCATCTGAATTATGTACAGCATGTGAATTCAGCTTGGAACTAGTTTGGTTACTAAAGATAAGGAAACAGGCAGTGGAATTGTTTGGGGAAAAACACAGCAATTCAGACACCAAGCATTCATAAGCTATGAGAAGAATTGGGCCAGTAGTTATGGGAAAAGGAGAAGCTATAAAGTTAGCTTATACTGCTCTGCCGCTAATAAACTAAACATGCCAATTGTATCACCATTATAATGAGGCAAAAGCACAGTATTATGTACAGTAGCATGTACAAAGTGTTTCACTGTAGTTGAAAAAGTTCCTCTAGTTTACTACGCACCATACCACCACCAAACGCAACGCTCTATCAATGTGCCCTAGTATCGAACTGCTTTCTCCACATATATTTTTGTTATATGTAGAGTATAGAGATTTTGCCAAAGGAGTGTGCCATGGAGTTTGCGTTGACCATTTTTAGTTCTAATTGTTTGTTGGGCATGCATTGTTGTACTTTAGCCAATTAGTGCGACAGGAAGCTCTTAAAGGTACGCTGCTCCAGGATTCCTAGAGTCTTGGAGCACGAGCAATGTTTTCTGCCTGCTCAACACAAACCCACGGTTCACGCATTTATAACGAACTTAAGACCTCGCTCATTTAGTCCCACATACTCCAACCTTTGTACTTGTTGCACAAATCAGAAAAGCAGAAATACACTACTGTTCTTAGTCTTGAATGTATAAGGCTAGGGTTTAAGTTTAAGTTTGCAATCTAACCCGTGGATAAGTGCCAGAGTAGTTCTGAATGGAGAAGCTTGCATAGCTGCATAGGGAAGAGTTGCAAATGTACCATAGATATCTTAGATTTTGACCTATGCAGGTTACACATTCTTGTAAATAGTCTCAAGAAACTAGCTATCTTAAAATATGTTTCAAATGTCCTGAAAATTGCATGGTACAATTTAATTACAATTCAGTACAAAAGTATATAAATGAATTATTATATTTTTGGGAGGGCTGGGGGCGGGTGGGGGTTAAGATTATGTGGCTGTGGCATAGAAGGTAGGGTGTTTAGGTATTTCAATTACAAGCACTTGATTTAGAAAAGTGTGCCAGGCAATAAAAATACCTCTGTTAATGCTAGCCACGCCTCATTAGCACGAGAGAGGCAAGGCTAATTCCCGGTTCCTCAGTGCCCCTGAAACTGTAGATTTAATTGAATTCGCCGAAGGAATGGCATTTCATCACTCTCAAAGTAACGTTTTTGTTTTGTTTTGTTTTGTTTTTAACCAAATGTGGCCAAGCATTTTGTTTTTCCTCCTTCCTCCTAAAATGGTGCAACATCTTCAGTGCTTGATTGACATATACAGCTGCTGTGCATGAACTTGTCTGGGAGGAACAGGGATCCCTCTCAAATAACATTCCATTCCATCCAATTCGGTGTTGCTTTTTCGCCCCACATTATTTTTCATCTCGACCACAGAGAAAGATACAGCTGTAAAATACAAACTTTATGGTTGTTCGCATAATAATCTGGCCTACACGGATCTTCCTTCTATCAACCCATTGCTGAGATATTTTCATCAGGACGCGATGTCTATTTGTGGTACAGTTTCTTGGCCACTAGAAACCTGTTCTTTTTAACCCACTTTAAGCTGCCTTCCAAACTGGGCTTGTACTCTCTGCATTTTTTTTTTTTTTTTGGCTTCATTGTTAATGTTGAGGATTAAAGAAAAGAGCAATGTGCTTTTGTTTTGTTTAAAAAAGCAAAAAGAAAAAAAAATCTCTCACACATATGAAAATGTCCCTTTATAGATATATTTATTTTGAAGTTCTATTTTATATAGTATTTATTTAGATGCCTACTTTTGTTTGTGAATAAAAGCGTATGTCAAAACGGAATGTACATTGAAATCTGAAAATATATATTGTTAAATATAAAACTCTTTGTGTTGTGTCTTCAGTGTCCCTGCATTCATACAGAACATGCTATTGAAAAATATGAAAAATATAACATTTAAAACAAGTTGTAATCTTCACTTTCATGCATTAGGTGGGTCAAATTCAAATGGTAAAAAAATACTTTTTTGTCAAAGAAATAAAATTAAACAGTTATTACTGCAGTATAAACCCAGCCATAGTGATCAGCTGGCTACTTTCCAAATAAATGGACATAAAATATAGCGTTGAAATCATTTTATAATCATTTATATTACATGATGAAGACATGAGAGTAGTACAGCTATGTATGGAATTGTTTTCCTGGGACTGTACATAATTGTACAGTTTAGTGCAGTAATTATGTACAGTTTAATTATAGCACAAAAATATAATTCTCCGTAACTGAAAATGTCATGAATATGGGATGCTATAATATTTTGAGTTAAAACATAATGGAATAACATTCTCTAGGCGTATAAGATCAAAATCAGCTCTACCTTTGTACCTGGGGGATGAGATTCACCTTTCTCTTAATCTGGTGTCCTGGTGTTGTGCCGAATTTCGACCCCCTGCCAGATTATTACCCCCCTAGTGTTGGTATAGGAGTAGGTGTGGGGGAGGGGTTAGGATTAGGGGTGGGGTTAAGATTAGGCAATCAGGTAGCGACTTCAATGAGGGGGGTATAATTTGGCAGGGGGTCAAAATTTGGCACAACACTGGACAGGCTCCTGGATATAGGGAGAGACTGTTATTTTAATGGGTTGCTATGCAGTTGCTAGGGTTTCTGGGTAATAACTAGGGTGTTCTAGGTTATTCTGGGTAGTTACTAGGTGGTATCATATTGGCCCAGGTCAACAGAGCCCACCTCCAAGTCTCTATAGGTACGTTTACATGCACTAATACTTGTCAATCTGAATGAATCCAGTCCAATTTCAGATTATAAAAGTCCTGTTTAAATGGACCCTAAACTTAAATCCGACTCATGTAGTATAATCTTTTATTATTTTTTCGGGCAAAGAATTGACTCAGGTCTTCATTCAGGTGTCAATTGTTTACTGAAAGTTCTTGCACAGTCAAAAGAAATGGTCAAAAATCAGTCTAATCTAATCTAAAGGCCCGTTCACACCAAGGACGATAACTATAAAGATAACGATAAAGATATAGTTCTAAAAATCTTTCTCAGTAATAAAGAATAGCAGAGTCCCCACCACAGGTATAACGACAAGGGCAAAGAGAAACTTTCAGAACGATTTTATCCAGCTAATGAACGATAAAAACATTGACAGCCAATCAGAATCCATCCTGCTGTAACGAGCTTGAGCATTTAAAGTGACAGACAAGCATGCGCTTAGAATAAACAGAACGATATTGTCTGCTGGTGTGGACGCTAATATAGTTATCATTATCTTTATAGATATTGTTGGTGTGAATGGGCCTTTAAAGGGAACGCCAATTCTTAAAGGCGCTTAAAGGCAGTCCAGTAGTAAAACAGAGCAAACCATTACAGAATAAACAGGGGGGTGCTCAACGAATGTACATAAATATCATAAACCTAAGCAAATTTAAATATATACTCAAACATTTCTGCTTTTAGTGTTACATTTTAATTATTCAAATTATGGCTCTTACAATTCACATACTCGTTTACATGTGCATTACATATGTAACCTCGCTGTGTTCAGAACAAGAAAAGGTCACCACAATAATGTCACCGGAGCTACTGTGAGTACAATAGTGTGCTGCAAGGATGACATAATTTTGTAGGCCAAAACCCTGAAACAAATTAGCATTTTAGCACTTCTGATTCCATCGTCCTGAAGCCAATGGCCTGAAATAAGGTCTGTGGTGAACACAAGCTCAAGATATTTTCATGTTTCATTCTACAAATCAGTAATACAGTAATAATGTGATTTTTAAAAGCTTACTTGTCTTGTAAAAGGTGGTTGCTAACAAGTGGCTAAATGGGACTACAGAGGTTGTCAGGAATATAAAACGTCATCACGCCGAACAGGTAAACTCATGTACTCGTTGTGTTCTTGCAAACTATTCTAACTCAAACGTTCAGGGAAAAAGGTTTTTAATTAAAAAGATGTTGAAGTCATGCAACCATGGTGTAGTTTATTTACAGCCTACGTTTAGGTTTTTACTTCTGGTGATTGTATTTAGGCTTCAAAATTCATAAGCTGTGTTCATTTGTGATGATTATCAAGAATCATAAACCTTTGTTGTTCACAGAGCTTATTTTCTGCAATAATCCAAATGCCAATGAAAAAAAAAATCCTTTGGGTTTTTGTTGAGGGAACCAGAGTGATACGAACTTTGGCCTACAAAAATATGTCTTCACTGCAGCATATTGATGTTTTTGCCTCAATGACATCTAAAAAGAAAGCTGACATATATGACAGAAGAGCTTTTAAAGCAAATATTTAGTAAATAAATGTAGTCTCCTCCACTTAGTTTTATAGTATTTCTGTGCCAAATACACTACTTCCGGTTTCGGAGAGTTTTTTTCGAATATGGCCTGTATGACGTCAAAAGAGAGTGTAATTCATTGTATAGGCACTTCTCCCTGATAAGCGTACACACACACATCACCCAGAGCAAGAGCACGCCCATCAACGCGCTTCGCTCGGGATACGGAAGCCGAGAGATTTTTCAACAATGACCGTGTCCCAATTCAGGGGCTGCATACATCATCCAGGCGGTCTCATTTAACAAAAATAATCATTAGATTACAACGTAAGAAAGAAATTACAGTATTTTACATCTCACAATGAATATTAGTCAATTTTATTACTGTTACTTTTCTTAAATAAGACATCCTTGATGAAGTATTCAGCCTTCAAATGCGATCTCCGAAGGACGCAGCCTCCGAAATGAGACGCAGCTCCTGTCACCGAAGGAGTGTGTTTTTGGTTGTGAGCGAAAGATTACCTTTTTCAGCTTCCCAAAGAACCCAGCGTCAAGGGAACAGTGGATGAAGTGCGCGCTTGTGACTCTTATTAGCTCCGCCCACGGCACTGACGGCAGGAACGCCTCCAGGAGCTTGGCTTTTTTCGGAAATACTCGGTACAGCGTATCTATCTTTTATAAATATGATAATACCAAAGATTTTTTGGGAGATATGAAGGATGCATTGTTACTCTGTATGTACTCAAGATTAACATGAGATTGGCAGAAACTGTGTGTGATTAGCTATTTATATATAGGCCTCTTCACGCTGATTGGGTAGATTATCTGAATGTTCTCCTCCTCAACTTTGTTAATAAACATTTATTTGCCCACCATTTGAAAATATTTAGTCTGTTCACTGTTCAGAAGAGTAATAGCACATCTCTCCTCAACAAATCACATAATTTAATGTGTCATTCATGTCATCTGTGCAGGGTGAGTTACTCAATGTCTAATACTTAAGGTTAGGAGGTAGAAGGAGTATGAGCAAAAGAAATACCTATCTTAACAAACATTAGTAACCTGGTAACCTACCCTAAAAATCCAGCATTGCTGGTCACCAGCATAAGGTAAGTTTTACATGCTGAGACCAGCATGGGAAGGAGGAGAGATGGTGGACCAGCAAACCAGCTCAGTTTTGCTTGAGAACCGCGTGACTATCCTGGTCCACCAGCACTATATCAGCTCTAACCAACATAAACCAGCCTGGACCAACACAGAATTCATGCTGGTTTCTGCTGGATTTTTCAGCAGGAAACTCAAATGTTTTTAACATAATTGGCCCAGCTCAGCTGAGTTTAAACCAACTCTGCATGCATCAAACACCTGAACTTTCTCCTAGCTTCTCTATCTGGCATCTGCTCTTGCTAAGTCACACGGACAGTCATTTTGTACAATTCAGTCTGCGTCGAGAGCTTGGCTTGCATGTGCATTTCCGAAGTGAACTCATCCATGGTGTCTTGGTTCAAGAAAACGTCCTCTTGCGAATGACATATTGCAAAACTCCTGAGCACATCTGGTGCTGTACTCATGCCCTCCCCTCTCATTCTTACTCTCATTCTCTGTCAGCCACCCCCCACTCACACCCACCCCTCCCTCACTATGCTCGGATATGAATGCAATGCACCAGAGAGGCAAACAAGAGTGAAGCTCAGAGATTTGCAAGGCAAGGGGGAATTTGGAGGTGACACTGTTCATGGAACTTCCTCTGGTTCATGTGTGTGTGCAAATCTGCTGGAATTGAATCTGGGGATTGATAGGAACATCAAGTGCAGGATATTTCAAAATGTTACCTTAACACTGGCACAGATAGAAACAACTTGATTAATGTACAGCAAAGAATTCCTGAAAAGAGTCTTTGACTGAACTTGAATCATCTGATGTTTTAACTGAAACAAGGTTATACTATACTAGACTAAGAAAATGAGAGTCATTCTAGGGTTGCCAGGGCTATTGCTAATGTTTTCTGAGTGGTTTTAGCCACTCTACAGTATGCTTTTAGGCATTCCTACGCATTATACTTGAAATCCACTAAAAATATATAATATTTCTGTATTATATATATATATATATTTTTTTTTTTTCTGAGTTATACCGTATTTTCTATGTGAATAACTTTCTGTAATAAGAAATGTTAAATAAAAATGTCAACATGATTAAAAGCTCTTTAAGGCTAATAACCAAAACAAATACTCCATGTGGGGAATTTAAATACTTGAATGCTTAAGTAGTGGTTTACACTTCTTAGTCCAAGTTTTAAGATTTGGTCAGAAAGTCTCTACTAGACAGCCTCATAGTCTCAGTTGTATAAGAAGAAGAAAAACAAATCCTGAAAATCTCCTCTAAAGGCTAGTCTTGTTACTAAATGGTGTTATCAAATAGTGAACTATTTACAACATTATCGAAACAACCTATAAAGTAGAATAAACAAAAACTATCAAATGTATTAAGTATATTTATTTATTTATTTATTTTTTATTTGCTCATTTTAATGACAGTAGTGCCTAATGTCAACCAGAATTTTTTTGTAATACCAATGAAATTTTGGCACAAAATATGGATAGATAGACGCATGGATAGACACATCTGCTGAATGCATAAATGTAAATGTAATGTTGGAAACTGATAAAATCATCTGAGGTGAGGAAAAGTGAGGAAAGCCAGACACAGATATGGCCCTTAGAATTGGCCCAGTCTTTCAGCTTGAATCAGCTCGCCACACTAATTTTGCAAACTCCATGGCACAGACCCAAGCGAGCAACTTTTAAAAACAAAGGGCTACTGTCTTGCATCATTTCCCCTCTCCACCGCTGCTCCGGAAAGCACTTCTTATCACCATTTATTGCCGGTCTGTATCAGAGGCCTGGTCTGTGCTAACACCCAGCCCGAATGGATTTTCAGTGCTCCAAATGCAGAGAGTTGTAAAATGCATAGCAGGGTTGTCTTACAAAAAATCCTTTACAATTCCCCCATAAATTTGCCATGTTTTAATGGAAAGATTCTTCCATGTCAACATTCATGATAAAATACCTTTCTCCCAAAGCCCAGTCTTTTGTCGCTGGACAACAGGAACAGGAAGCAAAATGAGATTACATAAATGTAGAAACATTGTATTAAATGTTAACATTATATGTGTAATCTATCTTTGTTTTACAGTTTGCAGATTTTCATGCTTCAAGTACTGTTGCAAGCATACACACGTGCACACACACACACACAGTGCTTGCTTATCTGCGGGCTGTGTGAAAAACAGCCCCTCCACTGAGTGCAGCAGCCCCCCACAGGCGCCAGAGGGGACAGAGCCAACCAAACTTGGCTTTCGATATCAGAAGTGCAACACGCCCACTTGGCCTCGGCAGTGGTGCATTCCTAGGGAGCTCATTGTCAAAAGCCAAACACTTCCCCTAGTGTACAGACCGACACGACCGCAGAGACATTTCATACATGCATGGCACTCAGACCGAAGACAGCTGCAACCCGCTCAACTAGTCCTCAAACCATTGCTTTTTTACTTCATTATAGTTATAAAGAAGATGTGTTTTAAGGACAGAAAAAGTGTTAAAGTCACCATGAAATCAAATTTAACAATTATTATTTTTTATGGAATATTGCAGTGTTTATTATTAATGATTTAATCTAAATAATTTCCCTTCCCTCTTGCAGCAACATCTTTTTTCCGATGACATGCTTACTTGTGCAAGGGCTACTTTTTTTCTTGTTCGAGAAGCCATTTCACTCGGATATACGTCATAATAGGGATGAAAAGACTATCACAACTTCCATTTCATGCCAACTTTAAAAAATAATAAAAATAAAATAAAATAAAAATCTGTTTTAAATTGTCAGAGCTCTTTTAACTTATTTTACATTTGATAATGAATGTTAATAATGTTAGATACAATTGATAATATACAGTGCTCTCAAAAAGTATTTGGACACTTGCATTAATTGGCATCTGCAAACAATTGCTGCTAGACATTATATACCAGATAACTTTATAACTTTACTTTTCTGAGACATTTTTGTGATTACTTTTAGTTAACTGATGTCAGAGTAACCACAGGTGTTGTTCATCATTAACTATGAACATGTTCCACTAACATTTCATAACCTGTCTTTTTGTGTAGTAAATCTTGTTTTCTACTACTAAAGCACAAACCTAACAAGCTTCATTAAAAGTGTATATGTGCTATCTTTCTTTCAAAATGGCCTGATATTTTGATATCTTTTGTCATCTAAATGTGGCTTTTATCTCAGTGTACAAATACTCTTTGGGGCCACTGAAAAAAACAAACAAAAACAAAACAAGTATTGCAACACAGAGGTAAAGCCAAAACACAAAAAGTGAAAAGGAAGTTCATGGACTATTAATGGGGTGAACTGGGGTGAATTAGTGACCTTAAGATCTGTGCTTTTCTTTTCAGATATTTGGGTTAATTTTGTTTTAAAATGAAATTGCTCTTATTGGTCAGAAACCTCACCTCATACACTGCATAGTGCCTGCTTGAGGAAGGAGTGAGGTACTGAATTATGGTATTATATATGTAACCAGTCCTACTCGACCCGCTCCGAGCGGGATTCAAACCGGTGTCTCCAGCATGGGAGGCGGGCACCCTAACAAGGATGCAGACCGCAGTCTTTAGCACACCTCTGAGGCCAGGGGAGTGAGGTTTACTCGCACAGCTCTTACTAACTTGCCTCAGTTACACTCACCCCCCTAAACCTCACTCCCATCCAGGTCATGGCACCAAATGTAACCAGTCCTACTCAACCCGCTCAGAGCGGGATTCGAATCGACGTCTCCAGCATGGGATGCGGGCGCACTTACAAGGACGCTAAAGACCGTAGTCTCTAGCGCAACTCTTGAAGCCAGGGGAGTGAGGTTTACTTGCACAAGTCTTACTAACTTGTGTCCATTACATTCACCCCCCTAAACCTCACTCCCATCCGGGTCACAGCACCAACGTAACCCCCCGGTTCTGCTTGCCCCGCTCCGAGCAGGATTCAAACTGTCGTTTCCAGCATGGGAGACAGGAGTGCTAACAAGGATGCTAAAGACTGCAGCCTCTAAAGAGATTACTAGATTGCCTCCGTTATGCTCCACCCCCCCCCCCAAAAAAAAAACTCCCTCACATCTGGTTCCTACTTGACACGCTCAGATCAGAATTCGGACCAGTGTATCCGGCATGGGATGCAAGAGTGTTAACAAGGACGCAAAAGACTGCAGTCTCTAGGGCACCTCTTGAGGCCAGGGGAGTGAGGTTTACTCGCACAGCTCTTACTAGCTTACTTCTGTTACACTCACCCCCCTAAACCTCATTCCCATCCGGGTCACGGCACCAATGTAACCCCGCCGGTTCTTCTTGCCCCACTCCAAGCAGGATTCGAACCAGTGTGTGTTCGCTGGTTTGTGGTGGGCGTGCTAACAAGGATGCTAAAGACCGCAGCCTCTGGCGTCAGTCGCTAGTGCACATCTTGAGGCCAGGGGAGTGAGGTTTACTCACACGGCTCTTACTAGCTAGCCTCCGTTATGCTCACCCCCCTAAACCTCACTTTCATCCGGGTCACGGCACCTATGTAACCCCTCTGGTTCTGCTCGCCCCGCTCCGAGCAAGATTCTCTAGTGCCTCTTGAGGCCAGGGGAGTGAGGTTTACTTGCACAGCTCTTACTAGCTTGCCTCTGTTACATATATTTATTATATAGTTTTAAAATATTCACATAAAAAAAATTAAATATGGATATATGATAATATGGTTGTGAGGTTCTGAGTTTGGGCCTCATCTTAGACCGATCTTTATCCTGTGGTGTTGATAGCAGCTCTGGTGGTGCAAGCTGTCAGTGCGCAGTGCTTAAAAGAAGCTAAGCAGCAGGGTAACGCTGAGGTTATGAGTTTGAGCCGCAAGTAGAGTATGATCTTAAGATGCAAGAGACATTGTAGCACAAAAAAATACAAGGGCTCTTTTCATGGTGTTCAATCTTAAATTAGAAGAGAGTTCAAGAGCTGATGAGAAAAAAGGTGTAACATTAGCTGGCCATTTTCAATCAAGGTGGTCAGTATATAACATGTGTGTTAATCTTTCTTTAAAGTTGAGACTTGTGTATGATTTTTGGTTTTGTTTTTTCTTATGGTGAGTTTCAATAAAGGCGTCTCCAGTAGTTTAATCAGTCATGCAAAAGCAGTGTGGAGCAAAGCAAAGCAGAGTTGGAGCCCCACCTGGAGAATGGTTTTAGGATGTAAGAAGAACTCAGCAGTTTATGCAAAAAACAGGTGTACACTCTAGCATGTACTAATCTTCCATCGAGCAAGAATTTGGTGGAAGTAGCCTCATTCTAAAACCTACCATTTTAAGTTGGCTTTTCCCTACAGTGTTTTGTAATAAAGGTTTAAGATTGCTGGTCAAGTGGCACAATCAGTTTGTGGAAGGAACTTATAAGGTGTTACGCAGCAGGAAGATGTGAATGTGAGTTTGAGCCTCACTTGAGGTTTTAGAATTAAAGGCTAAGCTGGAAGACTCTGTTCAGAATGTGCTCAATTAATTGAGACTTGGAGGTTGGATCTTCTGTGTTTAAGTGGCGCAATCGGTCAGCTTGCAGTACTTACAGCAGGGCATGAGGTTGTGAGATTCACCTGGCATGTCATTTTAAGTTGCAAGAGACATTGACGAGTTCAAGAATTGAGTTCTGGCCATTAGGGTAGACATTCTGTAGCATTTGTGCTACTCTTCTTTTGAGGTTAGGGCTTGTATTTGAGGTTGCACTTAGTAACCCAGTTTTAGAAACCGAATGTTTAAGATCTCACTGTGTTCTCCATTCTTTTTCAGAAAGGCCATCTCTACTGGCACAACTGGTCAGTGCATTGTACTCATACAGTATGGCAATATACAGCAGGGAAATGGTGATGTTGTGTGTTTGCATGAAATTGTAGTAAGAAGAGATTTCAATTGCTAATGCAAAAGACAGGTCTAACACTGGCTGTCCATCTTCAATAGACGCAGACACTCTGTAGCATATTCTAAGCTTTTTTGAGAGAAAGAGAGAGAGAGAGAGAGACTCTGTAGAACAGTGTTTCTCAACTCTAGCTCCTGAGGTCCACTGTCCTGCAGAGTTTAGCTAATGTAATCGGTCAGCTTGCTGCACTTATGAGGCAGCAGGGCAATACTGAGGTTGTGAGCTCAGGCCTCCCTGGAAAATTGTTTTAGGTGCAAGAGACATTCTAAGGCAAGAGTTCAAGAATTACTGTTGTAACACTGACTGGCTGTCTTGGTATGAAATGGTCAGTATGTTGCATGTGTTTTTCCTTTAAGTGAGGCTTGGATGTTTTTCTCACTTATGCTCCTAGATAAGATGTTACATGATTCTAACCATAACATAATTATAGTATTCAAATTGTTGTTGTATTCATTCAGTCTTTCTCTTGCTAATTTACTTTGTGAGAGTGGTACACATGGTATGTTCTTGTGTACAAAATCAGCTACTTGTTGCATTTACCTTCTCATTCATTCTGAATTCAGTGACCTCTAATTTGCAACCCCTTACGAAAAAGAAGTTTATTCAAGTGTACTATTAGTATACTTCTTTTAAACAAAAAACAATAAAATAAAATAAAATAAAAATGAAAATTGCACTTAAAGGATTAGTCCACTTTCAAATAAACTTTTCCTGATAATTTACTCACCCCCATGTCATCCAAGATGTTCATGTCTTTCTTTCTTCAGTCGAAAAGAAATTAAGGTTTTTAATGAAAACATTCCAGGATTTTTCTCCTTATAGTGGACTTCAATGGCCTCCAAACGGTTGAAGGTCAAAATTACAGTTTCAGTGCAGCTTCAAAGGGCTTTAAACGATACCAGACGAGGAATAAGGGTCTTATCTAGCGAAACGATCTGTCATTTTCGAAAAAAATACAACTGTATATGCTTTATATAAACAAACGTTCGTCTTCTAAGTGCCTCCGCCAAAACCGCATTTCCGCATTCTCCAAAATGCTTACGCTGTATGTCCTACACCTTCCCTATTCTACTTACGGAAAAAATGTAACTGGCGCTGCGTTCGTTCCGTAAGTTGATGTAATGTTTTCATCAAAAATCGTAATTTCTTTTCGACTGAAGAAAGAAAGACATAAACATCGTGGATGACATGGGGGTGAGTAAATTATCAGCAAATTTTCATTCAGAAGTGAACTAATCCTTTGAGTTACACTGACAGAAAACTCAGTTTACAGACGTTTATTTGGCCTATACTTGTACTCAATATTTTGATCAAGATATACTTAAAAGTATAATTAATTATTCTAAGGATATTTGGCTTGTAGTTGTATTTACCCTTTGATTGAGTAGAATATTAAATACTTTTTTCACATAGTTTTACATACTGTCTTATAAACTTACATTGTTTGAACATATTGATTTATAAAGAAAACAGATATGTTCCTAAATCTGAGTATCTGAATTTTTGTGCAGGCTACTGGTAGTGTACATAGGAATAGTAACACTTTAGTATAGGGAACACATATAAACTATTAACTTCCTAATTCCTAATTTACTGCTTATTAATAGTTAGTAAGGTAGTTGTTAAGTTTAGGTATTGGGTAGGATTAAGAATGTAAAATAAGGTCATGTAGAATAAGGCATTAATATGTACTTAATAAGTACTAATAAACAGCCAATATTCTATTAATATGCATGCTAATAAGCAAGTTAAAATACTCTAAAATAAAGTGTTACGGTAACGCTTTAGATTACAGCCCGGAAAGTACTGCATAATTACAATGAATTTACAGCGTAACTTTCGATAATTAGAGTGTACCTATAAAGTAAGTACGTGTAAGTATAGGGGAACAATATGTAAAGTCTTGGAAATAAAGGGGTAACAACCAGGAAATTATTTATACTGTAAGTATTTTAGAACTAAGGGGTACTTATACTATTATGATAGACAGCAATCTTACGTTTGAGAGCAATTTAGCGAGAAAGTGCACTGATTAAGTTGTTTCAAGGCAAGTAGAAAGAACTATTGCAATCTTTTTTAATACATGGGGAAATATACTTTTGTTTCATGTAGTTACAGGGTATGACATTGCAGGCCATAAATTAAAGTGGTGCTTGTTACACT
The DNA here is from genome assembly GCF_019924925.1 of Ctenopharyngodon idella. Lineage (NCBI taxonomy): Eukaryota > Metazoa > Chordata > Actinopteri > Cypriniformes > Xenocyprididae > Ctenopharyngodon > Ctenopharyngodon idella. The sequence continues at coordinate 26,276,145 of NC_067240.1, forward strand.
CTTATTTCATGTAGTTACAGGGTAAGTATTAAAAAAAAACAAAAAACGCAAACAATCTAATATCACTGACTCCGAAATATTTAATTAAAAACAGGTCTACAACACTTATTATTCATTTATTCATTTTTTAAAATCAACTTTTCATTTCAAATTCTAAAGTTCTGACAGAAAGTAACACGTTTTGTCCTTTTTGTTGTTGTTGATGTTGTTGTTTCTCTTGCTTGGCTTCCTCCTCCTCTTGTTTCTCAACTGATGAATCTTAAGAAGGAATCCCATTGCTATTCTGTATTAAAAGAAAATAAAGAACACCCAGAAATTTTCTCATGGTTTAGGCTATTCATCTTTTCGCTTCCGACCAACTGTCACCAGCGCCTGCATGAGAGTCGACTTTGCGTTCGACGAAACATATTGTAATGAGCAACGTGAAGCTTTCATGACGTTCTCGCGGGAGATTCATGTGAAACTCGTGCGAGAACTTCCATCTCTGTTATTCTGTCTTGTTTGTTTCTCGTTATCATTATCTGTTATTCAGTGTATTTTGTTGTGAGCATTAATAAAATAAATAAATAAATAAATAAATAAAAAAAACTGACAGCATCCGACATCTGCGTGACTTTTCGCGTGAGTTTCTCGGCAGGCTTACGTCATGCTTCAAGTTACGTCAAGCATGAACTCTCAACCCTCTCATGCATGCGCAGGTGACAGTTGGTCAGAAGTTTAAAATTTTAAAATATTTGGTATTTTTCTTACAAATCGAGGAGAGTGGGGTAAGATGAGCCAGGGGGTAAGTTGACCCACCCCCTGTATCTTGGCAACCGTACCATTTTATTGTCATGTGATATTGTAATTTTACTCAACAAACTCTCTGTTTAGTCTGTTTATGGGAAGGTTACATCTTTGGTGTTCAACATATTGTTTCAGAAATGCAAACAATTAAAGATACTGAAATTTCAACTTCATTTGGTTGGTTTAATTTAGCTTTAAAAAAAGAAATATTTGTAAAATATTTTTACAAAGAATATTTGTAAAAGGAAATTTGATTATTAAATTAGTTTTTAAAATAGGTACATTAGCCTTAAAATTTCACATGAGTTTGATTCAGATTCATTTAGATGGTCAGTTTACACCTACCTACTGACTCGGCTCTAACCTGGGGTAAATTGAGCCAGAGGAACACTTTTTTATAAGAAGCCATATTTTTACAACCCTTTGTCATAGATGTATTCTGATCATTTAAAATAATAGGAAACATCCTGAAATTACTTTAAATACTTTCATTGTACTTCTGCCTCATTTTCCCTTATCATGAGGACCACATAAGTAAAAAATGGCTCATCTTACCCCACTCTCCCCTATGTATCGTTTCACTTCAGAAGACATTGATTCATCCATTGGGGTCATATGGATTACTGTTGTTATTGCTGTATGTGCTGTTTGATGCTTCGACTTAGGAACACATGAGCTTGCATTATAAAGCGTTCCCAGATATGATTTATTTTTCTAAAAATCTTTGTTTGTGTTCATCTTAAGAAGGAAAGTCGTATACATCTCAGATGGCATGAGGGTAAAAGATGAGTAAACGGTGAGCACATTTCTGGGTGTACTGTATTTTCTTTTAATACAGAATAGCAAATGACATGGGATTCCCTCTTAAGATTCATCAGTGGAAAGAAAGAAAAAGAAGAAGAGGAACAAGAGGAGGAGGAAGCCAAGCAAGAGAAACGAATAAGAAGTGTTGTAACTTTAAATCTGTTTTGAAATAAGTTGTTTTTCAAATTAAGGTTTCCGAGTGATTGTTTGTGTTTGTTTTAATTACTTACCCTGTAACTACATGAAACAAGAGTGTAACAAGCACCACTTTAATTTATGGCCTGCAATGTCATACCCTGTAACTACATGAAACAAAAGTATATGTCCCCATGTATTAAAAAAGATTGCAATAGTTCTTTCTACTTGCCTTGAAACAACTTAATCAGTGTATGTTCTCACTAAATTGCTCCCAAACGTAAGATTGTTGTCTATCATAATAGTACAAGTACCCCTTAGTTCTAAAATACTTACAGTATAAATAATTGTTATTTTCCTGGTTGTTACCCCTTTATTCCCAAGACTTTACATATTGTTCCCCTATACTTACACGTACTTACTTTATAGGTAAGCTACACTATAATTATCGAAAGTTATGCTGTAAATTCGTTGTAATTACACAGTACTTTCCAGGCTGTAATCTAAAGCGTTACCAGTGTTACCATAGGAATTTACTTAAAATATATACTTTACTCTTTCCCAACATTGACTGAATTTTCCAGCTATCCATGTTTTCACTGCTATACAGTAGGGGGCACTATTACGCATCTTCTGAAATAGTACAGAATGTCAAGATCAAAACACAGGTGAAGAAGAAACAGAAACAAGCAATAGAAACATTGCTTACAGTGCTGCCAATTTAGCGATTTTGTCGCTAGATTTAGCGACTTCCCCGGCTCTTTTGAGACTTTTTTCAAAAGCCTAGCGACAAATCTTGCAACTTCTTGAACAAACCTTATCTAGATTCCGTGACTCGCCCACGGATCTATATTTATATTAATATAGATCAGTGGACTCACCAGTATGACGCCATCTAGAGACATTTAGCGACCAGTTTTAGCTACTTTCAACTGAAAGCAAATGGCAACACTGATTGTTTACGCACATGCAAAGCTAGAATAAAATGTTTTTAAAATGGAAAGAGGTAGAGTTAAAAGTATATTTCAAGTAAATATAAAAAATAATAGGCCTACCTAAATAGGAACATAGTAGTACACTTAAAGTGCAAAAATAATATATAAATAGTAAGCTATAAGTATGATGTTATGTTCACTTAAAGAAAACTTACAAGTATACTTGCAGTATAAAACTAGCTAGTAGTTTACTGAGAGTATACTTTAAAGTGTTCTTTCATAAACTAAAAAAAATCAGTATACCTATAAATTCACTTGTAGTATAGTTGCAGTACAAACTTGTAAACTAGTTGTGTACTCAATGTTTACTACTGATACACTTAAAGAATACTTAAAAGTATACTTTTATGCACTAGTGAGCCAATTTAGTCCCAAGTAGTACTGAAACAGTACACTTACAAGTATACTTCTAGTACATTGATATTAGTGTGCTTACTATTTAAAGTACACTTAAAAAAATACTTGAACTTTACTTAAGTATACCTAATAAAATTAACTTGAAGTATACTTTTTTTTTTTTTGTGAGGGACAGTTTAAAAGGCACACACCTAGCTTTTATTTAATTGAATATCCTTTTTAAATGTTCATTGTAACTGCATGGAAAGAGCATGAAAAACAGTCTTGAAAATGTCTGCTTTCTTGTTCAACAGTAGAACGTTGTTTAAAACCCGTGAGAGTGAATTTTCTTTTGCAAGTGAACTAGTCCTTGAACTCTTTCTGTCTCTAGGGAAATAGATGTGTATGATAGACTAAATGTACTGAATGTTGCCACAGGACGTCACAACAAAAGTTGGTCAGACATGGGCCACTGCCGAGAAACACCATCCAACGTCTGGCCTAAAATCCCCAGGTCAGTGCAACAGGAAGCAAGACCTTATGTAATATGTATGACCTCACAGGAAGGCGAATGAACAAAGCTTTTGCAAGTTTTTCTTTTTTTTTTTGGATGCACTAGACATACAGATAAAGGTCCACTGTGTCTCTTCCTTGGGGTTACAAAGACGCTTTGTTGCCACACTCCGGAGAGGAGGAGGGGGAAAGGGACAAGCATATGTATCAATTGTCTCCTCTGCTCAAGCTGCGTGGGCGACCTGTAGGCATTAGGCCAATCTGATTAAAAGTAAAAAGCTACTCGAACCCAGACCCAGGAGTGGGGGGGTGTTATTGGTGCCCTGTTTTGTGCCTGTCTCTCATGTGCTATAGGAACTGAAGTCCTGGCAATGATAAGAAAGACGAACTTTGACTGTCAGCAAACTGAGCTATGGATTACCACACTTGAGCAAACACCGGGTGCGATCGGTCTTACTTTTACAAACATCCTTTGAGTCACACATTGGCTTCCTGATGCCTGATACAACAAATGTCATGATATATGACGGGCTAAAAATACACAAGCTGCCAAGTTTGAACACTCATTATTTTTCCCCAAAAAAGCCATTAAAAATCCTTCAGTGTATACCTTGCAAGATGAGGTTTAATAATAATAAAAAAAAAGGTTTTATATCATTTTCTTTTTTATTCTGCCCACTTATAATGATAGATTTTTTAGTTTAGCTTTTTGCTTCTGTGCCTTTAAGACTTTAATTTAAACACCCTCTTCACATGTAAAATAAGAAACAGCTTAATTGCAAATTGTGTGTTTGCTGACGTGACTATCTCTTCGTAGTCTGAATTATATTGTGACAGATGCACAAAATGATTTACACTGAAATACTCCAGAAAAGGGGTTAGTTCACCCAAAAATGAAAATTCTGTCATTAATTACTCACCCTCATGTCGTTCCACACCTGCAAGACCTTTGTTCATCTTCGGAACACAAATTAAGATATTTTTGATAAAATCTGATGGCTCAGTGAGGCCTGCATTGAGAGCAAGTTAATTTACACTTTCAAACGCCCAAAGGTACTAAAGTTATATTTAAAACAGTTCATGTGACTACAGTGATTCAACCTTAATGTTATGAAGCGACGAGAATACTTTTTGTGCGCCAAAAAAACAAAATAACAATTTTATTCAACAATATCTAGTGATGGGCGATTTCAAAACACTGCTTCATGAAGCTTCGAAGCTTTACAAATCTTTTGTTTCGAATCATTCGAAACACTTATGACATAACAAAGCCTCGTTTACTGAAATCACGTGACTTTGGCGATCTGAACCACTGATTCGAAACAAAAGATTCGTAAAGCTTCGAAGCTTCATGAAGCAGTGTTTTTAAATCGCCCATCACTAGATATTGTAGAATAAAGTTGTTATTTTGTTTTTTGGAGCACAAAAAGTATTCTTGTCAACCACTGTAGTCACATGAACTGTTTTAAATATAACTTTATTACCTTTCTGGGCATTTGAAAGTGTAAATTAACTTGCTGTCAATGCAGGCCTCACTGAGCCATCGGATTTTATCAAAAATATCTTAATTTGTGTTCCGAAGATGAACGAAGGTCTTACGGGTGAGTAATTAATGACAGAATTTTCATTCTTGGGTGAACTAACCCTTTAAAATCAGGCTAAAATCATCAGCATGTTTGTAAAAATAAAAATTCAGATGCTAGTTTTTAATGTTGGGATCTTTCAGAATGATATGCAGAGGGAGAAGTGCTGATCTACTCATTTATTCATAAATACATTAAAAAAAGCAATTCATACACACAGTGAACACACTTCTCATGTGATGCGACCACATCAGAAACATGCAGGGGGGAAAAAAGGCATAAAACAGGAAGTGATATCATACAGATGACCCCTGAAGACCCTTATGACTGTTTGTCAAGATCAGTTAGTTTCTTAAAATATCATATAATTTGACCTTTTTATGCCATGGTGAGGTGAGTTCATGTTTAAAAATGTCATATGGTACATGAATGAATAAGTCATGATATACCTGAACTTTGAATTTTTTAACTTTTGTTGAAAAGGGTTTTTGAAACCAACATACAAACATTACATTTATAAGAACATGGCACATGCAGTTTAAAGTTGATTTACTTTTTCCATTGTTTAATAATAATCATACTCCTCGTTATTGTGACAGGGTGGGTTTTTAATCACCCAGTAGGTGTTGTTATTAGTTTATAAATACAGACAGTCATGTTTTAATATGTTCTTTGAGATGTAATTTGTTTGGAATGAGATTTTTGCAGCTTAGTTTTAATAAATGCTAATTTTGGATGGGGGAGGAAGTTCTGAAATGTCCAGCGTTTTCATAGTGTAATTGAATTTGTTCATTTCAGTAGATTCAGGAATGTGGTTTCTCATGTTATGACGCCTTGAAGACTCTACCAAGACTTCCAGAACAACTGTGGGAAAACATAGGATATAGATGAGGTTTTTAACATCCAGGAATTAGAGATTTTTGCAATGTCACACCACACTTCCACATTCTCATTTAAACTCGGGCTCTGAATGTTGAGAATTCCTCTGTGCTTTGAGCCGTAATGATGGAGTAAGCTTTTTCCACAGTGACGTTCAAAAGAATGCCGCAACAGGAACTGAATTTAAGCGGTGACCACAGCCTGAAATATATCTCCACTGCATGTCATTGTGGTATGGAATATGCTTGTGTAACAATTACTCAACTGAAGTTCTTTTGATTCAAGAGTCCTGAAGCTAATGAGATTGTTTAATGTCAAACTGATGCTTATATATACATTAGACCAAGAAATGTTGGGGTTGATCTCAAAGGAGTAACGATTATAAAGTGTAAAACAATAGAGTCATGTTTAAATTGCACCCTATGCACACTCACACAACCCAAGCACCACAAGAAAAGTAAAAATGCCTCAAGGGAACACTGTGAGGTCTGTAACCCAAGAATGCAGATCAGCCAGGTGTGTGTGAAATGTTGGCTTCTTGTCGCGGTACTCTTGCTTTTGAGATCCATTCCTTGCTATCCATCACAACATGTTGGGTCAAAATGCAAATCTCTTTCTCTATAAATTTCTTTATGTTGAAGTTACAAGCTTTTTAAATACAGAAGGAGATGTTGGTGCCAATAGCCTCATGGGCAGCACCAATCTATAGCACCGTTGCACTTCAGGCGACCCGAGTTCGAGTCCCGGCTTGCGGACCTTTCCTGATCTTGTCTCCCACCTCGCTTCCTGTCTGCTTTATACTATCCGATCATAATAAAAGGCAAAAATCAGCAAAAGGAATCTTTAAATACAGAAGGTGACTACCTTTTTTGTGCAAACAGAATGGGTTGACAGTTCTGTCCATTATTGTGGTAGTATCATGAAACAGTGGAATCAGATGGTAACATCAAGGCACTGAATTATTACCAGTGTTGGGGAAAGTTACTTTAAAAAGTAATGCATTACAATATTGTGTTATTGCCTTAAAAAGTAACTAATTGCTTTACTTAGTTACTTTTTATGAAAAGTAATGCGTTACATTACTTTTTCTCACCTGGGCTGGGCTTGCTTGTTTGTTTTTTAACAAAAAAAATTATATTTTTGGCAAATGTAAAGACCCTTTCATACCAAAAGTGAAATGAATAAGACTCAGGCTGAAGGAAATGCATATTTACAGCTGTACAGTAGAGGGCGCAGCTCAAACAAACCTTTCAGCTGTGCTGCCATTCTGGATTGAAGAAGAATAGGATACAGGAGAAGGAAGTTCAACACTCTTATTTCTAAATCTAATAATCTAAAGTAATTTTTGCTTATTAGTATGGATGAATTAGATCATTGAAGGTCAGCAGCAAAGACATTGGTTAAAGCTGCAGTCCGTAACTTTTTTTTTTTATTAAAAATGATCCAAAATCAATTTTTGAGCAAGTACATAACCAGCCAGTGTCCAAAACTATCTTCTTACCTTAGCCTGATTCACAATGGTAAGCTTGTAATAATGTTTTCTAATCAGGTGGTACAGGTGGATTTGGAAATTTGAGCATGCAGCTGTTCGTCTTTGCGTCATTACGTCACGTCTGTTTACATAGAGAAGGAGTCCTGGCTAGTAGGCTATATGGCATGTGAGGATGCTGCGCTGGTAGTGGATCATTTATAGTCTTTTCTCACAGCAGCTTCAATAATTAAACCTATCATTTTGATGGCAGATTGTAATCCAGAAAGGTCCAAATGACAATCATCAGTGACAACTGGAGATTCACCTGTAGTCAAAAGCAAAAGACTATGGACTGCGGAGTGGCTACAGAAATTGAAATCTACAGGTAACGCTATTACACACTTAATATACACAGTCACGCAATGATGATGTGGTTAACATTAACAATTTGAGAACAAAGTATAACAATAATGATAATTTGCATGGTTTGACGTGATTCGAGCCAAGCGATTGTTAGATTTAATCACCATTGGCAGCGCGATTTATTGCTCTTTCCTCAGTTGGTCAGAACAAAAGTGGCAGACATGTTACTTACTTGTTCAGATGACATTTTCCAGTGAAAATTCTTATTTTGGTCATACTTCCAAGACGTAGAATCTGTGATTCCAAAGTACAGTATCCACACCGGTGTGGTGACTGACAGCAAACATTAGATTCCTCCGCGCTGAGGAGCCGTGCCGATGCACAACCCACGTAAAGATGATAATTCCGCAAATAACTGCAATTGCAGGTTTCAAACAGAGATGGCGACAAAGACGCAAAACTTACAGACTGCAGCTTTAATAAAGTGAGATTAAATACATAATGTATATTTGTGTAATTTAATATAGTTAATTATAACAGGTTTGGTTACAATTCTGAGATTGCATTTCTCTGTTTTTATTTATTTTGAGGAATACTGAATGTTTTCGTGCAAGTGAGATGAATAAATGCATGTTCACATTTAGTCTAGAACTACAATAACCATCATGTTCACATAGCTCACACAACACCTCTGACCTTTATTTCTCTCAACATGAGGACAAGAGAGCTATCAGTCAATAAATGTGAAAAAGTAACTTGCATTTGAAAAAGTAACTTATTTTGTTGTAAATTGAAAAAGTAATGCGTTACTTTACTAGTTACTTGAAAAAGTAATCTGATTACGTAACTCAAGTTACTTGTAATGCGTTACCCCAACACTGATGATTACCATAGTCAGGTTGTACAGTACAGTATTTACAGGTACTTTAGCGTACTTCAAAAAAGACAACAACGAAAAAACCCCAACAATTTTCACGGTATTATCAGATTGCTGTTCACTTTCTCTCTTTTTCTCGCTCTGTCTGGAAGCTGAAAGAGACTTGCATTACCCCACTTCCTAACCCTTCTTTCGTGCCTCCACCAGACGGGCTGAACACAGGAGCCCCCTGGGGCAGCTGAAAGCACCTGCTAAGCAACGGATGCTTCCAGACAAAGGCACCTCTGTCCAGCTTCACAACAGTGGCCAAGCCCTTTCCTCCAGCCCATCCAGCCCCATGGTTTGCCCTCATACAGTAGACTTTGCCCAGCCATATAATGTCTAACTGTAATAATTTTTCCACAATAGTGCAGGTGCTTGGCTGGGTGATCTTCAGATCTCTCTCAGACCTGGCCCTCTTTTCCATTGACCTGACAGCTGAACGATGACATGACTATGTTACTACATAATCTGCACACAAGATGTATCACAATCTTACCTCTATTCCTTTGTTTACAACTCTTACACCTACCTTTCTTATAGCTCAAAAAGAAGTGCATGGTGCTAGCATTGCTGAAAGTCAGGGGTTTGATGCCCTGAGAATGCATGATAAAATTGAAAAACTAATAAAAGTTGTATTTTGGAATCTCTTCAGGGTGTCCCCTGCCTGTGCCCCGAGATGCTGGGATAGGCATCTCTGCGACCCTGCAGAGGATAAAGTGGTTTGGTGAATGGATGGATGTAGTTATAATACTGTGGCAAGCATGGCGGTGCCAAGAGCCGTGGGAACGGAGTGAGGCCGGTGGCGCGGGTGTTAATGCTCCATACTGGTCTCGAGTCCCACGGAGGAGCTCTGGAAGGATAAAAGGAGGAGTGACGACAGTGCAAGATGAGAGAGGACCAGGCCTGGGACATTTATGTTGTGTTTTATTATGTTTATATGCGGCAGTTGTCCTTGAGGGGCTGCCGCTTTACTTTCATTTTGTTGTTTGTTTATTTGATTAAACTTTAAGTTGATCATTTCACATAATTAAACACAAACTGTGTTTAATTATTTAAAACTAGATCCGGTTAGATTGGGCCACCAACACTGTAGCCAGGTTTTGATTACTGTATTTTTATGTGCTTTTTTAAGGTATTGCTTAAAAAATGCTGGATCGTTCAGAGCCATAGCCTTCTTGGCAGCGCTCGGACATATATATCGCTTTGGATGAGTCCCTGCTTGTGGTCCTTTCCTGAATTTGTATTACCGGTATGAAACACAATTGTGTGTAAACGAGGAAGTAGGAACCAGATTTCTCCATAACCCAGATTTCTCCATAACCTTGTCTCCATAACCTTGTGCACTGACCTCTCTATGGGTCTGTTTAGTATTCAGATGCATTTTAGTGGACCAAATCGCAAGTGGATGACTCCAAATACAGGTATAAACAGTGTCTAAAACGCTTTAAGCTTGTCCACTTTTAACCACTTTCAGAGGTAGTCGAAAATGCATTCAACTCGATTGCTTTCATAGTGTAGACACTCATGTGGTCGAATGTGTTCGAACAGCCACAAAAGACTCTCCGGCTACTGATTTAATGCGTAAACATTATTTGAAACGCACTAGCCAGACAGGATTTAAACTTTGTCAGATGAAGATCCAAGTTTGGTCTGAAGATGAAAAACGTACAATGTGTTCATACCCTTCCTGATTTCTAACACACACTCACAGTGTTCGGCCGGTCTTGTGGCTGTCAGAGCAGAAACGAAAGCTGATGCTCTCCGTATGTTTTTCCGTTGTATCCATGTGCGTTCATATGTAAATTGTGCAAGCTTATTTTGTCCATTAGATTGAAAGATCTGAAAAACCCATACATATAGTCGCTCATAGACCCTCCCCTCAAAGAAATCAGGACAGAAGTGGTTGAAAGTGGATAAAAGAGACGGATTAAAACACCAGGTGTAAACGGGAATGTGTTTCTCTCATCTACTTGTGATCCGATGGGCCAAAATGCATCTTAATGCAGAGTAAACAGGGCCTATATTTCGGGCATTATGTTGGAATTCACAGTTAATGAAGGCCATGAAGGCTAAATTTTAGCATCCATTCCTAATAACTCGCTTCCAACCACCCCAAGGTACATCCTTTTTAAGTAATCCAGGTTCTCTTCTGTCCATTCATCTGTCATCTGGTTCTTTTACTGCAAACACGGTCTACTTTCCTAACATCTTGAAACATCAGCCAAAATGATTTCTTTTCTCAAGTTATGTATATAGTCCTTACACAAACTTTAGGGCACAGGAGGTCTGGTGAAAAAGTGTGTGTGTGTGTGTGTGTGTGTGTGTGTGTGCGCAAGCGTGTGTTTGTGAGCCTCCCACCCCAGTGCATTAGTGAATCTACATTAATCTTGGCTGACACAGGCCAGGAAGGGCCTCTGAGAGAGCCGGGACTGAGCGCTCACACCGCCTGCTCAAATATTTATCCAGGATGTTTTTTTCACCAGGGAAAAAGAGGCATGTCGCAGGTTAACTAGATCAAGATGAAAAAAGTCATTCAGCGGGATGCAGAGGCTCACGGGACGCACAGGGAAGACCGCTCATCTCAGCGCAGATGTGGACAGGTGGGCAAACCCGGACCTGGCTGCAAATTCACCCAAGTGCCCTAAATTACAACATTAATATTAGCATGAAATGGCAGAATGTGCTATTTTCTTCTCACCGACACAACCACCCAAATACTGTGCATTGCATTGTTTTTGTGTTATGCACCTGAATTAAAATATGACGGCATCTGTCAGCACATGCCAGATGAAGTGTTTCCTAAAATAGCTGTTTCCAGGAGAGCGGTGTTAAGCACTGTAATCATTCACCTGACTAAATGCACCAAGGGTGGATGAAAGCACAAGGATGTGGGCATCAAGTGGAAATACCAGATGATTGGCCCAAATTAGTGGGAGTGCATTAAGCGTGATTGCTAATTGTGCAGTGATTGTTGGAACTGTTTGATCCCAGTGGCCGACTGCATGCCTGGTGGGCTTTTCCTGCCAGTGCCTGCAAGAAGTACAAAATACTAGAAATGTCTGGAAAAGTGAGTAGAAATGTCAGCATGTGAAGACACAAAGCATGCACACATATTATGTCAAAATATTAAGATAACAGAAGCAGTAAGATAAAGGGAAATAAAGGCAGCCTTTGTGTTAAAGGCACAATATGTAATTTTCGCCACTAGAGGTTATTCTAAACATAGGAGTAGCTTGATGATGCCGTGAATGAGCGTGGAATCATGGGAGTTGTCGTCTTCACCTCCACAGCTGATGGAAAGGAATTTAACGGGACTCATCATGTTCATGGGTGAGCTAATGTATTCAGGTTTTACTAATGTTACAGTGGCATGAAGCAGGACGGGTCGAGAGCTGTGGGAGAGGGATGAGGCTGCTGGAGCGAATGCTAATGAAAGACATTGAAAGACAGGCTGCAGAGACTTGTTGCACTTTGCAGTAATCTAGATCGATATTAGTAAAACTGGAAATCGAAGGTAGCGCGCATATGATGTCACTGACAGGCAACGCAATGACACGGTCCGTGTCCTGGTTAAAACTGCTGATTTTTCTGGATTTAAACATTGTTGGAAATGTTTGGGATACAAAGTCAACAAAATATATATAACATTGTTCTAGTGGTTTTTGGCTATTTTAAAAATCTTACATATTGTGCCTTTAAATAAAGGTTGCCTTGTGAATATCTACTGCTCTTTGAATTAGATGCTCATTTGAGCACAATCCTGTATAAAAACAGAGAGCATCTGAATGCCAGTCAGTTGGGAGAGTTTTTAAATAAAGTTTGACATGACAAAGCTTGCAGATAATATGCACCTGCGAGGTTTGCGTTTGGCACTTTGGCTTTCTTTGGCAGAGGGTTCTCTTGAAAACAATTCGAATAATTTCCATCTCTGCCGTTCCCAGAGGTTGCTCTTCTGAGACATAGGGCCAAATTTACTAACAGCTTGCCCCAGCGCAAACCCGCTTTTGGCGTTAAAAAACTACTGTCAGGATTTACTAAAGACACACAGTGAAAAATTAGGTGTGTACACAGTTATTTTTGCGGCTGACCTTATTGCATATGCATTTGTAGGAGTTTTTCTTTCAGATGCAAAATTTATGGGAGGAGAGTATTTAAATTAATCACGCAAGGTGATTTACTAAGGTTTGTGCTAGTCAATTTACTGGTATTTGCGCCATTGATTACTGCTCAAAAAAAGCATGTCTATAAGGATTAGTTCACTTCAGAATTAAAATTTCCTGATAATTTACTCACCCCCATGTCATCCAAGATGTTCATGTCTTTCCTTCTTCAGTCGAAAAGAAATTAAGGTTTTTGAGGAAAACATTCCAGGATTTTTCTCCATATAGTGGATTTCACTGGGGTTCAAAGGGATAAAGGTCCAAATGTCAGTTTCAGTGCAGCTTCAAAGGGCTCTACATGATCCCAGACGAGGAATAAGGGTCTTGTAGTGAAACATTCAGTCATTTTCTAAAAATAAAAAATAAAAATAAAATTATATACTTTTTAACCACAAATGCTCCTCTTGCACTGCTCTGTAATGCGCCACGCATTGCGTAATCACGTTGGAAAGGGTTTGAGTACACCCCCTTTGAAAAGTAACATTTTAAACAATATCTCAATGAACACAAAAACAATTTCCAAAATGTTGACAAGACTAAGTTTTATATAACATCTGTTTAACTTATAACATGAAAGTAAGGTTAATAATATAACTTAGAGAACAAACTTTTCAGTTTTACTCAAATTAGGGTGAATCAAAAATGAAAGTCTCTGAAAGTCTCTGGAGCAAAGCTAAATTTCAGACTACAAATGTCTAATTTAACAAGAATTCAACCACAGGTGAGTCTAATTATTCATTACACAGGTGTCCAGCAGACAGTTGACTATAAAAGGGTGTTAAAACCCCTTCCCATTTCATGCTGTCAGCAATGGCACAACATGGAAGAGAAATGTCACAAGACCTCAGAAAGAAAATAATTTCTTTACACCAGAAAGGTGAAGGCTACAAGAAGATCAGCAAAGCTTTACTTATCAGTCAGAATACTGTAACAAAAGTGGTACAAAAATGTAAAAAAGATGGAACTGCAACCATCTCACAGAGACATCCAGGTCGTCCACGGAAGTTAACACCTCGACAGGAGCGTCTTCTGATGAGAAGGGTTGAAGAAAATCGGCATGCAAGCTTACTGCAGTTATCTAAAGAAGTAGAAAACCAAACTGGGGTGACTATTTCCCATGACACAATATGGCGTACACTGCAGAGGAATGGCATGCATGGGTGCCGTCCACGAAGAAGCCTCTCCTAAAGCCCAGGCACAAAAAAGCCCGCCTAGAGTTTGCCAGGGCCCATGCTGACAAAGATGAAGACTACTGGGACTCTATACTCTGGAGTGATGAGACCAAGATAAATGTTTTTGGAACTGATGGCTTTAAAACTGTATGGCGTCGCAAAGGTGTAAAATACAAAGAAAAATGCATGATGCCTACAGTGAAACATGGTGGTGACAGCGTCCTTATGTGGGGCTGCATGAGTGCTGCTGGTGTCGGGGAGCTGCATTTCATTGATGGCATCATGAATTCACAGATGTACTGCTCTACACTGAAAGAGAAGATGCTACCATCACTCCGTGCCCTTGGTCGTTGTGCACTTTTCCAACATGACAATGATCCTAAACACACATCTAAGGCCACTGTTGGATTTCTGAAGAAGAACAGGGTGAAAGTGATTCATTGGCTCCTGATCTGAACCCAATCGAACACCTATGGGGAATTCTGAAGAGACAAGTTGACCGTCACTCTCCATCCAGCATCCAGTCTCTAAAAGAGGTCATTCTTCAAGAATGAAAAAGATAGATGTTGCAAAATGTCACCAACTTGTTCATTCCATGCCTAGAAGACTTGGTGCTGTCATTAAAAATCATGGAGGCCATACAAAGTACTAGATGTAGTAGTTTTTGTTGTGGGGTGTACTCATTTTTGCATCACCCTAATTTGAGTAAAACTGAAAAATGTGTAATCTAAGTTATATTATTAACCTTACTTTCATGTTATAAGTTAAATGCAATCATTAACTTTGTCTCAAATGTTTCTCCTAAATTTCCTTGTAGAGTAAATAAAAAACATACACAAATGGAACAATTGACATTCAGTAAGATTTTAGAGCTAAAATGAATGTGAATAGCACAACTTTTTGACATGTGGGGTCTTTGGACCTACTTTATTTTAAGTCTTTATGTAATAACATTTAAATGAATCATTTGTTACAGTGCTCCTATTGTGTGCATACTTTACATTGTACTTAGTTTTTAAAAAAAATATTGGGATGGAATTACATCTGTTTTTAATTACATCTTAACCCACCCTTAAACCTACCCATACCACTAAACCTGTCCTTAACCTTACCCGTATCCCACCTCAGTAGCAGCAAGCGTGTTTTGTAATGCAACATGAACACAATAAGTACATTGTTTCAATTTTATTTATTTTTTTTGGACATAAGTTCATAGTAGTTACAGACATCTAATATAAAGTTGGCCTGTTATTTCCTCTCTTTCTCTATCTCTTTTGTTCAGTAAGAAAATCTTCAAATGAACCAGTTTAATTACACAGGTTACATTTGAGTTTGAGGGGTCTAAAATGAGTTGAAACTGGTGTATTTTAGTATGCTGACTTGTCAGCAATAAATGAAAGCATGTTTTTCATGTGTCACTGTTTCATGTGACAATTTGTTCATGATAAAGAGTGTAAAGAGTCACATGACCACAGCTGTCTAACTTCTGTTTTCTCTAACAAATGATGCCTGTGGCAAAGCTAAGTTTCCAGGAATAAACTGAGGGTTAAATTAAACCTACCAGGAACATTATGACCACCTTCCTAATATTGTGTTGGTCCCCCTTTTGCTGCCAAAACAGCCCTGACCCATCGAGACATGGACTCCACTAGACCCCTGAAGGTGTGCCGTGGTATCTTGCACCAAGATGTTAGCAGCAGATCCTTTAAGTCCTGTAAGTTGCGAGGTGGAGCCTCCATGGATCGGACTTGTTTGTTCAGCACATCCCACAGATGCTCGATTGGATTGAGATCTGGGGAATTTGGAGGCCAAGTCAACACCTCAAACTCATTGTTGTGCTCCTCAAACCATTCCTGAGCCATTTTTGCTTTGTGGCAGGGCGCATAATCCTGCTGAAAGAGGCCACAGCCACCAGAAATACCGTTTCCATGAAAGGGTGTACATGGTTTGCAACAATGCTTAGGTAGGTGGTATGTGTCAAAGTAACATCCACATGGATGGCAGGACCCAAGGTTTCCCAGCAGAACATTTGCAAAAGCATCACACTGCCTCCGCCGGCTTGCCTTCTTCCCATAGTGCATCCTGGTGCCATGTGTTCCCCAGGTAAGCGACGCACACGCACCCGGCCATCTACGTGATGTAAAAGAAAATGTGATTCATCAGACCAGGCCACTTCTTCCATTGCTCCGTGGTCCAGTTCTGATGCTCACATGCCAGACCAGGAACACCCCACAAGAGCTGCAGTTTTGGAGATGCTCTGACCTAGTCGTCTAGCCATCACAATTTGGCCCTTGTCAAACTCACTCAAATCCTTACACATTTTTCCTGCATCTAACACATCAACTTTGAGGACAAAATGTTCACTTGCTGCCTAATATATCCCACCCACTAACAGGTGCCGTGATGAAGAGATAATCAGTGTTATTCACTTCACCTGTCAGTGCTCATAATGTTATGCCTGATCGGTGTGTGTGTGTGTATATATATATATATATATATATATATATATATATATATATATACTATGATATCTTGTACATGTAGTATATTAATATTACTCAGTACTTAAATGTATAATTACACTGTAACAGGGAAATTTGTTTATTAATTTGTTTGTAAATTTGTTAATTTCTTTTAGAATATTTTATTCTTAGTTTAATTCCACAGAAAAATGCTAGTAAACATATTGTATTGTGTTACTTTATTGTTTGAAATGTTCTGTTGGGTGTTACTGAGCTAATTTTGACTTTAATTAAACTCATTAAACAGTTTTAATTTGTGATTTTTCTTTTCTGTGGGGTGTGTCAAGTCATTATTATTACTGAATCTGTTCAGACCCTAATTAGCTTTAAAATGTCTTAAAAGTGCTGTCTTAAATTCAATATGTCTGCAGGGAAACTGCACTTTAGGGTCCAATTCTCACTATTAACTAGTTGGTTATTATCCTGCATATTACTAGGATATTGGCTGTTTATTAGTGCTTATTAAGAACATAATGCCTTATTCTGCATGACCATATTCTACATCCCTTAATCCTACCCAATACCTGAACTTAACAACTACCTTTCTAACTATTAATAAGCAGCAATTGGGAGTATACTAAGGCAAAAGTCGTAGTTAATAGTCAGTTAATAGAGAGAACTGGACCCTAAATTATAGTGTGACCCAAACATCTTTCTTAAACTCCAGACTTTACTTTTGAAAACTTCACCTTTACTCTAGACCTTATTACAATTAAAAAGGGGTGTAAAAACAGCACCAAACTGCTAAACACTCTTCTCACCCTCAACACGACACAGGGACTCAATATTTTTCATTTACTTGACAGTTAACATAGTTGAAATCATTCAAATTCCATGATTTTTCTTGAGGATTTATTTGCATAAAATCTGCTCATGTTTGTTTGCCACAAGTGGAAACGAAATTCCTTACTTCCAGTTGTTTCATTTATTGCTGTGAATGAGGTCTTTAATGGTTTTGTTTTACACAGAGGAGTAAGATTCAGCTTTCAACAGGAGAACAGTGTCATAATTCAACAAAGCAGTGAGCGGTGGAGTACAAAGATAGAGGATAATTATTTGGCTGAAGTGTAGCCATTGCTGAAGCCAGATCAGGACATTTATAGGGTCTATTACTTTCTATTGCCCAACAATTCAAGATTTAGGCCAGTAAACGGTCATTTATAAAATTACTTTTTAGTACAAAATTACTTGTTTGTGTTTGGATTTGTGTTTAAATTGTGTTTAACTTTAAAACTTTGACTTTTAAATGAAGTCAAATGGCCGGTGAACCAAATTTTAAGAGAATCTATCTATCTATCTATCTGATTTTTGAGTAAAAAGAACATGTACAACTATAACAGTAAACATCGTAACAACCTTAAACTCAAATGTGTTTCTCAACATCTAGTCATGCAGCCAGGGAAAATGAGCAAAATATGAAGTGTATTTACAGGACAGCTTAAAATGTTCCACTCCATGTTTTTGTCATCCCGATGCCGCATGAAGGCATGTAGCATTCCTTTTCGGAGAAAACGTTACGTAGTTGGTCGAGCTGTGTTTCTAAGAAAGAGAGGGAAGAAGTGTGGAGGGGAAGTAGTTGAACGTTTAAAGAATGTGATTGTGTTTATTTGCGGGCTGTGTGTGGGATGCAGGAAGCCCCGGGGGCCCGGCCTCTCTCTGTTTGTTATAGAGTGAAGAGGAAACTGTTGGCGGTCTCTGTCCTCTAAAACCGGGATGGAGCCGTTGTGGAGCCGTTCTGTGGCATGTTAGTTGGCTTTTTTTTTTTTTAAGGAAAGGTTCTAGCTGTCTTTCATAACTCTGCAAATACACAAACAACTTACCATGTGTTCGAAATGCTTTCGCAAAGGTGACTGGCAACAAGTAAAATTGCAAAAATAATGACTATTTGGTGCACAAACAGACAGATTTGACATTTTCAGGGGAATTAACTTTAAAAATAAGACACGTCACCTTTAAGTCTTGGGTCTTTAATCATATACAATATGCGTCCAACATTTTAAGCAAACCAAATCTCTTAAATCAGATCATCTCAGGCCTCTGTTCTTAGATGCAGCTCACAGTGTTGCAAAATACAAATGCGCCTAGCAGCTCTCATTCGCCTTGAGGTTTCCCCTCCATTTCCTTTTTGGTAATTTGACATTTTCACCACATCCACTTGGGTTTCTCGCTGGTGTCTTGGCTCAGAGCGGCCACGGCTTTTTCTGGAACTTTCTACCCCCTGCTAGGTCTCTCTTGTGTGGTTTTCCTCCAAAGCACATGGCTTGCGTCCCAGAGGGGGATGGAACAGCTTGTGGATCGGGGCAAACATGGTCAGGCCAGCTAAGGCCTCTCTCGCAAGGACATAAACAGCAAACACGAGCCCGAAGGACTTTTTCATTGAGCAATTTGTTCTATTTTCAAATCTTTTCCAGGATCTCTGATTGTGGAATGGAGGGAAAAGGAACAAAACACTGGGTAGAAATCCGGCCAAACAGGTCATCCGTCCTTCTTGACACTCTATCCTTCCACTGCGAGTCAAGCACAGGCCAGAACTTTTCTTCTGGCAATCGTTATGCTTTCAGAGCCAACATGAGAAAAATATGACCGTAAAACCCGAGTTTGTTAATGAATAATTTCCGCAGTCAAACGCTGTCCCTGTAGATTGTTTTACTTTACATGCCGCAAAATGCTGTCCGCAGATCCGGGGTTGGGATCGTGATCCAGTAACACAAAAAACCTGAAGTGGAATACAGATGTGAGATTCAGAAATAGATAAGGGTATAAAGCGTGGTTTAGCTCAGACTAAATTGCATCAGGGCTAAAATTTGCTTTATTTTTGGTTGAACGAATACTGGACACAAATCCACACAAAACCTAGGCTTCCTTCAGAAAACATTTTTGCGTGTTTATAGGGGCATGCAATGTAGTTTTACAAACCGGATTCCGGAAATGTTGGGACGTTTTTTTAAATTTGAATAAAATGAAAACTAAAAGACTTTCAAATCACATGAGCCAATATTTTATTCAAAATAGAACATAGATAACATAACAAATGTTTAAACAGAAATTTTACACTTTTATCCACTAAATGATCTCATTTCAAATTTGATGCCCGCTACAGGTCTCAAAAAAGTTGGCACGGGAGCAACAAATGGCTGAAAAAGCAAGACATTTTGAAAAGATTCAGCTGGGAGAACATCTAGCAACTTGATAAATTAATTGATATCAGGTCTGTAACATGATTAGCTATAAAAGGGATGTCTTAGAGAGGCAGAGTAAAGATGGGCAGAGCTGTGAAAGAGTGCATAAAAAGATTGTGGAATACTTTAAAAACAATGTTCCTCAATGTCAAATTGCAAAGGCTTTGCAAATCTCATCATCTACAGTGCATAACATCATCAAAAGATTCAGAGAAACTGGAGAAATCTCTCTTCGTAAGGGACAAGGCCGAAGACCTTTATTGGATGCCCGTGGTCTTCGGGCCCTCAGACGACACTGCATCACTCATCAGCATTATTATGTCAATGACATTACTAAATGGGACCAGGAACACTTCCAGAAACCACCGTCGGTAAACACAATCTGCTGTGCCATCTGCAGATGCCAACTAAAGCTCTATCATGCAAAAATAAGCCATATGTGAACATGTTCCAGAAGCGCCGCCGTGTCCTGTGGGCCAAGGCTCATTTAAAATGGACTGTTTCAAAGTGGAAAAATGTTCTATGCTCAGACGAGTCCAAATTTGACATTCTTGTTGGAAATCACGGACGCCATGTCCTCCGGGCTAAAGAGAAGGGAGACCTTCAAGTGTCTTATCAGCGTTCAGTTCAAAAGCCAGCATCTCTGATGGTATGGGGGTGCATAAGTACATACAGTATGGGCAGCTTGCATGTTTTGGAAGGCACTATGAATGCTGAAAGGTATAGAAAGGTTTTAGAGCAACATATGCTCCCCTTCAGACGACGTCTATTTCAGGGAAGGCCTTGTGTATTTCAGCAGGACAATGCAAAACCACATACTGCAGCTATTACAACAGCATGGCTTCATCGTAGAAGAGTACGGGTGCTGAATTGGCCTGCCTGCAGTCCAGATGTTTCACCTATAGAGAAAAATACGTCAAAGACGACCACAAACTCTTCAGCAGCTGGAAACCGATATCAGGCAAGAATGGGACCAAATTCCAACACCAAAACTCCAGAAACTCATAACCTCGATGCCCAGACGTCTTCAAACTATTTTGAAAAGAAGAGGAGATGCTACACCATGGTAAACATGCCCCCGTCCCAACTATTTTGAGACCTGTAGCAGGCATCAAATTTGAAATGAGCTCATTTTGTGCATAAAATTGTAAAATTTCTCTGTTTAAACATTTGTTATGTTATCTATGTTCTATTGTGAATAAAATATTGGCTCATGTGATTTGAAATTCTTTTAGTTTTCACTTTATTCAAATTTAAAAAAACGTCCCAACATTTCCGGAATTCGGGTTGTAGAATGAGAAGCCAATGGATAAATAATCAGTACTGTTCGAGTAACCTTTACAGTAGTATTAATCTACAACAACAAAAGACCTGCAAACTCACAAGAGGTGAAAAAGGTGACATGTTTACAAATAAAATCCCTGTAGGGGGGTCTGGGGGCATCCAACATTTTTGTTATTTCAACATGTAAACAAAGCATTCTGGTGCACTCTGACAATAAAATAAAGGGGGAAGAAGTAAAAAGTAAAAGTAAAAAAAGAAAAGAAAAGAAGAATATTAATTGACACTAGGGCTGAGCATTGACAAAAAATTCACAATTTGTTTTGATTTCAATTTATTTGAGGCCTATCAGGTACAGTACATGGCAAATTTCCTCAAAGAACAAAATATCTCTCAAATAATGCAGTAAACTATACAGGGAACCCCAGTTGGTACATCAATATAATATTAAAATGAACTGATTTGTACATTTAGGAAGTTTGTATAATAACGTTATAATTATACATTTTTAATGACAACTATATTTCTACTCGTTTTTTTTATTTATTTTTTTTCTAAAAATATAAACATTTAAATGGTTGGTGCCATTAAATGGATTTATTCAAACACATTAAATATCACATGTTAAGTTAAAATACAATGAATATGCAATATAAGTGCATGTATTTATCAAAATGCTCCTCTCTATGTTCATTTTTCTAGTTTTTGGACATTGAATGGCTTTTCTGAGGTAAATGTGACGTTACGTGACATTGTTTACAAGCTGTTTTATTGACGTCTTTCCGCGGTTGACAAAAACAAAAAAAGTGGACACTACAGGCCCCGCCCACGACTGTTGACAGACACTGCCGTATTAGCATAGACCCTGCCCTGAGCCAGTTGTACACAGTCTGCCATTGTCTCGACGCTGGAGCAGCTGTAGCAACAAGAATGTCTGGTAAGCGATTGAAGTGTTTTGTTGTTGGATGTAAGAGTGAACATAACAGTCTTCATTTACTCCCGACATCTGAGAGACGCAGTGGATTAGTTTTATTTTTGAAGGGAATGCACCACAGATCTAATGTACACATGCGATTTCTGTCCCTGCTGTTTACGTTCACAGAACTTTGTGTGTTTTTGACATAACCTTGTGTGTATTTGACAGTTTAAGCACAATAAAACATGAAAGAGAAGTTAGTTTAATACTCACGAACCGTACCGTCTGACAGCCAGCTTCTACTTCGGATGTGTGGGCTCAGAAAACCATAAATTAGAAGTTTAAACTGATATAGCTTTAAAATGCATGCAGATAATACACTTTCATGATGAAGAAGAACTGAGCGTGATTGTGATATAGAAGATAATTAAAACCAAGCAGATGTTTTGATAGTATTTGGCAGGCAGGAGCTGTTGAAGGACGCAATTACCTGGAAAGGGGGCGGGGAGCAGCAGCTCATTTGCATTTATAGATACATGCACGATAACAGCATGTTTTTGTTAGCACTCAAAAATGGGTATTTACAACATGGTATATTAAATGATCTGTGGGCTATTTTGCGCTAAAACTTCACAGACACATCTTGGGGACACCAGAGACCTAAATTACATCTTGTAAAAAAGGGCATAATAGGTCCCCTTTAATAACTAATATTTACTCATCCAGATGTCATTTAAAAAAACATATAATGTTTTTTTTTTTTTTTTAATCCATGGAACTCAAAAGATGTTTAGTAGAATGTTCATGCTGCTCTTTTCCATACAGTGAAAGCTGTCAAACTCCAAAAAATCAGAGTAAAAGAAATCCATACTACTCATGTTCTGTATATTACATGTCTGAAACCACATGATAGCTTTGTGTGACAAACAGACTGAAATTGAAGTTGAAAAATCAATGAAAATCTTTCATTTTGCTTTTGAACCTAATTAACTAATTAATTTGTGCTGCAATTATGAGACACACAAACCAATTTCTCTTATTATGACTGATTTGCCTTGACATGTGCAATATCTGAATGTACACAAACTTAATGCATTTGGAAAAACATGAGGGTGAATTAATGGCAGATTTTCCTTCTTGAGTGCTCTATCCCTTTAAGGATACTTAAAAACAATTTCTTATTATTTAGTAATTGTGTTAATGAAGACTGTGCCAAGACTCTGCTGCACTAATATCATTAAATGGTGATGGAGGCATTCATCTCACACACGATCTGGAGTCTGGAGCGATTTTATGGTACCACAAAAAAAGCCCCAAACATTCACAATCCTGCTTTAGGAAACACAGTTTACTGCCTTTTAAAGCATCTATTTTCATCCTGGCCCAAACACCTCTGCCCTTCCCTGCCGCCCCACTACCGGGACTGGAAGGAGCTCATTTAGCAGACAGCGGGACAGCTCACACTCACAGAGTCCCAATAATGCCTCCACACTGGGCCATGGGCGACGGAGGAGGAGCAGACAGCTTCACTTAGCACTTTATGGATCATACTTCCTTCACACTAACGCTCAGATTTATTGGCCCCGGCTGAGCAGTGCATGAATCCAGTGAGCGCCAGTCTCCGGTGTCAGCTGCCCTCTGCGCCTCGCTGTCTCTTTATCAGACTCCAGCACAAAGAGGTATTATAAAAAAAGACATGGGTGACCCCTGCTCCTAGGAAAGAGGACGTAAAATTAACACAGGGAAATAATTAACCTAACCCAGGTCCAGGCAGGCTAGTTTACGGTCACCCAGTAAAGACAGCGGGGTGTCTGGTTCTAAAGGGTGATATTGTGCTTATCTGTTTGCTGTTCATATATTCATTGCAAAGTTGTGAGTTATACACATAAAGTCACAGAAAGCTTTAAAAAAAAAAAAAAAAAAGCAATTAATCAGGATCATCACCAGAGCAAATCATGATA
Source organism: Ctenopharyngodon idella (assembly GCF_019924925.1). Classification (NCBI taxonomy): domain Eukaryota; kingdom Metazoa; phylum Chordata; class Actinopteri; order Cypriniformes; family Xenocyprididae; genus Ctenopharyngodon; species Ctenopharyngodon idella. Next base: position 26,300,120 of record NC_067240.1, read on the forward strand.
TCAATAGGGCTGTCAACCAATTCATTCAACTATTCTGTTCTTTTTTAAAGAAAGAAAACTAAATGCATCTTAGTGAAATTATTCAGTTTGAATGATAGGTAACCCTTTACTTAAAGCCTTTCTATAGAATGCATTATAAAAGAATTTTAATGCATTTAAGGGTTAGTTCATGAAAATTGTATCATTATTTACTCACCCTCATGTCGTTCCACACCCGTAAGTCCTTCATTCATCTTTGGAAAACAAATGAAGATATTTTTGACAAAATCTGATGGCTCAGTGAGGCCTGCATTGAGAGCAAGTTAATTTACACTTTCAAATGCCCAGAAAGGTACTAAAATTACATTTAAAACAGTTCATGTGACTGCAGTGGTTCAACCTTAATGTTATGAAGCGACGAGAATACTTTCTGTGCGCCAAAAAAGCAAAATAACGACTTTATTTAACAATATCTAGTGATGGGTGATTTCAAAACACTGCTTCATGAAGCTTCGAAGCTTTACAAATCTTTTGTTTCGAATCAGTGGCTTGGAGCGTGAATCAAACTGCCAAAGTCACGGGAACCATTGAAATTTCAAAACAGTTATGACGTAACAAAGCCTCGTTTACTGAAATCACGTGACTTTGGCAGTTTGAGATCGTTTGATACATGCTCCGTTAACTTGCTCTCAATGCAGGCCTCACGAGCCATCGGATTTTATAAAAAAATATCTTAATTTGCGTTCTGAAGATAAATGAACGTCTTACGGGTGTGGAACGACATGAGGGCGAGTAATTAATGACAGAATTTTCATTTTTGGGTGAACTAACCCTTTAATTATGCCTTGTAATGCACCTTATAATGCATAAAGAAAGTGTAACGCCTCTTGCAGTTTAAAATGCTTACGCTACATCCTACGCCTTCCGTATTCAACTTAGGATTCTTTGTAAGTTGAATACAGAAGGTGGTCTGGAGGAAGATAGATATTTTACTTTTTAAGTTGTTAAATATGGATATTTTTCTTACACAAACGCATCGCTTCAGAAGGCCTTTATTAACCCCCCAGAGCCGTGTGGAGTACGTTTATGATGGATGAATGGATGCACTTTCTTGAGCTTCATACTCGTTGGTCCCGTTCACTGCCATTATAAAGCTCTTATGCGTCAGGATATTTATTAATATAACTCCGATTGTGTTCATCAGAAAGAAGAAAGTCATATACACCTAGGATGGCTTGAGGGTGAGTAAAGCTTGGGTTAATTTTCATTTTAAAGTGAACTAATCCTTTAATTTGTGTTCTGAAGATGAACGAAGGTCTTACGGGTGTGGAACGACATGAGGGTGAGTAATTAATGACAGAAATTTTATTTTTGGGTGAACTAACCATTTAACATGCATTTTAAGTGCGTCTCCTGTGACCACTTGGTTTGGATTTCGTCTAGACCAGGGGTGTCCAAACTCTGTCGTGGAGGGCCACTGTCCTGCAGAGTTTAGCTCCAACTTGCCTCAACACACCTGGCTGGACATTTAGTATGTCTAGTAAGACCTTGATTAGTTGGTGCAGGTGTGTTTAATTGGGGTCGGAGCTAAACTCTACAGGACAGTTGCCCTCCAGGACTGAGTTTGGACACCCCTGGTCTAGACCCTCATCTTGTCACACTCTTGAATAAACCAGAATGAACATGATGATGATAGAATGACGTCAGGCGCTGGCTTTGCCAGGTAGACAAAATTCCTCACTGATTTGCTGTGCCAGGCCTGGAGAGTAACATTCTTCCTTCAGAATAAATAAAGCGTTAGCTGACGAGTGGCGAGAGACAAACGAATGCTTCTCGTCGAAGATGAGGTCACCGTGACACGCACCACTCCTCCAGAGCTTGGTTCCATGTGCTCAACCACGTAGATAAATTATCTATTTGTTTTTGTTAACTTGACAGCAGGAAAGAGTTGGGATTAACAAGTGCAGGGCTCGAAAGCAGCCAGCCTCAAAATGGTTGTGCAACCAGGCAACTGCTACGACACACACACACACACACACACCGCACTCCCTGAAATGTGAACACGCTGTTGTAGATGTATGGACAAGAGTTTGTGTAATAGCCCATTTAGCTGTAGCCCAATTGCCTGACCTGAATGTTTTAGCTGACAAAGTACAACATGTTTGGAATTTCAAACCGTGAGCATGTGTGTCTTTTTACAGGATTTAATACACAATGGATTCCAAAAGCATTTCTCATTTTGCTGAATTATTTCAGTATATATATATATATATATATATATATACACACACATACATACCAATTTATATTTGTGAATAGTACTGACTTATGGTATTAAATAATGTTGAAGTAATTATAATATTATAAAATGATTAAATCTGATATTTGCATAAATCAGCAGAATTTGGGCAGAATCAGCAGTCTTTGAAGATGTGCAGATGTCCTCCAGTTGTTTAGGTTTGTTTGATGGTGCGTGAGCACTGCAGTTTTCAAATAGTTTTGCAGATTCTCAATTGGATTAAGATCTGAGCTTTGACTGGACCAATGTAGGACACTCAACTTCTTGTTCTTGAACCACTCTAGTTGTTTTGCTGAAAGATAAACCTTCGTCCATGTTCCATTCTTCCTTCTGTTTTAATGCAATGCTCAGTCTCTGATGATGAAATGCAGCCCTACAGCATGATGCATCCAACAACTAAGTGTAGCTAAATGCTGTTTATTTAGGAGTGAACACTGTTAGATTTTGGGCAGCGGCTATTTGCACTAAGTGAAAATAGCAATATATTCTATTTACACTAAGTGACAATAGCAGCATTTTCTTAGCGATATGCTATTTACACTAGGTGAAAATCACTAGTTGATTCTATTTACACCATGTAAAAGTATCAGTTCTTTGCAATAAGAGTAAATAGTAATTAGATGCTATCTATACTTTATATTGGCAGATACTATTTGCACCTTAGTATTTTTGTACATTAACAGGATGCAATAATATCACAGAGTGTAAAGGATTATATTTATTAAAATTATAAAATGGATGCTGCCTTATTGGGAGAATAAAACCCTCCCTACACCTTCCCCTAACCCTACCCAATAAACACTTTTAATATTATTAAACACTCGTTCGCAGTTTACTTCCACTTTTCATTTTTACTGAAAATAAATGCAAGCTCGGCAAAAGGCGGATTGGAACCTGCGTCGATCGCGTTAAAGGCCAGGTCTGTGAGCATTACTCGCTACTGCTGCACCGCTGAAGACGTTGAAATTTGTAAATTTTGTATAGCTAGTGTAGATAGTGTTTGCCAACAAGGGACGCTATTTGCACTTAATGTAAATAGACACTCTGTAGATTTTGTATTACATATATTCCTACATTGCAACCGGGTCAGTTTTTACAGTTATTCTGTTAGGCAGACATGCTTCCACGTGGTTGTTTTGAATAATATATTTTATTGTGCCACCCATCCATAGAGGTCATTATTCCATTGATGTGGTTGACTGGTGCACATTTATTCTGCTGTTGTTTATTGAACTTTTTAGCTCCTTCAAAGTGATTGTTGATTTTTGGTGGTTTCTCTTGGGACTCTCATTCTTGTTCACACAGATTTTTCTTTTTTTTTTTTTTTATAATTTTACCTTAAAATCTTTGATTTTTTTCATTTACACAATCACACCTGAATAACAATTCCTTAACTTGGCTTTTAAGCATAAAGTGTGGTAGTTATTTTAAGAATTTAAGGAAGGAATTTAGAAAATTGAGTTCAAAATAGGATTCTTAAATGTGTAAAATGTGAGATTTGGTTACTTCTTCAAATCATGGTATTCAGGTGATTCTTTAAACTGTTTAATCTACATTTATCAAGTCCTGGAATAAAGCTGGCCTTGGTCAACTTCCATGTGGATTTTTGGTATGTTGTGTGATGGTAATGATAAGAGTAATTATAAGAACTTTGTATAACTCTTGGACTTACTAACACAACTAGTTAAAGCTGCAGTCTGTAAGTTTTGCCTCTTTGTCGCCATCTCGGTTTGAAACCTGCAATTGCAGTTATTTGTGGAATTATCATCTTTACGTGGGTTGTGCATCGGCACGGCTCCTCAGCGTGGATGAATGTTTGCTGTCAGTCACCACACCGGTGTGGATACTGTACTTCAGTATCACAGATTCTTCATCTTGGAAGTATGACCAAAGTAAGAATTTTCACCGGAAAATGTCATCTGAACAAGTAACATGTCTGCCATTTTTGTTCTGACCAACTGAGAAAAAAAGCATAAATCGCACTACCAATGGTGATTAAATCTAACGATCGCTTAAAGAGTTTAGAGCACGTCAAACTGTGCAAATTATTATTATTATTATACTTTATCAAATTGTTAATGTTAACAACATCATCATTGCGTGACTATGTATTTAGTGTGTATTAGCGTTACCTGTAGATTTCAATTTCTGTAGCCACGAAGTCCGAAGTCTTTTGCTTTTGACTACGGGTGAATCTCCAGTTGTCACTGATGATTGTCATTTGGACCTTTCTGGATTACAATCTGCCATCAAAATGATAAGTTTAATTATTCCAGCTGCTGTGAGAAAAGACTATAAATGATCCACTACCAGCGCAGCATCCTCACATGATATAGCCTACTAGCTAGGACTCGTTCTTTCTGTTTACAGACGTGGCGTAATGAAGCAAAGACGAATGGCTGCATGCTTGAATTTCCTGTGGAAACCCACCAGTACTGATTTTATTATAAAACATTATTCCAAGCTTACCATTATGAATCGGGCTAAGGTAAGGAGATAGTTTTGAACACTGGCTGGTTATGTACTTGCTCAAAAATTGATTTTGGATCATTTTTAACCAAAAAAAGTTAACTAACTGCAGCTTTAACTAGTAATCAATTAACTTTGAATTTATATAAATAAATAAACATGCATTAAATGTACATATCAGGTGTATGTTCAGTCTGTTTGTGTTTTAGTTTTGGTTTTCCCCGTCTCCCTGCCCGTCTGTGTTCCTAGTTAGTCTCCATGGTTGTTAATTTAGCATAATTAGCCTCCCTTTAAGCCTTGAGTTATTACGGTTCTTTGTTCTGTGTTGTATGCATTTATGTTGATGTGGTATTTGTGTTCTCCTGTGTTGTTCCTGTGTTTGTATCTCCAGTGATCTATATTAAAGACTTATTCTAGTATTTTCCTGTTAGTGCGTACTGCTTACCACACCAGCTGTAACAGTATGCTAAAATCTAAGTATTTAACTTAAGCTACAAATCAAATGTAATGTGTAAGATAAAATGCAAAAGAAATTCTCATTGTCATGCATGGAAAAAAATATGATTGCCTGTCACTTCTCATTTACAACCAAATATCATTTATAACAAAATATAAATATTTTTGGAAAAACTTAATTATATAAAATAATAAATTGAGAATAGATGAAAAATGCTAAATTAAATTTTCCAGACTTTAAAATTTCTTATAACTTTATTATACAGGGGAAATGAGAGAGGAAAGCACACAGTAAAGCAACTCTGGTAAATTTAAACTTTCAGCACTCTTAAAATTAGAAACAAAAATTTGGAAAAAAAAAAAAAAAAAAAACATTTCTTTAAAAAGACTTGATTCTTGATCATTTTTAAAAAAAATAAACATGTATTGGAGGATCTTGATTTGCAAACGCTGCTGATTTTGGACAGTAAATAATTTGCCGAGTAAAATAAGATGAATGCATTTGTATCCGACAGCACTGGAACATCTGATCAAATGTTGCAATAGCTTATAGCCTGCAGCACACATGCTAACATCTTCACCAGGTGGAAGTTCTGCTATATTATTTGCACTGAGCAGACACACTCAGCCTTGTGCTGAAATGTCCTCCCAGAGATTTATTGACCCAGAGGCCCTGTTCAGCAATAGAGAAACCCAGTAGGCAAGCCAAAGGAGGAGGTGGACACTTACAGTGCGATGAAGAGCACGAGGAACACAGCTGGTCCTGCTCATGAGCAAAGAATTTCCTAATATGTCTCATTTTTATCAAGCAGGCTCATCCATTAGGATGAAATATTACCATGCATCACTTCACGCTGAAAGTATGAGTAACAGCTCATAATGGAGAGGCACAGCTAGAAGGTTAAAGATACATGTTAGTGAGTAGCTAAGTAGCTGCCACTGTTCAGTTGTATACAAAGCACAGATCTGCCTGGAAACATCTGGACAAAATCCAATGAATCACTGACACATTTAAAAAAAAAAAAAAAAAAAAAAGGCCAGTTTACTCTTATATAGGTGTAATGCTTTGTTCACACTAATAGTGATTTTATTGTATGTACAGGTGTTCCTTCAGCTAGATGATTTGATATTTTTGATGCTGCTCTGCTGCACTCAGAGGTTTAGCAGCGCTCGTCAATGTCAAATTGACTGAGATGGACAATCAAATCAAGGACAGGCTTTACTGTTCACAAAGCCAAGCAGGAATTTCAGCACGATGCTTCAGTTTTAACAGTGAACAATTCTGAGGTAAGTTGTAAGTAGCTAAACATTTATATTCGACAACTGTTTTATGTCAGAAATGTAATTTTTTTTCTTTAGTATCTTTTCACAAATGAAATGTGTTGTCGATAAAAACAAGATGCCATTTTCTTTTAACAAGAAATCAGTTTTCACACCTGTTGATGGACATTGTTGCTCATGTTACCAGAAAATAGGTGTGTTCAACTTCATTCGGCACTGCACACACTGATTAGCATCTGATTTGAAGCAGTGCATGCAGGTTAGAAAATGACAATGATGATGTGTAACCTTCAGTTCAAAAATCGTTTTTTTTTTTTTTTTTTAGAACAGTAATAACTTTCATGTAATCTTAATATTATATTATACCAACTTTATTGGTATTTAAATAGTACAGGCTTATGTTTATTCTTGTAAGAACCTTATTCTTGTACACACAGATGCTGTATTAAAGGCACAATATGTAAGATTTTTAGATTAAAATATCCAAAAACCACTAGAAAAATGTTATATATTTTGTTGACTTGTGTACTTACATTATCCCAAATGTTTCCATCAATGTTTAAATCCCGAGAAGTCAACAATTTTGACCAGTGTAACACTTCGTGTCATTGCGTCACCTGTCAATAACATCATATCCGCATTCCCCTCAATTTCCAGCTTTACTTCTATAGAATCCATGGAAAAACCAAAGACGCTTTAATACATTATGCGTTTTATCAGACAGGTGAGCAACTGTTTGGATACCTTTATCGACAGAAATCATTGTTATATAGCTCAACATGATTAGTCATAAGTCCTGGGTATACTTTTTACGCGTACGGTAGTATACGCGCACAGTCGAATGCACAGCCTTGCAAAGTATACTTCATTTGACTCGTACGCATACACAAGCGTTCGACGTGTGCAAATAACATGTTTGAACCATGCCTCATAGACAACATTATTTTGTCAGGTGGCTAACTATTATTCTATTATTTGTAGTAACAGTAATACAGCATTTTCTCCACCATATAATATATTTTAAAATGAATTGCATGCCATTTAGCAACACAAGTCATCCAGCTTTTATTAATGATATTCTAATTTCATCTAGCTTACTGCAATGTGCAACAAGTGTTTCAATCCGGCCACCGAGTAAACGCACAACTTTATAAAATAACTTTCAACACACTAAAATGAATTTTAGATGTTTTGACCAAGTAAAACAGTGCTATGTTACCTGTATGAGTAGTAATTCAGCACTTGCGGAGGTTTCATTAAAATGAAAAAAAAATAATGTGAATTTAAGTGATCAAACGTAATTGAAACAAAGAAAGAAGGAGCCAGATATTAAATACAACTTTAATAGTAACATTAATTGTAAAATATGCATAAACAACAAAATTAAAGGAGCGGCAGCGTCCGACTGCGGCATAATAAAAACAGCCACGTA